>NW_006793908.1:265544-278791 GCF_000442215.2 Lipotes vexillifer
GACCGGGGCGCGAACCCGCGTCCCCTGCATCGGCAGGCGGACTCTCAACCACTGCGCCACCAGGGAAGCCCGTTCCTGCTGGTTTTTAAACAGCCGCACGCTCCCAGTCCCCAGGTAGGGCTCGGCTTTCCCCCTTGATGCCTAGGCATCCTTACGGGCCTGTCCCTCCTCTCTCTGCTGACGCTTTGAATTCCTTCCCTCCTCTTTACTTCTCCTGCCTCCGTCTCCTCCAGGTACTTGCCACCTTTCCCCTGGTTTATGTTGTTTCCGTACCACCAGTCCTGCTTCCTCCCTAATCTCCTGACTACTGTCTCCAGATGACTGACCTTGGAGGTGTAGCTCTGCTTGTGGCAATGTCTGCTTCCCCCAGACTTACTGGTGGAGGGAGGTTCCTCAGCCTGGCCTGTGAGCTCCCTGCAACCTGGCCTCCCATCACTTTCTCCATCTTCTCTGCTGCCGAGCTCTCCAGACTCCTTTCCTGTTCCCTGCCTCCCTCACCTCACCCATGCACCCAAGTCTCTCCACTCTACATCATTTCCTCAAATTTGCCACGTTCCTTCCAGGGTCCTGATACTTGGCACGTTCACTCTTCACTCAGCTAACCCTTACAAGGACCTGCCTCAGATTTCTGTAGTTGCCTCTCTTTGTCTACACGCATCACACCCTAAACCCCTCATCTCGTGTCCCAGCAGTCATGAATATACACAGGTGATGTGCACAAACTTGTCCGTCTCTGGCTTTCTTACTAGACTGAAGCTCCGGAAAGGCGGTACCAGGCCGGGCTGTTCTGTACATCTTTCATGTTCATTGAATGAATGTCGATGCCCCCTCGTGTCTCTTTGTACACCTGCCGCTGCAGAGAAACGGAAGGACTTGCTGTTCCCCACACACACTTCAGGTTCTTCTGTGCCTGGGCTCTGGCGTCGTCTGCCTGGCTTTAAGTCCTCCTTCCACCCGCTATGGGCTGTACCACGTTGGACAGGTCACTTGACCTCTCCATGTCTTAATTTCTTCAACTGTGAAATGGAGCTGATCATAGTACCTACTTGGCAGCCTCCCTGCCCCACCTCCAGTTAGCTGTGTTCCCCTGGGCCGCTTTGCCTCCCTGAGCTTGGGTCTCCCCATGAGTGAGATGCAGATGGGGATGACAGTATCATCGTCCCCATGTTGGGAGGAGTAAACGAGGGAACGCGAGGCAGTGCCGGCCTGCTGCCTGGCATGCATCCCACGCAGTAAGTGATTTTTGCTGTTCTGATCGTCATTAATCTAGCGGTGGTTTTGGCACAGGTTAGAGAGACCTGTGTTTCTGCTAATGATTCAGGGCCATCTGTGGGAGGTGAATTCGATTCTCCTGGGTCCATCCTGCACTAACCTTTTCGTGCTTGGGTGGTGGGGGCACGAGGAGAGGGTTAGATGGGAAAGACCCTCAGTCTGCTACTATTCTCCTTTTACTTGTCCTCAAGCACTTATTCCTAGGACCTGTTAATTGCCTTGAAAATAAAGAATTAGCTAGATAGCCTTTTCTTTGGTCACTGGTGCAGTGTTGGGCCCCATATCCCCTTCCTCGGGGCGGCCTTCCCGGGCCACCCCACCTGAGATCCTGTCCCTGGTCACTGTCCACCTCCTACATGGAAGGAAGTTTATTTCCTTCAGAGGACTTTTCCTGATTGATGACGTTATGGTCTGTCATCTTCCTTCCTAGACTATAAGTTCCATGAGGTCAGACTGTATGGTTCACTGCGGGAAGGGAATTGCAAGGGACGAAAGAAAAGAAAACCCTATAGAGGTTCTTAAATTTACTCTAAAGGTCTAGGATTTGGATTTGGTGTCAACTCTGGTCTGGGGGCTGGAAATGACAGGAAACAGGAAGGCAGCTCCCTCCGAGTCAGTGCATTGTGACCTGGCCACCGGTGGATTCTCTAAATTTCACAAAGATCTTCCCTTCTGTGTAGCCTGTCAATTTCCAAGGAGGACGCAAAGCCTCCTCACCCCGTTTCAGCCGAAGATGTTTTTCTCCTTTGTTGGCTCGTGACTGTTTGGCGTCTGCTAGCCCAGCTGTCTCTGAGCCATCTCTGGATGACCTAGATCATGGTGGGAACAGAACAGGTAATAGGAACAATAGCAACTAGCATTCACCTGTGGAACTTTTCCTTCATGCTCAGTAACTCAATAAGGATTCTTCCCGTCCCCGTTTTATGGAGGAAGAAACTGAGGCTTAAAGAGCATAAGTTATTAGCCTAAAATCGTAAAATTTATAAGTAACAGGGCCAGCGTTTAAACCATGTCATCTGTCTTAAAAGCAACTTCTCAGCTGCTGTGCTGCCGAGCTGCGGCAGACTTCAAATCACTGAAGTTTGGCTGTGGGATATGCTGTGGGCAGGGAGAGAGGGGGAGAAGGGGGAGTAAATGTTGCAGATTTATCTTCCTAATTTTCCTTG
Organism: Lipotes vexillifer; assembly: GCF_000442215.2. Lineage (NCBI taxonomy): Eukaryota > Metazoa > Chordata > Mammalia > Artiodactyla > Lipotidae > Lipotes > Lipotes vexillifer. Next base: position 267,983 of record NW_006793908.1, read on the forward strand.
GCTTCGGCTAATATTAAAATTATTTCGAGCACTCCACCGACAAAGGCGGAAGAGAGAACCCAGTTCGATATTAAATATTTGCAATGGAAAATTCACAAAGTCCTTTTGAGTGGAAGATACGTCCGAGAAATTCCCATGGGACCAATTCGGCCAGTTGTTGCTTCTGCATGCTTCCTGTGGTTGCTTCACTGTTCTCAGAAATGAACATTCCTGACTTTGAAGTCCTGGGGTTACGCCGGGCTAGATGCTGAACTCTGCCTTGGTTTCCCCGGGCAATGCGTGAATAAAGGCGAGAGGGCTGTGTGGTGCACTTAGTTGCTGGCCTTGTAGTTCGGGGCTTTACGAAAACTACATTAAGCCAGGCACCTCCAGGCGGGGAAGTGGGATCTGTCACAATCGTCATAGCCCCAGTAGCTGATGCTGAGACCTGTGAAGGGTGCTCAGTGCTTTATATGCCCTAACTCCTAATTCTCACAACTACCCTGTGGTCAAGGTCCTAGTAACCCTTAACCCTCTTTTATAGACTCAGAGAGGCTCAGAGAGGGTAAAGCTCTGGGTCCAGTTGGCATGTGGCAGAGCTGGGATAAGAAGCCAGTTCTGTTTGACTCAAAAATCCCATGCCGCACAAACCACTGAGCTCTGTGCCAGAACTGTCTTCAGGACTTAGAACTGATTGATGGCAGGCCTGGAGATCATTCCAGACCCCTGGCCACAGTGGGCCAGAACTGCCAGCACAGGGGAGTGGGTGCTCTCCTTGTCTGATTGGGTTGGCCTGTCCCCTGCTGCATTCCCACGGGTGATCTTGGTTTGGCGTCCATCCAAGCAGGGAAAAATGAGAGTAGCTGCTCACTTGAAGTTGGTGGCCCACGCTGTGAGCCCTTTGGATGAGAAAACCCTTGAGTGTATGAAGTAACCCTGTGCATTGCTTCATCGTGGCCAGGCAGCCTGAATTACTGGTCCCTCTGCTGGAGTCTGGTTTCCGACGAGGTAACATCTGGGAAGCAAACTCCAGGAGGACGGGGATTTTGTGAATTATGTTCACTGCTGTGTTCCTGGTACTGGGTAGAGCGTCTGGCATGTTGTGAGGCTTTGTACACATTGGTTGAATCTTTACTCCTCGCAGGTCTTTTGCTAACTGTGGACCCCTCCAGTCTGTCTCCCCTTCGGCCAGGCTTTCTCATATGCTGCTCACTTTGCATAAAATGCTGTTCCCTCTGCATAACGTTACTGTTCCCTACTCTGTGCCTGCCCAGCTCCCTCTCCCCTTCAGCTTAAATGACACCCCTTTAGATTGGGCCCTCCCAGATCTCCATGTAGCCTGGCCCCCGTGTCCAAATGGTGTCTCTGTTAAATTCTCTCGTAACACCCTATACTTTTTCTTTAAGGCACGTGTCCCAATTTATAATTATGCATACATGAGTGAGTGGAAGTGTTGAACGTCTGGCATCTCAGTAAATCATTAGCTCCACGAGGGCAGAGATCTGTCTGTTTGGCTTACTTTTGTCCTGCCAGGGTTTGTTTGGTAGGCACTCACTAAACACTTGAGAATGAGTGGGGTCTTCACCCTCCCCTCTGACACCACATGCTTGCCTCCAGAGTGATGGGTTCTAATGTATTGAATGTTTACAGCTGGATGAAGGTTTTTACACCGCCCCCCCCCCCCCTTTCTTTTCCCTTTGTATCTGAGAACCCTCAGGTTCGTGGAAGGCTCTCGTCATGACACCCTCATCATAGTTACCCATCCCTAGGCCAGGGGAGCCAGGGCTGCTGTTTTGAGGGCTTAAGAGTCATACATAAAGAGTCTTAGTTCTCAGCCATCGAGTCAGTCGGCAAGGTGAAAGAAGGTGTGTATCTGCAGACCTGGCTGGCTACCCCCGCACCCTTCTCTCTCTCTCCTTTCCCCACCTCATGGTGTCTTCCTAGCTTCGAAATGAATGAAACTTGCACTAGAAGATAATGAAGAGGTTGGGGAAAGTCAAAGCCCATCATCCTTTTCATCAAGTGGGAGCTGGGTTAGTGCAGTCTGGGGTGAGCAGAGAGCTCTCCTGTGTGAGGCCAGAGCAGGAGGGAAGCATCGGAACAAAACCTTTAGCAGATGGAGCGAGCCGTTGCTGGGCTCGGGTGTCCTTGGCCTCTCTCACAAGTGACCGCTCTGAAGGGTAGGACCTGCAAGAGAGACCAGAAATCCTGCTCAGGCCTCTCCGACGTGGCTCTATCCTCCCTTCCGCTTTCTTCTTATTGACGAGCGCCACTCAAGCTCATCCTCGCTTGGCCGTTCCTCATCGGTATTGGCTTTCAGCTTGCCCGGCCGACATCCTGTGGACGCTGCAGTTCAGACAAACAGCAAGATCATCAAAGAACGGAGCATGAATGAAAAACTGCTTTATGACATGCCTTCAAAGTGTCCTTTTAGGAGTTCAAAGGATGTGGAGAGGAGGCAGGGGAATCAAAGGAGACGGGAGAGCAATGAACTCTCCGAGGAATCATTGGGTTTTTCATTGTATATTTTCTATGACGCTTGTGATGTAAAAATCAAAAGTAATCCCAGCCCTCAAGGGTTCTCTGTGTGCAGATCTGACGCAAAGAAGGAAACGACTCACCTTGCTGGTTGGAGGGCTTTGACCCCTGCCTTCTAAGTCACCTGTTTGGCATCTGCGTTTCCTGTTTGGACCTCAGTTGAATATTTTGATCTGGGAAGACTGTGTCCACAGATGGAGATTGAATGCTGCTTATGTCGTTCGATGGAGGTGAATAATTTAGTCTGTGCAGAAATTCCCCATTACCTTGTGCATTTAAAGCCAGGCCAGAGTCCAGCTATAGCAATGGGTATGCAGAGCTCAGAAAAGATCTGGCATAGATTGTAAGATTCCAGAGACTTCTGTTCTGACAGATAGAAGGAGAATTGAGACTACTTGAGGCCAGAGCTGGACCTAATTATAATTAATATACTCATGGGAACACCATTGATATTTTGATGCTGAAATGCCTTATGCCCAGTCCACTCAGAATGTTTTGGCAACTAACATAGTGCCATCCGTGGAGGGTGCTTGAATGAAATGAATGAATGACCAAACAAATGGACAGCTCTGATTTGGTAACCCTAGAGTAAATTCTTTCATGGCGATGTTTTCTCTTCTTCTGGGGCCATTCAGGCTCAGAATACGAGGGTGCTATTTCAGTCAGGTCGCCAAGGGATTTCAACTGCAAGGGACAGATACCCCAGCTCAAACTGGATTGAGGTAGAGGAGTTTTGTTGGTTAATATTATTAAAAACTCCAAAGAGAGATTTGATTTCTGGCTTTTCTGGTGCAATAGACTGAATGTTTGTGTCCCCACAAAATTCGTATGTTACAACACCTGTAACCTCCCAAGGTGATGGTATTAGGAGGTGAGGGCCTTTGGGAGATGATTAGGTCATGAGGGTGGAGCCATCAGGAATGGGATTAGTGCCCTTATAGAGAAACTCCGGAAAGCTCTTTCACTCCTTTCACCATGTGAGGACACAGTGAGATGACAGTCATCAGATACTGAGTCTGCCAGCACCTTGATATTGGACTTGCCAGCCTCTAGAGCTGTGAGAAGTTTATTGTTCATATGCTACCTAGTCTATGGCATTTTTGTTATAGCAGCTGTATAGAGTAAGAAAACTAGTTCAAGGCGCCCTGAGAATGTCCTCAGGACTCTGTTTTACCCTCTCCACCTCTCGGCTCTGTTTTGTGTGTGTTATCTCTTTGTTTTCTGCAGACCAAGGTGATGCCCTAGGGCACAGGAAGTACTGTTTCATGGTTAAGAACATAGTCTCGGGAATTCTGTGGTGGTCCAGTGGTAAGGACTCCGGGCTTCCATTGCGTGGGGGCATGGGTTCGATCCCTGGTTGGGGAACTAAGATCCCACAAGCCACGCAGCATGGCCAAAAGAACAAAACCAAACCAAAACCATGGTCTCTATAGCCAGAAGCAGTCTTGATTCAAATCCCCAGGCCATCACCTACTAGTTGTACAACCATAGACATGTTTCTTAACATCTCTGTGCCTTAGTTTCCTTGTCTTTAAATGGGACATGATGATGATGGTGGTGGTGACAGTGACAGCTAAAATTTGTTGAGCACTTGCTGTTCTGCCTCGTGTTCTTCCAAGTACTCTATGTAAATAAATTCACTAATCTTCACAACCTATGAGGTAGGTGCTCTTAGTAGCCCCATATTATAGGTGAGGAAACTGAGGCACAGAAAGTTTAAATAACTTGCCCGTTACACGACTAATAAATGATGGAGCCACAAGTTAAATCCAGGTAGTCTGGTTCCAGAGTCAGTACTATTGATCTCCAAACTATGCTGCCTCATATAATAGAACTTACAACTAATGGGGTTGATGTGGGAATTAAATGAGACAGTATACATAAAGACACTTAAGGCAGTTCTTGGCACATAAGGGTCATCTTCAAAAAGAAAAAAAGCTGCCAGTAACTTGTGGCCCACATTCTGTGCTCTCAGTAACCACAGCAGGGAATGATTTTCTCTTCTAAGAGTTCCACAGAACTCTCAGAACTGAGTCTTGTGGGCTCTTTTTTGAGTCATGTGTCCATTGTTGAACCAGTCACTGTGGCCAGGAGATTGCGGTGTTCTGATGAGCCGGGCTGGTGCTAGGGGTGGAACCGACACCAGCTGAGCTACGTCAACTGAGAAGTGAAGGAGGGTTGTTCCATCAGAGTGAAGAAGCAGAGTTACTAGAGGTAGATACAGGGAAATGAGAGAAACCCTCATACCAGGTGTTCACACTGGCCGTAGAGGCCGTCTGGATTTCTCTGGGAAGTCAGTTTGCAGCTGACAAACGAAAAGAGAAGGTGGTCAGAGGCCCTACCTCTAAGCCTCCTGAATCCTCCAGCGGGGGGTAGTGAGGGAAGAGGGATGAGTAGGATTGAAAAGAAGTACCATCTCCAGGGCTCAACTCACTGTGCACTCAGGGCAGCACGCTGAAGTGAAGTCAGGAGGTGAAGTCTGTTTCATCTGGATCTGCAGGAAGGTAAAGAGGACGCAATTACTCAGATGGCGTGTGGGCAAGCCCCAAGGCCACCTTGTGAGAAGTGCTGGGCAAGCATTCGCAACCACTAATGATGCCCCTGACAGCCCTGGTGCTGCTCAGAGATGGCGCCACCGGCCCCAGAGTGCCCACGACCATGGTCCGGGGTGAGTCAGGCCATGCTGAAGCAGGGCCCCTGCCTGATTCACCAGTCCCACTTCCTCTGCTTCCTGGTGGTCCCCACCTACACAACCACCGCGGCCAGCTTAGCATTGACCAGTGGGCCCAAAATTAGCATCTGAGGCCAAAGTGGGCATCGTGGCCCAAGGTCCTGTGGGTGGTGGATGAATTACAAAGGGGCCTAGAGGGACAGATATCAGTTTACCAGTTTCTACTTAAGTCCCTACCAACCTCCGCTTCCTGGGCGCTTCCCGTTGCTGGAGGAGGCGTGGAGGGACATTGCCCTCAGTGGCCAAGTCTAATAAGCAGCTGACTCCTGTCAACAGTCTCAGGGTTACATCAGGAATGTGAGCGTGTGGTGGGTACCACTGCCGTAAAAAGAGCTTGATGATAGACCCTCAGCTGCTTTCTCACAACTGCTTATTTATATGTGGGTCCACATCTAGTCAGTTCTGCACATTATTGCCCATGCTGCTTGTTCCAAAGACTCCTCTCCTACCTTCTCTTCCCCCTTGCACTGAAGACCTTGCTTAATAATTCATTAAAGACAGCTTTCTCTCTCACAACTCTTTACTGAGGCCCCAGAACCATCTCCTTCTGCAGACCAGGCATTTCATCCGTAGTGTTTCCTTCTCTTCCCCCTGCCCCCCGACTTTATTAATGATCTATCTTCTGACTCCTTCCTTTAAACCTATGTTAAAATGACCCATCCTACATGTAATCACCTTCCCTCAACTCTCCACTCTGCCTGTAGCTGTACCCTTTCTCTTCACCCAGTGTCTTTTTTTTTTTTTGCGGTACGCGGGCCTCTCACTGTTGTGGCCTCTCCCGTTGCGGAGCACAGGCTCCGGACGCGCAGCCTCAGCGGCCGTGGCTCACGGGCCCAGCCGCTCCGCGGCATGTGGGATCTTCCCGGACCGGGGCACGAGCCCGCGTCCCCTGCGTCGGCAGGCGGACTCTCAACCACTGCGCCACCAGGGAAGCCCTCAGCCAGTGTCTTGAAAGAGAAGTGTGCTTGTTGCCCTCACCTGTCAGTAGCTATAACAATCTGGTTTCCGCTTCTCCCACCCCAACCAATTTGGAGGTCTCCACATGTTTGTTTTTTTTTTAATATCAGTTTATTTATTTATTTTTTGTTGCATTGGGTCTTCGTCGCCGCGCGCGGGGGCTACTCCTCGTTGTGGTGCGTGAGCTTCTCATTGCGGTGGCTTCCCTTGTTGTGGAGCACGGGCTCTAGGCACGCGGGCTTCAGTAGTTGTGGCTCGTGGGCTCTAGAGCGCAGGCTCAGTAGTTGCGGTGCACGGGCTTCGCTGCTCCGCGACGTGTGGGGTCTTCCCGGACCAGGGCTCAAACCCGTGTCCCCTGTACTGGCAGGCGGATTCTTAGCCACTGTGCCACCAGGGAAACCCTCTCCACATGTTTTAAATGGTTCATCCCTATCAGTGGAAAAATATGGAGGATGTGCCTCAATGAATGAATATTCATTTGTAAATTACAGTTGACCCTTGAACAACATGGCTTTGAACTGTGCGGGTCTGCTTATACACAGATTTTTTTTCAATAAACATGAAACACAGTACTATATGATCTACAATTGGTTGAATATATGGGTACAGAGGGCCGACTGTAAAAGTATATGAGGATTTTCTACTGCGTGGGAGTCAGCACCCCTAACCCCTGCCTTGTTCAAGGGTCAACTGTGTATACATATGCTGATGTACACATACATTGTCTATACTATAAAATAGAAAACAAAATCAGTATTTTAAAGGATGTTTATAGAAGTTTGAATATTTTTCCCAGTGGATAGTCTTCTCCATGCTTGGGTCTAAATACTGAGTTCAAAGGTGTTTTTTTTCAGCTTTGAGATATAATTGAATACAATAAAACCAATTTTAAGTGTACAAGTCAGTGAGTTTAGATAGGTATATAAAGTCTTGTAACCACTACTCTCATTATGGTGTAAAACATTTCTATCACCCCAGAAAGATCTCTCGTTCCTCTCTGCAGTTAATCCCTGACCTCTACCCCAGCCCCTGGAAACTACTGACTTGCTTTTAATTACTGTAATTTTGCCTTTTCTAGAATTTTATGTAAATTAAATCACATAGTGTGTAGTTTTTGTGTGTCTGGCTTCTTTCACTTACCATGATACATTTCAGATTCATCCATGCTGCTGCTAGTTCATTCAGTTTGATGAACTTGATACAGTCTTTTAAATTTTAGACATTCAAATGGGTGTGTAGTGGTAGCTATTGTCTCTTCTGCCCATTTTATTTTTATCAGGTTCTTTCTTCTTACTGTGTTGTAAGAGTTCCTCATATATTCTGTATACATTTCTTTTATCAGATATATGTTTTGCAGATATTTTTTCCCAGTACGTACCTTGCTTTCTTGTTTTCTTAAGTGTCCTTTGAAGAGCAAAAATGTTTAATTTTCTTAAAAATTTTTTTAATTAATAAATTTATTCATTTATTTTTGGCTGTGTTGGGTCTTCATTGCTGCACGTGGGCTTTCTCTAGTTGCAGCGAGCGGGGGCTACTCTTCGTTGCCGTGAGCGGGCTTCTCATTGCGGTGGCTTCTCTTGTTGTGGCGCACGGGCTCTAGGCACGCAGGCTTCTGTAGTTGTGGCTCGCGGGCTCTAGAGCACAGGCTCAGTAGTTGTGGCACACAAGCTTAGTTGCTCCACGGCATGTGGGATCTTCCCAGACCAGGGCTCGAACCCATGTCCCCTGTATTGGCAGGCGGATTCTTAACCACTGCGCCACCAGGGAAGCCCCAAGATGTTTAATTTTGATGAAATAACGATGTATAAGTTTTTTTCTTTTATGGTTTATATCCTATTTTAAAAATCTTTGCCTAACCCAGTTCACTTAGATTTTATCCTATGCTTTCCTCTAGAGGTTTAATAATTTTAGCTTTTACATTGAAGTCTTTGATTATTTTGAGTCAAACTGTTTGTGGTGTGAAGCAAGGTTTTTTATCTGTTTTTTTGCTTGTTTATTTATTGATTATTTGCATAGGAGTATCCAGTGGCTTCAGTACCATTTGGTGAAGAGATGGTTTTTTTCCTCCTTGAATTGCTTTGAGAAATTTAGTTGAAAATCAATTGACCATAAATACATGTATCTATGATTGGATTTTATTCTGTTTCATTTATTTGTATGGCTGTCTTTATAACCATAACAGACTGTCATGATTTCTGTAACTTTATAATAATTCTTGAAATCAGGTAGAGTAATCCTTCAACTTTTTCTTTGTCAAAATTGTTTAGACCTCTCTACTTTTTAACGTGTTTTAAAATCTGTCATGTTGCTATTTGTTTTTTATTGGTCCCATCTGATTTTTGTTTTGTTTTTTCTTTCTGTATTCTTTTGGATTAAGTGTTTTTAATTTTTTAGCAACTTTATTGAGGTATAATTTAAATACCATAAATTTACCCATTTTAGATATACAGCTCAGTGATTTATAGTAAATTTACAGAGTTGTGCAACCATCACCACAGTCTAGTTTTAGAATATTTCTAACACCCTAAAAAGATACCTTGTGCCAATTTGCAGTTGATATGATTCCATTTTATCTCCTTTATTGGTTTAATAATTTTTAAAAAAAATTAATTTGTTTATTTTTAGCTGTGTTTGGTCTTCGTTGTGTGTGGGCTTCTCATCGGGGTGGCTTCTGTTTGTTGTGGATCGCGGGCTCTAGAGCTCAGGCTCAGTAGTTGTGGCTAATGGGCTTAGTTGCTCTGTGGCATGTGGGGTCTTCCCCGACCAGGGCTCAAACCTGACTCCCCTACCTTGGCAGGTGGATTCTTAACTACTGCGCCACAGGGAGGTTTTCCTTTATTGATTTAATTAAGTGTACCTCTTTTTATTTTTTTTCAGAGGTTCCTATAGGTTTTACAGTATACATCTTTAACCACAGTCTTTTTTTTTTTTTTTTTAACATCTTTATTGGAGTATAATTGCTTTACAATGGTGTGTTAGTTTCTGCCTTTTAACAAAGTGAATCCACTATACATATACATCTATCCCCATATCTCCTCCCTCTTGCGTCTCCCTCCCACCCCTCTAGGTGGTCACAAAGCAACGAGCTGATCTCCCTGTGCTATGCGGCTGCTTCCCACTAGCTATCTATTTTACATTTGGTAGTGTATATAAGTCCATGCCACTCTCTCACTTCGTCCCAGTTTACCCTCCCCCCCCCCCATGTCCTCCAGTCCATTCTCTACGTCTGAGTCTTTATTCCTGTCCTGCCCCTAGGTTCTTCAGAACTTTTTTTTTTAGATCCCATATATATGTGTTAGCGTATATTTGCCTTTCTCTTTCTGACTTACTTCACTCTGTATGACAGACTCTGGGTCCATCCACCTCACTACAAATAACTCAATTTCATTTCTTTTTAGGGCTGAGTAATATTCCATTGTATATATGTGCCACATCTTTATCCATTCATCTGTCGATGGACACTTAGGTTGCTTCCACGTCCTGGCTATTGTATATAGTGCTGCAGTGAACATTGTGCTACATGACTCTTTTTGAATTATGGTTTTCTCTGGGTATATGCCCAGCAGTGGGATTGCTGGGTCGTATGGTAGTTCTATTCTTAGTTTTTTAAGACACTCCATACTGTTCTCCATAGTGGTTGTATCAATTTACATTCCTACCAACAGTGCGGGAGGGTTCCCTTTTCTCCACACCCTCTCCAGCATTTACTGTTTGTAGACTTCTTGATGATGGCCACTCTGACTGCTGTGAGGTGATACCTCATTGTAGTTTTGATGTGCATTTCTCTAATGATTAATGATGTTGAGCATTCTTTCATGTGTTTGTTGGCAATCTGTATATCTTCTTTGGAGAAATGTCTATTTAGGTCTTCTGCCCATTTTTGGATTGGGTTGTTCGTTTTTTTTTGATATTGAGCTTGCATGAACTGCTTATAAATTTTGGAGATTAATCCTTTGTGAGTTGCTTCATTTGCAAATATTTTCTCCCATTCTGAGGGTTGTCTCTTCGTCTTGTTTATGGTTTCCTTTGCTGTGCAAAAGCTTTGAAGTTTCATTAGGTCCCATTTGTTTATTTTTGTTTTTATTTCCATTTCTCTAGGAGGTGGGTCAAAAAGGATCTTGCTGTGATTTATGTCATAGAGTGTTCTGCCTATGTTTTCCTCTAAGAGTTTGATAGTGTCTGGCCTTACATTTAGATCTCTAATCCATTTTGAGTTTATTTTTGTGTATGGTGTTAGCGAGTGTTCTGATTTCCTTCTTTTACATGTAGCTGTCCAGTTTTCCCAGCATCACTTATTGAAGAGGCTGTCCTTTCTCCGTTGTATACTCTTGCCTCCTTTATCAAAGATAAGGTGACCATATGTGCGCTAACCACAGTCTTTAATGGAACATCATACCACTTCAGGTTTAGTATAAGAATCTTAGAACAGTTCATTTCCACCTTTTCCCCCTTCGTCCTCTTGTGCCATTGTTATCATTGATTTTGTTTCTGCATGTGCTGTGAACCCCTCAAAGCGTTGTTGTTAAAAATATTTCCTTTAAATAGTTGCTTCTCTTGTAAGGAGATTTCTTAAAGTAAGAAAAAAGTATTTTATATTTCCCTAC
>NW_006793908.1:278802-313829 GCF_000442215.2 Lipotes vexillifer
CCTACATATTTTCATTTCTGGTGCTCGCCGTTCCCTTTGTGTAGCCCAAATTTACATTCGCTGTCATTAACCCTCTGAAAGACTTTAACATTTCTTGTCGTGGCGGTCTGTTCATGATGAGTTCTTTCATTCTTTGTTCAAAAATGTCTTTATTTGACCTGTGTTTTTGAGAAGTAGTTTTGCTGGGTATAGAATTCTAGGTTAACACTTGGTTTTCTTTCAGTACTTGAAAGAAATGACCGTCTTCTGGACTGCATTGTTTCTGAAGTGTGCTTTCGATCTTTAGTCCTCTTTGTCTTTTTCCTTTTCTAGCCATTCAAATTTCTTTCTCTTTATCACTGGTTATAATCAATGTGATTATGATACACCTTGGTGTGGTCATCTTTATGTTTCTTATATTCGAGATTTGTTGAGCTTACTGCATTTTATAGGTTTCATTAAGTTTGGAAAATTTTGAGCCATTATTTTTTCAAATACATTTTTATTCCCCCACTCATGTCCTCTTTTCTTGGACTCCACTTACAAGTATAATAGCCTACTTTATGTGTTCAGTAGCTCACTGATGACTCTTTTTTTTTTTTTTTGCAGTGTTTCCCTGTCAGTGTTTCATTTTGGATAGTTTCTGTTGCTATGTCTTTAAATTCATTAATTTTGGTTTTTCCCCTGCGATATCTGATCTGCTGTTAACACCGTCAAGTTTATCTTACCTCTTGCATTGTATTTTTCATATGTAGAAATCGGACTTAAAACTTTTTTTCTATCTTTCATGTCTCTCCTTAACATGCTCCTGCTTTCCTTTAACTTTCTTAAGCTTATACAGTATAGTTGTAATACTGTCTTAATGTTTTTATGTACTATTTCTATCATATGTGACATTTCTGGGTCTGTTGTTTTTCTTCCTTATTATGGGCTTTATTTTCGCTTCTTTGCATGAATTTTTGATTGGATTCCAGATATTGTAAATAATTTTGAGTGCTGGAATTTTTGGTGCTCCTATAAATGTTGTTGGGCTTTGTTGTTCTGGGGTGCTATTAAGGTCTTTGGGGTTAGTGTGGTACTTCTGAGGCTTGCTTTTCAGCTTTGCTTGGGTGACTCCAGAACAAACTTTAGTGTAATCCAGAGGTTGGCAAACTGTGGCCCACAGGCCAGCTGCCTCTTTTGGGAAGTAAAATTGTTTTGGAACACAGCTACACCCATTTGATGACATATTATCTGTGGTATGTTTTATGTTGACATATTTTATGCTCCAACAGCAGAACTGGGTGATTGCAGCAGAGGCTGTGTGGCCCACAGCCTAAAATACTTAGTATCTGATCCTTTAAGAAGTTTGCCAACATCTGGTTTAAGCTAATTGGGCCTCTGTATTGAAGCAACACCCTCCTGAGGACCTTCCTGATATTCCATGTATTAGGAATTCTCTCCATTCTTGTCAGTTGGAACGTGAACTACTCTTGGCCCCATATGAGCCTCTGGGGGTTGTTCTGTCTGCTTCATTAGCCCTTCCTGCACTGCAGCCTGAAAATACTCTTCAGGCAGTGAGCTGGGGCACCCTTAGGGTTTAATCTATTTGTTTCCCTTCCCTCAGGGGATCATTATCTTGTGGTTTCTGTTGTCCAGTGTTTTAAAACCGTTGTCTCATAAATCTTGTGTGTGTTTCTGTTTGTTGAAGGGGTAGAGTCAGTCTCTGTTGCTCCATCATTGCTGGAAGTCAACACCACCCCTCAACTTTCTCATTTTAACTTTTTCTTGCCTGATTGGAAGAGTAATGTGTTTATAACCTACTGATTTCTCTGCAGCATTGGATCTGATTTGCCACTCCTGACTTCTGTAATTTTTCTACTTTCACAAACGTATCTCCCCCATCTGTGATCTGTTTCTCCTCTTCTTTGCTGGCTCTGCCTCTTCTTTCCACCTTAAATATTAGGATAGCTGATAGTGCTAACCCTGGTCTGTCCCCCTTCCTTTATCCTCCTGTAACTTCAACCACCATCTGGATAGTGTTGCAATAAATGCTTAGGGATTTAAAGTACAGCTTGGAGTTGTTCAGTCCTGGATTGAAATCTTGGTTCTACCGTTTGTTGTAATGTGGACAAACTCAAGTTCTCTGGGAGTTAATAAGAATAATGTCTATTTTTTTTTTTTTTTTGGTGCCCTTAATGTATACCTGGTGATGTACTAAGTATTTTGTTCATGTCATCTCTAACCCTTCACAACAGTTCTATGAGGGAGATACTTTTTTTTTTTTTTGCGGTACGCGGGCCTCTCACTCTTGTGGCCTCTCCCGTTGCGGAGCGCAGGCTCCGGACGCGCAGGCTCAGGGGCCATGGCTCATGGGCCCAGCCGCTCCGCGGCATGTGGGATCCTCCCAGACCGGGGCACGAACCCGTGTCCCCTGCATCGGCAGTTGGACTCGCAACCACTGCGCCAGCAGGGAAGCCCGAGGGAGGTACTTTTGTTATACCCATTTATAAATGGGAAAGCCAAAGTTCCAAGAAGTTAAGTCACTTTTCCCAGGTGCACAAGCCAGAATTTGGACCCATATCTGTCTGACCAGACTAGGTTGACCACCTGCCCTGGTTTTGCTGAGATTTCCCTGGTGTTACAACTGAAAGTCCTCACTAGGGAACCCCTCAGTCAAGTGTGTTTGGCCACCCTAGTAAATTGCTCAGCTCTCCCTGGATCGCCTCTCTTCTCTGTACTCACGTAATACTTTTCGTGTAGTTTAGACTCTATCAATGCATGTGAACCACTTTATGTAGCGCCTGACATATAGTAAGGGCTTAAAAGTGGGAGCTCTTATTACTATTCGCATTTCTAACCTTTCTGAATCTCTTGCAGCAGGCATTTGTTATTCTGATTGGATGCCCACTAGCTGAGCATCATTCTTCTGTACAGGGAATCTCCCCCCTTATGAGGCAGGACCCATTTCCGACTCCAGAGACTAACCCCCACTCCCTGTCCCCAGCCTGGTAGCTAGAGCACAGGCAGGTGGCCCAGGCCGTACTTGTGAGATGCTTGTGACCCCAGCTCTGATCAGAAACAGGGCCCATGTGGAATCCGTCCTTTGAGGATGGCAGTGGCGGCCACATTCATAATTCATCAGCGTCCTGGAAGCAGAGTCCTGAGTCAGAGCTGTGAGCTACAGTCTGTTTCCAGTGGTTTCAACGAGGGGTTCCTCACTGGACCAGATTAGGATGAATTTAATGCTTGCTCCTGGCTGCAGAGGTTCCAATCTGGGTTCCGTGGCCAGTCTGGGAATTCTGTAAATTGCCAGATCTCCTTTAGTAATATCCTTATCGACTTGAATTAGCCGCAGTTGCTTGCTTTTCTCTGCAGCTGAGAGCTCTGATTGATACCTGTACCGTCTGGATGTTGTGGGCGTTTCAAACTTAGTGGGTCCCAAACAGAACTCATTCCCTTCCCTCAGGGACCTACAGCATTTTACTCTGAATCTCCCTCAGTGTTTACCAAGGGAGGGTCCACCTCCCCTGTCTTTTCCTCAGTCTTCGCTGCCTCTGTCTTCACCCAGGCCTTGTGGCTTCTTGACTTGATCGTGGCGCAGTCTCGGATCTGGTCTTCTTTCTGCCATTCTCAGGAAGCAGAGAAGCAGAGAACGTCCAGCATGCCTTTCGAGGGTGGAAGATGACAGAGTGCCAAGAGAGAGCAAGGGGAATGAGGGTAGATTCAAACCTGAGAAATTCATGCCTGGAGTGGAAGAGAAAAAAACCTTCTTTAAGGGTTTGAAAGGAGAAGCAGTAAAATAGTTGTTTCTTATTATTCACAGATTTTGTAGTTGGAGTTTCACCTACTCACTAAAATTTGTGACCCCCAGTCAGTGCTGGTGATGCTTTTGTGGTCATTTGGGGCGTGAGCAGAGTGGAGAAAAATTTGAGTCCCCTGACATGCACGTTCCCAGCGGAGGTGGAACAAGGTGACGCTTTGCCTTCTTTTCAGCTCATGTACAATAAATGTGTCCTTTTTACATTCTGTTCTGTGTCACATTTTTGGTACTTTTTCTTGGTGATCACACTGTGTAAAATAGACCCCAAGCATAGTGTGGAAGTGCCGGCTAGTGTTGCCAAGCGCAAGAAGGCTGTGATGTGCCTTATGGAGAAGATAGGTGTGTCAGATAAGCTTCCTTCAGGCGGTGGAAGGAAGTGCTGCTGACCCTGCGTTTAATGTTAATCAGTCATACATATTAAACAAGGTCTTAAATGGAAGCACACATAATACAAAGAACGAATTGATCAGTTGATGAAATGTGACGAGAGGCTCACAGGAACCTAACCATCTATTTCCCTTAGGAACCGTGGTTCACTTCCATTAATTCAGTGTTCGCGGTGACCGTATGGCACAGAACTCCTGTGAATAAAAAGAACCAACTGCATTCTGGTGCTCACATTCAGCCCCTTGATCCTTAACAGTGCTCGATATGGAAAATGGGAAGTGGCTCATTGCATCCCCAGGTTTACTCTCTGGGAAATGATTATATCAGTCAGGATTCAACCAGAGGAGCATGAACCAGTAGGAGATATCTATTCTAATAGATGTATTACAAGGCTTATGTAATTGTGCAGTTTGGCTAAGTGAGCCCCAAATCCGTAGGGCAAGCCGTCAGGAAGGGAAGATGACAAGCCAGCTGGAACCCCATGGGCATGGCAGAAGCTGTGGTCCATAGCAGTCAGAAAGGGAAAATCCAGCAAAGCAGTTGTAGATCCAGCTGCTGTTGAAGTCTCTTTCTCTACGAAAAGCTCAGTCTCTTTTAAAGGCTCACCTGGTTAGGTTGGACCCATTGAGGATAATCATCCCTCCTTGTTGTCAACTGAATAGAGCCTTTGATCACATCTGTAAAATCTCTTCACAGAAGTACCCACATTAGTGTCTGAATCATTGGGAGAAGGTGTGTGCACACCACAAGCTGGCCTCTGCCTTCTTCTGTCCGTGTCACTGAGTCTAGCCAAGTTAACAGCTCTAAAGATCATCACCATGATGCATCAAATATAAGTTCTCATGCAGCTTATTTCTCAGAGTTGGGATGATGGGTTCTGTGTGAGTGAAGTCACGTGATTTCACTTGGCTGTCTTCAAATCAATCCGAGTTTTATTCAACCTCCACCTCTCTCCTAGGACCAGGCACCATTCTAAGTGTTTTCCATAGAGAAAGGTACTTGGACAACATCCTTGTTTTATGTGTGGGGACAGTTAGGCACAGAAGTTAGCTGACTCAGTTAAGTGACGGAGCCGGGATTCGATCCCAGGCAGTCCAGAGCCAGAGCCTGTGCTCTGTCCCTTCATGCTGTGCTGAATCTCATCATGGCATTGTGACAAGTCATTTCCATTCTGGACTCTGACTAGTTTTGGGAGGGCAGGGTCTATACAGCACCATATGGGAACTTGTGGGCTTTGGTGGTCTGGTGGCAGAGGGGGAATGCACTCTTGTTGGGGACATTAGTTTCCCTTGTAAGGGTTGGGCTGTTAGACTCTACTTGCAGAACTCTGGTCACTCTGGCTTTTCTCCTGGGGCATGTGCCACCCAGAGTCCCTTGAATCATCTCAACCTCTGTTTTACAGATTCTCCATTTACCCCACACTCAGGCCTTATTCCACAAACACTGTCCCGGATGTTTCCTGAAGCTTCAGCTGAATCTCCTGGCCAGGGTTAGACCCTCCCCAGGACTTTCCTATAGGGCTCTGGCCATTCATGCACTCAAGAAACCAGTGTGGAGGCATTTACTGTGTGCCAGGCACCTTGCTAGGTGCTGGGTATACAGCTGTTCATAGGACAGACAAGCCCTCAATGCCTTCAAAGCCATTACATCCCCAGGTCCCAGAGAAAAGGCCTGGGGAGTAGGAATGCCTGTCAAACAGGAAAGCTGGACCCACTAAGATTTGCATACTGCCTTTCTTCCTCATCCAGCAGTTATTTGCAAGTTTGTGTGTTTCTCTTTTCATCGGTGAACACATTAAAACAATTTTACATCGTTAAGAGTTCTTTTTCTTCCTTGCCCCTTTTCTCCCCTGCCACCCCAAAGGTGACCCTTATCCATTTAATGCCTATCTTTCCAGATCTTTCTTTGATGTGTTTATAAACAAATATGAATGTATTATATTTGAAAATGTTTATAATTGCGCACAGTAGTCATTCCATAAATGCTTATTGGTGAATGAATGGATGAGTTTCCACATGTGTTTCTCCCGATTTCCTTGCTGCCCTCCCTGATTTCTGTACCCTCTCTGGGCACAGTGGCCACACAGGTGAGAGTAAGAGCTCTGGATTCCTGGTTTTCCTTGTGAACCATGTTGTCTGGATGTGGACAAAAGAGCTTGCTGTCAGTGTTAATTAGCTCAGGCTGCCATAACGAAATATCACAGGCTGGGTGGCTTAAACAACAGAAGTTTATTTCTCACATCTCTGAATGCTAAGAAGTCCAAGATCAAGGTGCCAGCGTGGCTGGTTTCCAGTGAGAACTCTTCTTGGCTTGTGGACGGCTGCCTTCTGGTTGTGTCCTCACATTGTTGGGGGGGATACAGAGATTGCGAGATCTCTTCCTCTTCTTAGAAGGCCACAGTCCTATTGGATTAGGGCCCTACGCTGTGGTTTCATTTAACCTTCATCACCTCCTGTGGGCCCTTTCTCCAGTTACAGTCGCATTGGGGTTTAAGGTTTCAACATAAGGATTTGTGGGGGGGGCCACAAGTCAGTCCATAGCACTGTCTATGATGTCTGCATATGCCTCAGGGCCACCACATACAGAGCTGGGCTGCTCCAGTGCCCTGGTTCAGGCTCTGCTCCCAACGGGCATGCTCTAGGATGTTTGTTGATGCATGCATTTCTTAGAGTAGAACTACTTGCCCTGGGACCTGGGGGAAGCTGAGGCCCTCCCAATGGCCTCCATCCCTAGCATTCCATGTGAATTAGTGGAAATTTCAGCCACCACTTTGTGAATGGTTCCAGATGTGCACGCTTGGGGAGAGTGAGATGGCTGGAAAGCCAAGCTTGAATTAAAAGTTCAATTAAGCTTAGGATGGTAGATAGCTACTCTCTCCTAAGGATCCAAGAAGGGGAGACAGGAGTATCATGAGATACCTCAGGCCTTTTGAAAATGGGGGCTAGCTCTATGCCTTGATGAAACAAGTGGCATGCGAAAGCAGAATAATTAACTTTGTCCTTGGCTCAGATCTTGGTCGGTTTTAAAGGCTCAGAAGGATGAAGAGGCAAGAGAAGGAAATAGAGTCCACAGAGAGTTGCTGAGAAGGGGGAAGAGTTCCCTGGGAGATTGAGGGCTAATTAGTTTTCGGAAGGCGGTTTCAAAGGAGAAACTGTCAGGAGTCACTGGGGGCGGCTCTGAGACACATTCATGTAGTGGTTTGGATGCTAGGGTGAAAGAGGGTGATGCAGGGTTTTAGGGGAATGGAGTGGATGACATTTGTGGAAGAATGTTGGGGGGAAAGGAGCTGCTGGCTCGATGTGGCGAAAATGCTCACAAGGTAAGCCAAACACAAAGACGGTGTGTTATCCAGAAATGAAATGTCCGCTTGATGTGGCCCAAGCGTGTGGCAAATGGGACTGAAAGTTAGATCAGGAAAAACCAAAGGGTTGATGGAGTAACAGGAGGACTGTGAAGCTGGTAACCTGCTGTCTGGGTGGGTCGACTTACAGCAGCTGTGAACTTGGACTTGGGGACAGTTGTTCAGTGTGGGGCATCCATTCCAGGTACCTGCAGTGGGGACAGTCACCAGGTACCTGCAGTGGGGACAGTGGGGACAGTGTATCATCAGGTAGTGTAGAAAGAATGTACCAGGATGGTTAAGATCAGACAAACTCCAGCACTTTCTGCGGGCAAGTTATAATCTCTGCAAGCCTCGGTTTCCTCACTGGTAAAGGTGGATAAAAATAGTACCTACCTATTAGGGCTGTTGAGAGGACTAAACTAGGAAACGCCTGGTAAATGCGTGGTAAATGCTTAACAAATGTTAGCTGTAATTTCACAGTTAAGCAATACAATTTGTGTCCTTGTGATAAGGAAGGACATTTTTACTTCACTTTCTTAACTCACAAAGAAAAGGCACGTGGAGAAGGAAATAAACAGAACACAGGTGCAATCAAATGGATTTTAGCCAAAGTCAGGCCAAAGAGAGCAGAGGAGAGGGCTCAAGCTGTGGTAGAGTGTTTATCAGTTAGGAGAGGGAATTGAGTAACACAGGAATGGGAGGATCGAAAGGGAGAGAAAGGAGAAAAAAGAGGGAATTTTATCATTCTGTTATTCTGGCTGTTAGCAGCTTGGGTAGAGCACCCACTCTGTACAGCGTGCCCCGTTAGATAGGGGGTTACATGGGGATAGATGGACCGGCCCTGTCACATGGTCCTCACGGCCCACCTTGTCATGATTGGCAGAGTGAGTGTAACAATGACAGAAGAATTAAATCCTGAACACGGGCAGGAGCAGTAGTCCAGCAGAGGCCTGACGCTGCCTGACTGAAGGCCCATGCCCTCAGGGACTCTCTGTGTATCCAAGACAGAATTGGAGTGCCCACTCCTGTACTGCAGTGTGCCAGGTGCTCTGTGAAGCATGCAGCCTGATCTCTGATTTTAGTCCAAGTTCAGAAGAAAGTACGTGGAGAGAACATTCAGGAGGCTCTGATGAAATTCCCGGAGAAAGGAGATGAACCCCAAACAGGGGCCAGTGGGATGCAGGAGCCAGGGACACAGTGTTGGCAGATGTCAGCAGGACTCAGCGAGAATGTGGGAGAAAGGGCAAGAAGTCCTCATATTTTAGGGTGTTTGAGTCACCTGTAGGGCTTACTGTGACAGATTCCTAGCACCCCTCCCAGACCTACTGAGTCTGAATTTCTGCATTGGGCCCCGGATCTGCCTTTTTTAGCGGGTACCCCAGAGGCTTCTGATGTAGGTGGTCTGCAAGTCATGCCTTGAGAAATGCTGGATTAGAGAAGATAAACATCTCAGCCTGGCCCTGCAGAGAGCAGAGTCTGAGGCAAGGGCTAAGGCACTTAAGTTTTATCAGGGAGGTGAAATCCCAGGAGTGGGAGGGGAAGCGGAGAAGATGCAGTAGGACACGTGGAATTTTCGTGCTGGCCACCGTTTCAGAATAGGCCGTGAAGGATCAGGCGGCTGACTCCGCACGGGGGCTGCTGCAGGCAGTTTGCGGGAGGAATCGCGCCTCAGCGTAGTTGCGGGGTGATGGATATAGGGGAGTCTGGTTCTCTCCCCGTCCCGCCTAACCCCTGTTTCCCGTGGGTGAAAGTCAGCGCACCGGAGCTCACTCCCCTGCCTTTCAGAATTGTGTCGACTGTCCCCTTGGTGGCTTCTCAGGAGGCCAGGTCCCATACCCCTGGTAGAGGGGCAGCCAGGGTGGGCAGGGTGCTGGCCTAGAGAGAAAGGAAGAAGGAAGCAGTGAGAAGGGGCTCAGCTTTGTCTCCCAGTCGAGGAGGGAAGTCAGGCTGGGAAAGGTGGATTGCCAGTTCCCGTAATGAATTAGAGTTTTGAAGCTGGAGAGTAAGAAGAAAGATTTCTAGGGAAATGACCTAAATGGAATTACATTAACAATGGCAATAAGAAAGGAAGAATTTGTATCCATAGTAAATGTCTTTAAATTCTTCTTTGTTTGTATTTCTTGCCCCAGAAAAACACCAGTGGTCAGATGACACGTGTGAGCGGTGGCGAGTTTTGGCAGAAGGGAGGCGGCAGAAATTCAAGGTATCACCTGTGTATTTTTTTATCCTGAATTAAGTTTCTCCCTTCTCAGCCCAAAGTTCTAGTAAAAGGTTCCACTTGGATCAAAGAGCAAATGAGTTTGTGAATCTCATTCAAAATCCCACATCTTTTTTCCTCTGAAGACCTGTAAGTTCCTAAGATGCTCTGAAAGGAATTTAAAACTAATAATTGTCATTCTTAAGGGCTGCCAGTGGCCTGTGGGATTCCAGAGAGTAATAACCTCATTTAACACTTACGTGAAGCTTTCTGCCTTGGTGTTACCAGAACCTGGTTAACATTACACACTGGCAAATGCGTTAATCTGTCATAGAAGTAGGGGGAATTTAGTCACAGGAAGTTTAAATAACCGATCGTGCCGTGTAAGGAGCCAACAACGAATAGATGCTTAGATTTATTTTCTGCTGTCATCATGGACAGAAGTATTTTATCATCCTGAATAAAAGTATTTCAGATGGCTATGAGATCAGATCCTAGGTAGAAGATCAGATCAGATCTCTTGACAGTCATAAAGATGTTGATAACTCAGTGGTGACAAGTTGACTTTAGTTTGTATGTGTGTGATGTCTGGGGGCAGGGGGTAAAAATTTGCAGCTGTTGTTCATTTACCTATTCATTTATCTATCTAACTAAAGTATAGTTGATTTACAGTGTTGTGTTAATTTCTTTGGTACAGCAAAGTGATTCCATGTATGTGTATATATACTCTTTTTCATATTCTTTTCCATTACAGTCTGTTACAGGATATTGAAAGTAATTCCCTGTGCTATACAGTAGGACCTTGTTGTTTATCTAGTCTCTATATAATAGTTTGCACCTGCTAATCCCAAACTCCCAATCCATCCCACCCCACGACCCCTCCTTCTTGACAACCACAGGTCTGTTCTGTCTGTAAGTCTTTTTTGTAGATAGGTTCGTTTGTGTCATATTTTAGATTCCACATATAAGTGATGTCATATGGTATTTGTCTTTCTCTTTCTGACTTCACTTAGTATGATAATTCTAGGTCCATCCATGTTGCTGCAAATGGCATTATTTCATTCTTTTTATGGCTGAGTAATATTCCATTGTATATATGAACCACATCTTTATTCATTCATCTCCATCCATGTCTGCAAATGGCATTATTTCATTCTTTTTATGGCTGAGTAATATTCCATTGTATATATGAACCACATCTTTATTCATTCATCTGTGGATGGACATTTAGGTTGTTTCCGTGTCTTGGCAATTGTGAGTAGTGCTTGCAGCTGTTTTTAATACAGTCACGGTGTTTGTGAGTAGAGGTAAAGGATGGGTGAGGATGGGTAGAAAACTCATGCTTTGAGGTAGAAGTTAAAGGACAGACAAATGAATAAAGTGTAGATTATTAAGTGCCTGTAGTCAATGTCATTACTTTGAATTAAGAAGTAAAGAAAAGGTTTTGAGCAACTGAAAGGGCAAAATGGGGAATAGGAAGAAATGCCACGCTAGCGTCATGTAAAGAAAGAAAAGGGTGAAGAAAGAGAGAGAGATTATTGTAGGAAGTAAACGTAGTCCATTAAGGAATTTATTGCCAGAGCTATTGGCCATATACAGAAAGAAGACTCATGAGCTGCATGTTTTAGAGAGAGTGATTATTGGGGACTGGATCTATAACACTCATGCAACAAAGTTTTACTGAGCAACAGATACATACACGGCACTGAGACAGCAATGAAAAGAGTTTGTGTCTTGCTTCCTTGGTCACGTCTTTCCTCTCTGGACCATCAGGTGCTACATACCTGTTAGAAAAAGAAAGACGGAAAATATCGTTAAAAAGGATGCTTTGTCCACAAGGTCTCTTCTAGCTCTAGAATTCTTTGATTCTGGGCCAAGATCCCTAGAGCTCCACAGAGGCTGTAGCAAGTATATTCTTTTCAGGCTGGATCCCTATAGGGTTGGATGGTTGTTGTGGTGATTGTTTTAATGTCCTGCCTCCCAATCTTATTTCTGCCAGATAGGTTCATTTATTTTTTTGCAAATTGATGGAAAGCCTAACCGAAGCCAGCTTAAGCATGAAAGTAATTTATTGGCTCCCAGGACTGAAAAGTCATGAGTGGGTTTATACAGGAATGGCTGGATCCAGGACCTTAAGTGCTATCACAGTATTCTGAGTTCCCTCGTTCTCTCTCTTGGTTCTGCTTCCCCTGGGTTGTTTCCATTTTCAGATCTGCTCTTCCCTGTGGCAGCAAGATGACTGCCACAGCTTCAGACTCATCACCTATACACCTCCAGCTTGGATAGGGAACATATCTACCCAAGCAGGAGCTCCCACGCACACCCTGTAAGTCATGCTGATTGTACTGGTTTGGGTCAGATGCCCATCCTGGAATCAGACACTGTGGCCGGAGGGATTAAATTGTGCTGATCGGTCAGAACTGGGCCAGTGTTCCTCCCGGCCAGCGCCTTGTGGACTGGGAAGCTTGGGACAGTGTAACCAGGAGACGAGGAAATGGATTCTGGTGAGCCAAAAATTAATACTCTGCCACCCCAGGCTCGGTGAAACCTAGAGAGAGACCTGAGGTTCTGATCCCGACACCAAGAAGAGGTCAGAGGGGGGCAAGAAAGACTTCCAATCCAGCAGTGGCTCCGGGATGGAATGATGTGTCCCGGGTGGTGGCTCGCTGCCCACGCAGCATGCCATTTGTTCCACGGGCTGACCAGGGATTCTGTGTAACCCTGGTACATAGCTGCTTTCAGGAGATCACGGGGTGGTGTGTGTGGAGGGGGAATCCTCCACTTCCTGTTTAGGATTACACTCTTCACCCTCCCCTCCCACGCAGGCCATATGTTCATTCTAAGCCTCAGCATCCAGCCAGAAAAACCCTTTGTGTTTTCTTGGCAAAAGTAGGGCCCAGTAATTGAAGTCCATATGCAAAGCTGCTCCCCCCAGCCCACACCGAGGGATTTTAATTAGTATGTAATTGGTCAGAGAGGTACTATCAAATAGCTCCCAGTCTGGACGGCTGGAAATGCGGTACTTGAAAAGTCCCAGACCAGAGAGGGATAATAAATGCTTTCAGTTCCATCTGTTGGAATGATTTGTTTAAGGTAGAAATTTCTGTTCTGTTACTATTTTTAACGATTCTGCTCCTAGTGTTTCTTCAAATCACGTAAGAGCTACCAGAGTATTCACAGGAGGTAGGACTGTAAGCGAACTAGAAGAAGGCTTAGCAAATCCATGTTTCTCCCTTCAAAGAAATTCATAAAATTCGGTGGGGACGGGGATGGAAAGAGGTGAGCTGGGCATTTGGTTTGAGTAGCTGGGCAGGAACTTCGGCTTATGTCCATTCATGACAACAGCCATCAGGGAAATCAGCCCGTTGGCAATTTGTGATCTTTGAAATGAAGAGCGCCCGTGTCCTTTAGCGTTGCCTCCAAAGCACCATGTGAGTGAGTCTGTCTCCACGGGAGGGAGGACTTGGAATTCACCTTGGTGGACAAGGGTCATCAGCAGAGGAGAAGCAATGGCGGCAGGAAGCAGGGAGGCAGGGATCTCATTGCCCTGTGGAAGCGTGCAGGCTAGAGGGAAACTGCAGTGATGAGAATGATGATGATGAGTACTATTGTCGTAGTAGTAACGCTCTCATCACCATCATCATCAGGGCAGCCAGCATGTACTCTGTGCTCACTGCAGACTTGACACCATGCTCAGCATCTTCTGTGAATCGTGATGTTCACACTGTCTGTGACGTTGCTCCTATCGCTGCCCTGTTGCATAGATGAGGAACTGAAGACTCCTGTGCCTTGGCTGGCTTGCTTGAGGTTACCAGCTAGTCAGTGGCCGAGCCGGGGTTTGCACCCCAGTGGTCTAACTCCAGAGTCTGGGCTGTCAACCACCAGGCTTGCTCCCTCCTCCCAAGCATCACCAAGTGCCTTGGTTTTGCCTGAAGAACATATCCTGGAAAAAGAAAGGTAGAATGAGGTCTGTCTCAGCTCCTGTGCTTTCCTACCCAGCTCTCAAGTATGGAAGTGAGGTGTTGATACCTGCCAGGGCCACACGCAGAGGAGGGGTTGAGAATGTGTGTGGAAGGGATGGGGCAGAGTATGGAGCGTTCAGGCCCCTAGAAGGCCCACCTAACCTTGGATGGGCCTCTCTGTCCCTTCATGTGGCCGGAATCCTCAGGGTCCAGGCAGTGTTCCCTGCAAGGGACTTTCTCTCCTGTCTTCTCACTCTGCTACTTAGGGGCTAAAAGATGGGCCCTGCTCCTGCCCTGTTTGCCCTTCTAGGTGGAAGTCGTCTTTGAAGAGATGCTTGTGCTCAGTCATTTGGCTTGAGGCCTGCGCCCACTGGGAGAAGACCTGGCGTGTCTTTTTCCAGCCTCTTCTTGTTCTCTTGTCTGTCTGTCCGTGCATCCATGCACTCAACCCTGGCCCTTCTCTCCAGTGCACTCATTTTCTCTCCCTTGGCTGCAGAAGGTCTGGGAAGGTGGCCTGGGTTTACTCCACTCCGGGCATGGAGTCCATCACCCCATTTCCTCTGCGTGCTGTTCTCCCTCGGGTGTCACAGTGGTGGCTGGCTCTTGTTGGAGGCTCAGAACTGGGCCTGGGAGTGAACGTTCTGCATCTTCCCTCATGGTCAGCTCGCTCTAGTAGGGAGTCCACAGCCCAGCCGGTCTCGCTGGAGTTTTGCTCAGAGCCCGAGGCCAACACCCACCGATAATAAAGTGTCATTTGGCCTTTCTTTGTTCTCTGTGTGCCCTTTTCCCCCAGGGGCCTTGTGGGGACAGTGGCTGGTTTGTGGCAGGACTTGGGGTTTTCTGTGTCCTGGCCAATCCCATCATGATGCCGCGTTGCTCTCACTCCTTCAGACGCTGTGTGCACATACCCTGTACTTGCCCGCGGGCACTAGACAGACTGTTGCCAACCAAGATGGGTCAGTCTGTGTGAATGGGATATGGATTGAAGGAGAGGGGGAGAATTTGTGCTTGTGTCATGGGGCCCTGAGCAGAATTCAGGAGATGTAAGCGTTTGCGTAATGCAGCACAGAACCAGGAAATGGGGGAAAGGAATGAAGGAAGGAAAGGGGGAAAGGGGGAGGGGCAGTTGTTGGAAATGACAAGAAAGGAAAGTCAGGAAGTCTGGCTTCTAGATGGAAGTCCTTTTTGAAGAGAAAACTAGTGATTGTTTAAAATGCTGTATTTAACATAAATTAGAGGGGATTAAGGCTAGAATCTAGAATAGATGTTATTTGTCTCACACTTAAATCCTTGCTTCTAGAATGCTTTCTCCTTGCAAAATAACAGTATTCTGGGTTTGGGTCGTGATGCTGTATGAATAGATGTTGGTTTAGAAGAATAATTTTACTAGCTGCCCTATGAGAGCTATTTATAGTATTTTTCCTTTCTGTAACATCTAAAACAAAGGTTGGTTTAAAAAAATCTTTGTAGCATTCCTGGTAAAACGAAAGGCCTTGCCTGACACTGCATATGGTTTGGTTTATAATCTAGGGATGGTTCCAGCATGCAGAGATTCAAAGTGGGTTTCTTTGTGGCTTGTCTGCACCTGCCGGAGATCTGGTGCACCGATTAAAGTTACAAGGCAGCTATTAGCCACCAACTGACACCAAGATTATAGGTTAAAGTCTGAATTGGTTTAAACGGTGTCATGTGTCCAGCAAGGCAGAGAGTGAGGTGGGGGACATGTGTTTGGCAAATGGTAAGAAGCCACTCCAGTCTGGGGACGGACGTCTTCTTCTTAACAGTTACACACCAAGAGAAGTGGGGTCGGGGTAGGTTTGTAGGAAAAGCCTTGAATCTGGAGTCAGGCAGACTTAAGTTCTGAGTCCTGACGGTGTGACCCCGGTGAGCCTCAGTTTGTCATCTTAAAAGTGGGAATGATAATCCCTGATTTATAAAAAGAATTCAGTGAATTGGAAATCACATTGTTCTTGCTGGCATTAATGCAACAGAGTTACACTGAGTTGCATTAATAGAAAATGAGCAGCAGGACTTCCCTGGTGGTCCAGTGGTTAAGACCCCACACTTCCAGCACTTCCACTGCAGGGGCGCGGGTTCGATCCCCGGTCGGAGAACTAAGATCCTGCGTGCCATGCGGCGTGGCCAAAAAATTAATTAAAAAAAGAAAAAGAAGAAAAAGAAAATGAGCAGCAGCAGCATTGGAAGGAGAACATAGCAGCATCGAGCCTGCTGGATTGGGGTACAGTGTGATGGAGAGAAAGGGGTCCCCCAGCCCTGGATTCAAGTCCTGGCCCCAGAGCTTACTAACTACTTGACCTTGGGCAACCTCTCTGAGCCACGGTGTCCTCATCTGGACACTGGGGACAACACCGACAGCGACCTCACAGGGTTGTTGTGAGGAGTAGATGATTCGCTCCAGGTCAGCGCTGGGCTCACGGGCTCCGGAAATGCTCGCAAATGTTAGTCACTTTCGCTGTTAGTCACCTTTTGCTCCATCAAGCAACGCTTCTCCCTCCGGCATCACCACTATTTATTCTAACCTGGGATTTCTTTCTCTTCCTACGAGTATCCTCAGAGGCTTCCTACAAGCATTCCTCAGACTTCAGTAATTGGAGGACCCCTGCCCAATTTTTGCCACCTATGCATGCCTCCTCTCTTGTTATTTATTATTGTTTTCTTCAAGTCAACTTTTTAATCCTTAAATGCACTTAAAGGAAACTTCACATCACAATGGGAAGTGAAAATCTGTGTAGATCTTAAAATAGAATGTTTATGACTCACCTGAAATTTCTGCGTGCACTGCCAGACACATATGTATTATACTTGGGGTAATATTGGTCTAATCCTTTGCTAGTCGAAGCGTGGTCCCTGGACCAGCAACATCCGTATCCCCTGAGAGCTTGTTAGAAATGCAGAATCTCAGGCCTTACCCCAGACCTCCTGACACAGAATCTGCAATTTAAGAAGATCCTCAATGATTGGTATACTTTGGGATGGGGGTGGGGAACACTTATTCATTTTCTTATTGAGGTGAAATTCACATATATACTTCTAAGGTTTGAGAAGCAGTGGTCTAGGGGATCTTTAAAGTTCCTTCCAACTCTGAGAACTAATGCCAAATATTGATATTTCTCCCTCTTTCTGAGATCCAAGTCCATATTTCCAACCTAGGTGTTCTACTCGCAGCCTAAACCCCACCTCCGGCCTCTCCTAAGAGCTCCCATTCCCCCAGATGCACCTGAAACCATCTTTAACTCCTTCCTCCCCCACCCGCACTTCAGTTCCTGCCAAGCAGACCCAACTCGATCTCCATCAAGACGTTCTCCTTGGACTTCCCTGGCGGTCCGGTGGTTAAGACGCCATGCTTCCACTGTGGGGGGCACAGGTTCAGTCCCTGGTCAGGGAACCAGGATCCCGCATGCTGCACGGCATGGCCAAAAAGAAAAAAAAGGATCTCCTCGATTCCTGTAGCTCCCCCTGCACTGCAGGCCCCTCATCTGAGGGCTGGCTGTTGCCCTCTCCTTGTATTCTTTTTCCTCCAGGGGATCGTTGCTAGCTCCATGTTCTCGAGGCACAAGTGTGGTCATATCATCCACTCTTCAGTCACCTTGTGTGATTCCCTATTACCTACCATGGAGCGACCAGACTCCTCAGTCTGTCCTTTAAGGCTTTCCATTATTTTACTGATATCAGGCTCCCGCCTAGGTATACCCTGAGCTGTAGACAAGTCGTACAAGGCATTGTTTTATACAAAGCTTTCCCTGCCTCCGTGTCTTTGCTTATGCTTTAACATTTCTGAAATGCGTTTCTCTCCAGCCTCATGATTTCACGTCTCCACCTCTCAAAACTCTTCCAGTCCAAGACCTCTGCTCACGTTTCACCTCCTTCCTGAGGCCTTCCAAGGCTCCCCAGCTCCATAGCTCTCCTTAATTTCCACCGCCTATGGTGACCTCTGCCTTTTAGCGTGGTTGTATTAGCACTAATCTTAACTCTTCAAGCCTGTACAGCAGGTATGACTCTTAGTGCCACCATGTCAATTTAACTCCCTTTAACTCAGTTTCTATTCTGAGCTCCCCATCTGCTTGCAAATATACCATCCCATTCTCCATTACACTCTCTTTGGCCCCAGGCCGCATTCTCAGTGCTAGAGGATTGGGGCCAAGGCACCTGCGAGGTGGTATATCGCGTCCTCAGATGCCATCTGTCCAGCTGGCATCTACTGGAATGTACATCGTTCTGTTAAGCCTTCAATCACTGGACATGTAGGTCGCTGCTGCCTTATCTCATGTTTCCCTTTGCAAGGCCTCCTTAGGTCCTGCAGCTGTACTCTCTTTACTGCACTGGTGTCTCTCTTGGACGCACAGGGCCCTTTTCTGCCCTGTGCCATGCTGGAGCCATGCAACTCTGCACAGCTGCCTGACCTTTTAGTGTATCACGTAGCTCTACCACCTAGCTGAGGTCTGGGTGCTTACCCGGGCGTGGGTCAGCCCTGTGCTCAGAGCTTCCAAACCTATCTGGAGTTTTTGTTGTTTCCTTCTCCCTTAGAGGTCACCCAGTTGGAAAGGTTGGAGTCAGGAAGCCTTATATGATCATGTATTTTCCCTCAAAGTGTTAATTACCAGAATCTGCTCCATTCCCAACAGGGTGTAGACTTTGAAGCTCAAAAGGAATTTTTTCTCTCTGCTTTCTCATCCCCGGACTAGCCTGTCAGACTGATTAGGGCAAGGGCCATGGATACAAAGAAACCTGGGGAAAAGTCCACCATTAATATTATCAACTATTATCCTGCTACATGACTTGTAAACTTTGCTTGGGGACAGGGAACTCTGTTTAATTCATCCCAATATGTTCCTACAGTAACTGAAATAGTGCGTGCACAGAGAAGGCACTAAACACACGGTTATTAGGCAGGAATATAAATGATAGGTTACTTAAAAAAGAATATTTAATTTATTTATTTTTGGCTGTGTTGGGTCTTTGTTGCTGCCTTTGGGCTTTCTCTAGTTGTGGCGAGTGGGGCTGCTCTTCATTGCGGTGCATGGGCTCTCATCACGGTGGCTTCTCTTGTTGCGGAGCCCGGGCTCTAGGCGCACGGGCTTCAGTAGTTGTAGCACACAGGCTCAGTAGTTGTGGCTCACGGGCTCTAGAGCACAGGCTCAGTAGTTGTGGCGCGTGGGCTTAGTTGCTCCGCAGCATGTGGGATCTTCCCGGACCAGGGCTCGAACCCGTGTCCCCTGCTTTGGCAAGCAGATTCTTAACCAGTGTGCCACCAGGGAAGCCCTAGGTTACTTTTTTTGATTCTGTGTTATTAGTGTCATATTCATGGTTTTTCATCTCACTGATGCTAACAGATATCCATCTCTCTATATATGATGATAAAATAGGAAGAGAGAAAAAAAACCTGGTGATTGGGCTGACTGGATAAAATCTACTAAATGAATGAGAATAATGATATCTGACAGTCATTTATTCATTCAGCCTATTGAATGAGGGCTTTCTCTGGGCCGTACACTATTGTGAGGGGCATTGGGAGATATTTGTGGATGAGACATTCAAGGCCCCTGGTGCATTTGTGAGGAAACAAATAATTGACACATGCTCAAATAAACGGGGTAACTTCAGAAATAGACAAGTGCTGTGGAGATGATCACACGCGTAAATGTACAGTTGGTAAGTAAGACACACAGAGAGACCAGGCAGGGGTGCTTGTGCCAAGATCTGAAAAAGGGGTAGGAGTAACCAGCCAAAGGAGACAGTGAAGGTGAGGGAGAGGAGGAGGGGCAGGTCGTTTCAGGCAGAAGGAAGAGCACGTGCAATGGCCCTGTGGCAGGGAGAAGCATCATATGTATACTAAGTATATAGAGAACGAGGGGTGTGTGAACATGAGGAAGGAGGTGAGCAGAGGCAAGTTCTTCCTTTCATCTTCTCATCTAGTGGGCAGGTATTTGTTGAATGCCTGCTATGTGCCAGGCACACACTGAGGCGCGGTGGTGAACAAATGGACATGGTCCTTGCCCTCGTGGCACTCACGGCCAATCAGTAGAGAGAATGCTCTTTACGCTATTATGGCAAGCTAATGGCTTGTTTAATTGCTGCCTTTTATTTATTTAGGAAATCTTATCTTGCTAAATGTAATTTCTTCCTTTCAAAGGAAGTGACAGCATGTTCTTAGTGCATGCTGTTTTGGAATAACATGTTCCTGATGAGAACATCACTTTTTAGCTAGGTAAGTCATGAGGTTGAGACCGAAAAGGCCAACATGGGTGTTGATTGTAGTTAGCCTGCTGATTGACTTTACTTACAACCCCTGATAAGGTCTTATGAAAACTCAGCATTTGCAGATGCCAAAGTGAGGCTGTCTGGAGATGGGTAAGATCTGAGCTGTGTATTAGTTCATGGAGCACCAGCTGCCGTGAACAGATACACACCAGCATTTCAGTGGCTTATTATGTACAGGTTTATTTCTCACCAGATGTCTCTGGTCAGCAGATGGGTCTCCTCTAAGCGGTGCTTCAGGCTCCCAGGTTCCTTCCATCTCGTGGCTCCACCCTCTTCAACTTGTAGCTTCCAAGGTCACATGGAAGGGGAAGGAACATGGCAAATTACCCGTGGGAGGTTTTAAGGGTCCAGGCCCGAAATGGCATCTGTCACTTCTGCCCGTGCCACTGGCCAGAACTCAGTCACATGGTCACACTGACTGCAAGGGAGGTTGGGAAATGTAGTCTAGCTATGGGCCCCAGAAGAAATGGAAACTGTTTTAATGAATGATGAACCGGTCTCTGTTCCATCTGCAATTTAATTAATCCTGGTGCCTTTTGTACTTGGGTTCACATTATTCTGTGGCCTTTGTCTATTCCTTTAAAAAAGAAGAGGCCCAAGTTGGAAATATTTGAATTTTTCTTTGTTGATATATGGTTTAAATAATGACACCCCTAAAAGGGTTTCATTACTTTCACTTCCTTTTCTCTTTTCTTCTTCCCCCCCTTCCCTTCCTTCCTTCCCTTCCTCCCTCCCTTCCTCCCTGTGTTGGGAGTTAGGAATTTCTATTAATTCTGATTTAGAATTCACAGGTTTGAATATAGCCAGCTTGCCTTTTATATATTTGTCAGTCTAAAAATGTCAGTGGACAATTAATAAAAATTTAGAAACCACTTATCTCCATTTGGAGGGGGAATTAGAGGGGTATAGTTAGCTTTGAGAGCAAAAGATCATTTGGTTTTGGGGCCACCTTATCTGACCACAGGAAAGGAGGGGAAGGAATTCAGGCTCTTCATGACCTAAACCCTCAGTATCTTGTTTCCATCCTTAATAACAAATGGGAAGGGGAGCAGTAACGGGGCCTGTTTCTGAGAGCTGTTCATTTTCTCCCTGATCATACAGGGCTGTGAAATGTGAAAAGCATCAGGGACTCTGAGCACGGTTCCCCTAAATGCCCCGTTGCCCACAGGGAACCAGCCAAAGGCTGGGGTTGGCTTCAGATGGCTGGACAGGTGGCCTTGTAATTAAAACCTTTCCCTTCTAACTGCAGGCCTTGTTTTGCCAGGAATCTGAGGTGAAGAAAATGTTCTAGTTAGATTCCTATACCAGCTGCTTTGAAAGCTTCCTCACAGTTGTCCCCAGACCACAGCAGACAACCACATCTCTGCTTTCAGAATCTTGGGGACTTAGTGTTACTTGAGATGGGTCAAGCGGGCGTAGAGATGAGGGAAGATTTCTTCCTGATCTCAAAAGTTTGGAGGCTTTTGGAAGACTGGAACAGCACAAAAGAAAGTCTGGAATGTGTACATTTACTCTTTATATCAACTTTGTGAGATAGGGGCCATTATTAGTCCTTATGTTGTGGATGAGAACACTGAGGCACACAGGGTTTAAGTAGCTTGATTGTGGTCAAGAGGTTAAGCATCAGTCAGGATTCACATCCAACTAGTGTTGACTCCAGGTTCAGGCATTGGTAACCTCTACTCTTTTTTTTTTTGCGGTACGCGGGCCTCTCACTGTTGTGGCCTCTCCCTTTGCGGAGCACAGGCTCCGGATGCGCAGGCTCAGCGGCCATGGCTCATGGGCCCAGCCGCTCTGCGGCATGTGGGATCTTCCTGGACCGGGGCACGAACCCGCGTCCCCTGCATCGGCAGGCAGACTCTCAACCACTGCGCCACCAGGGAAGCCCAGTAACCTCTACTCTTAAGCGGGTCCAAAATTTAATTCCTGAGCATCCTCCCCATATACTCTCCATCTTCACTCTTCCTCCATCCTAGTTCACGGGCCCTCCACCCTCCCAGTTCCTCAGGCCAAAAACCTGGGAGTCATCCTTGACTAATCCTAATCTTATCCCCCCAGTAGAATTTACCAGGAAATTCAACTGCTTGTGTTTACAATCTATATCCAGCATCTGGGTACATCTCACCATTTCCAGTGCTACCAATACCTTAGTCAAAGCTGTATCTGTTCCGTCCTCTAGTCTACAATAGCCTTGACACTGATCTCTCTGTTTCTAGTCTTGCTGTCCTCTGGTCTCTTCCTGTGAAGAGCTCTCCACAAGATCATCATGGACCTGAGCCTCCTTTTCTCTCATTTACCTTCCTTAGGTGGCTGTGTTCATCTTTGTGGTCAGAGCTGCCTCAGCTCCTTGTCTCCCAGAAAGGGAATTAGAGAGGAAATCCTGGCAAACAGTTTCCTTTTAAACAAATGATGCACAATTTGAACACATCATTTCCACTCACATTTCACTGGCAAGTAAAGAGTCACGCGGCCAACTTAGCTGCAGGGGCGTCTAGGAAATGTGGTCATGGAATGGATTGTCATATTCCCAGCTCCTCAGGAAGAGGAGACTGGATTTGGACATAACTAGCCGTGTGCCAGAGTCCAAGAGGGGAAGCGGGTAGACCTGTCAGGAGGCTGTTCAGGACCCTTAGGTAAGTGTTGACAGTAGCTTGACCTAGAGAAGAGGCAGTGGGGATGGAGAGAGATGGACAGATTTGCGATGTATTTTGGAGGTAGAATTGGGGGGTGGGGGGTGTAGGGTTGAGGAAAAAGTGGGGATCAAGGATGATTCCCAGATATTTCTGTCTTGAGAGACACAGTGATGCCATTTTCTGGGCCGAGGAGGCAGTCTGGAGCGGCCACCTGGGGACAGTGTGTGAGGCCTGTCGCTTAGAGGGCCCATCTTACGTCATAGCGGAAGCAACCACACCAAGTTGGAATGGCTCCGGGGGAGAGTCTGAGGGGTGGTCTGCCCTGTGGATCAAATGCGTTTTACCTTGAAATGCTTCAAAGGAAGGAGGAGGGCAGCCTATTTTTGGTGCATTGGTAGGCCAAGTTGCTGGCAAGGTAGAGGTTGATTCAAGAAACCGGGTGCCGTGGAGCCCAAATGGTTTGTGGTTGCAGCCCCGGGTTAGGCCAGCAGAGCTGCTTTCAGTTTGGGGGAAGGGAGGAGCTCAGTAGAGGCACTTATTTTCCAGCACCTGGGCCAGAAAAGGTCATGCTCCCAGCACCTTGATGCCCCTTGACATTGAGGGCTCCTAAGTGTTTTTCTGTCTCCTGTTTGCCTGAGTTGGAGGTGGTGTAAGAACATGTGTTTGCAATTAGAGTAGTTAAGAGAGGAGGGTCTGGAAGGATGACCGACTCACCCAGCTGGGTGGTTACAAGGCCTGCTCTGGCCATTTTGAGAGGCAGTGTGGACGGGGGCAGGCGGGGAAGGCTCAGGGGTCAGACCCAACTTGAGGCTGATCAATTCTGAAAGAACCTACAAAGCCAAGTTGCTCACTCTGAGTCTGGGGTCAAGAGGCTCAGCCTGAGATGAGCCCAGCTGGTTCTGCCACCACTGAGAAGTGTGCCTGGGACAGTGCTAGTTTTTATAAATGTTAGCTATTTAAAAACATGGTTTAGTATTAATTTCTAAATCACTCAGTATTGTGCCATGTGAGGTTCTTTGCACCTTTCTTTATTTTTGGCTGTGTTGGGTCTTCGTTGCTTCACGAGGGCTTTGTCTAGTTGCGGCGAGCGGGGGCTACTCTTCGTTGCGGTGCGCGGGCTTCTCATTGCGGTGGCTTCTCTTGTTGCAGAGCACAGGCTCTAGGTACACGGGCTTCAGTAGTTGTGGGTTCTGGACTCTAGAGCACAGGCTCAGTAGTTGTGGCTCACGGGCCTAGTTGCTCCGCAGCATGTGGGATCTTGCCGAACCAGGGATCGAACCCGTGTCCCCTGAATTAGCAGGCGGATTCTTAACCACTGTGCCACCAGGGAAGTCCCTTTTTCACCTTTCTGTTTCACCACTGTGAGAGATGAAGTTCAGTCTCTAGTACAGAGTACCATGGTAAGGGTTTGAAACATTGCTTGTGAATACATTGGTGTTCAGCTCACAGACTGGCTCTTTCGGCATCCACAGGGTTAAGCGTCATCAGGGCCAGGGTAGGTCATGGCCCCCATGGTCCTGCAGTTCAGGAAAAGCGCATGAGGTCACAGGCCTGGGTTTGAGGCCAGCTCCCCCTTCTCTAGCTCTGGGACCCTGGGCCTTTGAGTAACTTGTGTGGCCTCCTGGGGTCTGCTGCCTTTTCTTTAAAATGGGAAGTAAGCATTTCCCTGCCTACCTTGAGGGTATTGTTGGGAGGATGCCACGAGATGGCCCATGAAGGCACTTGGAAGTCAGTAAACCGCAGCACAGCACAAGGTGTCTCCGTGATCTCAAAGGAGTGATCAGAATACGGACATGAGGGCTACAGTGCTTTTCATTTCTGCCTGTAGTTACTATTGATGAGGAGGGAAAGGTGGTTTGATGTTGGGAAACCCAACTTGCGTTTATGGTAGAAGAAAGAAATACCTTTAGATCAGTGTTAATAAGGGAAGTGGGGAAAAGCCTTCATTTCCCTGTGATGACTGATGTGTTATTTAGTGATAACTGAGATTCTTGGACCAGCAGATTTGTTGTTATAGCCGTACTCTCACCCAAGGGTCAGAACCTCGGGGACAGAGGAGTGGTCATGATCCCATCCAACAGAGGTGGTGAAGGCAGACCTGGACCCCCTGCTGCCATGCAGCATCTGAGCCCAGGGCTCACTCTGACCTACCGCCTGGGGAACCCGTGTTAAATTCACCCGGGACTGAGCAGGCTTGGAGCTCCCATACCAGCAGCAGAGCCTGACTCGTAAGCCCGAGTGCTAACTTAGCAATGTATCTGGGAGGAGAAAACCTGCGGTATGCTTCTGGGAATTGCATTCTCAGTATCAAGGAACTGGATTAGTCTTAGTAAGCATGAAATCAAAGCAAAGGAGTTAGTGAGACTTGGTGGGCTATTTTATCTAAACTGTTCTGGATGAAGACCTTTTTTTTTTTGCGGTACGCGGGCCCCTCACTGTCGTGGCCTCTCCCATTGCCGAGCACAGGCTCCGGACGCGCAGGCTCAGCGGCCACGGCGCACGGGCCCAGCCGCTCCGCGGCATGTGGGATCTTCCTGGACTGGGGCACGAACCCGTGTCCCCTGCATCGGGAGGCGGACTCTCAACCACTGCGCCACCAGGGAAGCCCTGGATGAAGACGTTTGAGCTTTATGTTTGTCACTCACCCTTCAGCAGAGCAGAATTCTCCAGCCTACCATAGGCAGGGCCTCCTGAGTAAACTCTGATCCTGCTCAGCCTTTCCGTGGAGTCACCAAAAACTTGCGGCATCACCGCTCTGCCTCCCCTAATCATATGACCGTTCCTGAGGGCTGACCTCCTCTGCCACTTGCTGCATTGAAATCAGTGTCTTGGGCTTCCCTGGTGGCGCAGTGGTTGAGAGTCCGCCTGCCGATGCAGGGGACACGGGTTCGTGACCCAGTCCGGGAAGATCCCACATGCCGCGGAGCGGCTGGGCCCGTGAGCCATGGCCGCTGAGCCTGCGCGTCCGGAGCCTGTGCTCCGCAACGGGAGAGGCCACAAGAGTGAGAGGCCCGCGTACTGCAAAAAAAAAAAAAAGAAAGAAAGAAATCACTGTCTTCCTTTTGAGTTACGCAGCCTAGGAGCCTTTAGAAGTCAGACACTTAGACGTCTCATTTCTTAGGTAGGTAAATTTCTGGGGGGAAAAGTGCACATTCAGCTAACCTCCTATCTTTGATGTTGGGTCTTTTTAGCTTCCGTACAAGAATGAGGCATCTTTTAACCTGCTCTCCATATTCTAGGTTACACCGTCTTTGATCTTGCCCCCTCCTCTGCCCTGAATATATTTGACTCCATCCGGTGACTGTTTGTCAGGGGCCTCCCATGTACGAGAATAATGCTTTAGTTAAAAGCCATAGGCTTTTGGGTCAGACCTAGGTTCATATCCCAGCTCCACCACTGCTGGCTGAGTCACCGTGAGCAAGCTTCTCTAACTTCAGTTTCCCCCCCTGTAAAATGCGGTTAGAAGTACCCACCTGAATAGGGTTTTCATGAGGATTAAATGCCATAGTGTGTGTAAAGTGCTTAGTTTAGTGGTTGTACATAAGTGCATAATAAAAATAAACAAAACTTTGAAAATGTGTATAATGCTCTATGCATTTATTCATATGTTTCTAAACAAATTTGTATGGAGTCCCCTGCATATGCCAGACCGGCTCTAGGCTCTAAGGAGCAGCAGTGGTGAAAGCACGTCCTCATAGAGCTCATTTCTAGTTGAGGTGTAGGCAGTAAGCAGATAAACTCATAAATGTGATGTCAAAGAGCCAAAAATGCCTTGAAGAGAAATGAAACAGGGAAAGGGGACAGAATGACAAGGGTGGGGTAGAGGTTTCGTCCCTCAAACTTGCCCCTTGATGTAGGACCTTTGCATTGGCTGTGCCCTCTGCTGGGATGTCCCCCATGCCATCCCCCATCCTCCAGGATTGTTCTTATTTCTTTCAGGTGTCTGCCTAAGCATCACCTCATCAGAGAGCCACCTATTATCTAAAAAATGATACACACACAAAAAATACATAAAGAGATGCCATTCCTTGCTTTGAAGTTTGTAGTCCTATAAAACTGACAAGTAGACAAATGACTATCCTTCTAGATGAAGGTAGTGGCCTTAACAGAAGTACAAATAACATTCAGTTAAGGGAGTCAGGAAAGGCTATATTCAAGAATAGTACTTGAAATGTTGCTTGGCATAAAAAGAACAGGGATTTTGGAATTGGAGCAAGCTACCCTGGTGACCTGGGGCATCACTCAGAGCATGAAGATAAGGACACCTACCTCCGAGGGCTGTTGTGTTCATTGAGAAACAAGTGAAATCCCAAGCACCCACGGTAGTACAGGAGGTCGGCTCTCAATGGTGCCCTCTTCCCACTAATAGATAATTAATAGTGGTGTTTGGGGTATGTTCCCATCAGCATTCAACTCTCATAATGTGCTGTCGTCTTGTGATTGTTTATCTGGGCACCCGGCTCTAACAGGAGAAGGAGAGCTTCTTACAGACCTGCATGGCTGTGTCCTTGGCTTGGGTGGCACCATGCCTGTCATGTGGGGGCAGTTGATCAAGGACAGCGAGTACATCACCTTGCAGAGGCAGAAGTGTTCTGCACAGGCAGGGACCTCAAGGGATGGTCTGTTCTATTCTTCATCTCTGTACCTCAGTACCCCAAAATTGTTTCTGACAGATGGGCGTTTAGCGTGTTCTTGAAAGAAGACTCCACTTCCTCTCTAGGGAAATGCATGCTGGGTTTAACCATGCAATTCAAAGCAAGTGAAATGATGCCAGCATGCCTCCCTCTTAGAGCCTTGATTCTATTTTAATGCCCCTGATTTTTAGAAGGAATTAAAGAATATTGATTTTTCCAGTGCAAGGGCTGTAAACAGATTATTGTTATTTTTAAGATCAGAGATAGTCTTTAAGACATGGAGGTTTTCAATATCAGCGAAATCTTAGTTATCCTGGAGATGCTGAATATCAAGGTAGTGGCCTTTCCAGGCATATTTCTCTTCCTGTATTGTTTTTATTTTAAAAGGAGCTTTCTGTTTGTTTTTGTCTCATAGCAACTCCACCGTAAAATAAGCCAAACACAGAAGAGAAACAATCCAAATAATTATGCTTAGGCCATTTCATTAAAATGTGGGAAAAAGGAGAGTGGATGCTGTAGTCTGCTGGTGGGCTTGGGGGTTCCTCATTGATGGTACTTGGTCACCTTTCACCTCTGTCCTCAATCAACATAGTTTAAGGTGAAAGTCACTGAGAATTTGGAAGTCACACCTGGAGCTGGATGTCAAGGGGCTCGTGTGTGTTGTTGTGGGAAACTCTCCCTGCTGCTCAGAGCTTCCACCGCGATTGCGGAATGTGGACCACAGAGGCTGGTCTGGAGCTGAGGGCCTCGGGCAGCCCTGTAAGTGCTGCAACCCCAAACCAGGAGGGGATTCCTTTGTCCCAATGAAAGCCTTGACCCTAACTGTGGGCTGCCAGGGGAACCATTGCCTTAGAATCTGGCTGATTCCCCAGGATAGAAAGTTGCCTCAGAAAAATGCCATGGGGTGCCTTCTTCCTTCCTTCCTGCCTCCCTCCCTTTAAAAAATTTATTTATTTATTTATTTGGTTGCACTGGCTCCTTAGTTGCGGCTTGAGGGCTCCTTAGCTGTGGCACGTGGGCTCGTTGTAGTTGCTGCAGGCGGGCTCCTTAGTTGTGGCATGCGTGTGGGATCTAGTTCCCTGGCCAGGGATCGAACTCAGGCTCCCTACATTGGGAGCATGGAGTCTTAACCACTGCACCACCAGGGAATTCCCACAAGGTGCTTTCTAATCATCAAAAATTGCTTTGGCCAACATCTCTAAAGGAAGCCCAAAGGCCTTGGGTAAAAATGGTACCAGCAGTTACTGGGCTTCAGAGTTGAGTGCAACATCAGGCAAACACACATTCGCTTTCTTCAGATAGATTGAGGTACTCATGGGGGAGGGGTGAGTAGAGTTAGGTTTACTGTTGCCTTGGTTATGGCAGTTGCTTTTTGTTTTTTGTTTTTGTTTTCGTACGCAGGCCGCTCACTGTTGTGGCCTCTCCCGTTGCGGAGCACAGGCTCCGGACACGCAGGCTCAGCGGCCATGGCTCACGGGCCCAGCCGCTCCGCGGCATGTGGGATCTTCCCGGACCGGGGCACGAATCCGCGTCCCCTGCATCGGCAGGCGGACTCCCAACCACTGCGCCACCAGGGAAGCCCTGGCAGTTGCTTTTGAGGAGAGTTCAGCATAGGGGAGGGAGGAAGACATTCATCTGAACCAGGGTGCGCACCAGAGAGGACCCAGCGACTGTGTTGTGGCCAGCTCTCAAGCGGTGCGTGGTGCTGTGAGCCTTCCCCTCCACCCGCAGAGCTGCTGCATCCTCCTCCCACAGAGACTCATCATCCAGGTCATCCAGCCTGCGCTTCCTTCCCTCTGCCCCAGGGCTTGGAAGCCAGCTCTGCTCTCCACCACTGCTGCCTGTAGTTCAGGGCACGTGGCGCTACGTGTCCCCAGGCTTCCCACCCCGGCCTTTGTACCTAATGGGAAAGGATGGACACCTGGGAGCATCCCTTTGAAAGGTTACTAAGCCCCCACCTTGTGAAGGTCCGTTAGTAGCTCTCCCATTTCTGAGCATCCTCGTCTGCTGACAGGTTTATCTTCACCTCCAATCCCCCAGCCTTGGAGTCCTTCTTGTAGTGAATCCGGACACCTGTGCCTGACCATGGCGTCTCCCTGCTCCCACTCCCTCGTCTTGGACTCGGTCCTCTTGTTCATCCCTCTAGCTTAATTTCTGTAGCCTCCTCTCACCGCTAGCTTCTTTCTTCCCTTTAGAATGTCCAAGTCTCTCTGATCCTACAAAGGGCCCATGCCTTGACCCCATAACCTCTCCAGCTTCTGTTCATCCTTTCTCCTCCCTTTCTCACCTGAGCCATCTATGTGCCCTGTGTCCGCTTATCTCTCATCCTCCATCCAGCCTATTGCCATCTTCCTTTTCCCTCGCCGTGCCACCAAGGCGGCTCCCAGGGCACCCGCGACTCATCTCCCCAGTGCCGTGTTTCCTTTGGACCCTCCTCTCCCTGGACCTCCCGTTGCATCTGGCACAGGTGAGCACTGCCTTCACCTCCAGACTCTTAGCTCCTGAGACTTCAGGCTCACTTGTTCCATTTCAGTTTCTCTCTCCTACATGAATTTCTCTTTCTCCATTTCTAAAAAAGTGATGGCTCCAGGGTGTCCTCCTTGACCCACTTCTCCTTCCACTTTGTCTTTGTGTGATGGCATCCACAGCCAGGGCTCTGACCACCATCTAAATGCTAGTGACTACCAGATGTCTGTCTGCAGCTCTGACCTATTCCCCCTCTCCTGCAGCCCGCCCTTCTGAGCAGGGCATCAGGTGGAAATGCCTTCGGGGGCTGGATGGATGAAGTTAGGGAATGAAATGGATTGAGTGTGGCAGGCCAGAGAACCTCTTGTTCTAGCTGAAGGGAATGGCTGCCCCTGGTTTCCACCCAACTGTTGACATGTAGAAATTCAGGACCCGTGTTGCCAGATTTTCCAGTTTTCCCTGAGAAGCCAGAAATACATAATCCTGTTTGGACTCTCTCAGTGATTAAATGTTGGTTCACAAATGTCTGTATGGACCAAAGCCTATCTGAGAACCATGTCTGAGTATGGACCACCTGTCTGGGATAATGGTTTGACTCATATACTCCACTGACAGCCCAACACAATTATTTCAATGCCCACAGACCCTTCACATTGAACGTGCCCCAAACCAACTTTTCCCCAAACCCTCCCCTCCTTCTCTTGGATTCTTTTGCTCAGTTATTGGCACTTGCTTTCTACCCACTCACCCAAGCTGGAAATATGGAGGGGAGGGTGTCCTTTCTTCCTTCTTTTCCCTCCTCTTCCACATTCAATCCACCACCAAGTGCTACCAACATAACTTCCTAAAGAAATCTTGAATCCATTATCATCTCCCCATCTTTTTACCACCGTTATCATAGTTTAGGCTTCTAGCATCCTTTGCCTGGACCAGTAGCCTCCCAAGTGTTTCAGGTGATGATTCAGAGTAGTTGATTCCTCCTGTGTATAAATTATTATTCTAAGCCAAATATGTCATCTTATTTCCTTGATAGTGGATGGTTTTGGAATGGGTTTGTGACCCAGTCTGGGACAGTGGGATGGGGAGGGAAGGTTTGCTGGGAAGCTTCTGGAAAAGTTTTCCTTGCTAAGAAGGAGACCAAAGAAGGGATGGCTCCCTTCTGTCTGTGGTCTTTGCTGTGTCCCTGTGTCACTCGAGGAGCTGCTGCTGCCTCATCTTCTGAAGATGAGGAAAGGTAGTCTGCATGCAGAGCCAACCACAGAAAATGCTAAAGTGGAGAGAGGTGGCACCTGGGCCCATGGTGACGTTGCTGAGCCACTGAATCAACCACCTGTGCTGTCTGTCATCTCAGAGCTTGCAGCTGTGTTGGATAATGAGTCTCTTGATGAATTCAGCTGGTGAGAGCCAGGGCTTTGTGCAAAGGCAGCAAAGGCATCCTGACTGGTGCCCTTGTTTCCTGCCTCCAGGTCTGTGCTCCATCGCTCCACGTGCTACCTGACTGCCAGGGTGGTCCCTCTGGATGCTAATCTGACACATCACCTCCTGCTGTGGCTCCCATTGCCCACAGGATAAAGTCTCAGGACTTCAGCAGAATATACAAAGGCTTTTGCCACAGGCGCCCTGCCTCCACGGCCCAGTCAGCTGGCACTCCTTAACACAGACTCTGTGCGTCCTTTAGTCTGATCTGCTTGCAGTTCCCTGCATAGCGATGCTGTTTAACTCCTTCATTCATTTGACAGATTTATACAAGTGCCAATTCTGGGCCAGGAGCAGTTCGATACATACCAGCTACTACCCACAAATCCTCTGCTCCAGCCATCTCCTCTCCCTGGAGTGCCTCCCTTCTGTCTTTATCTGACTCCCACTTTCCTTTTCCCAGTCCAGTGTTCAGCCCTTGTAATATTTATTTACACACACACACACACACACACACACACACACACACACATCCATGTGTGTATGTGTATTTTAAGTTGTTTATCCAGTGGTTTTTGAAAATTTTTAAACATATAGTAAATTAAAAGAATAGTACAATGAACGTTCGTATACCTAGATTCACCAACACTTTGCCGTATTTGTTCTCTCTTTTCCCACCCCCTGTATGTGCATATGTTATACATACACAGATATGTCCTTTTCTGAACCATGTGAACGTAATTTATAGATCTCATGATTCCTCGCTCGTAAATAGTTCAGCTTGTATCTCCGAAGAACAAGGAGATTCTCTTATGTAACTGCAATGCTGTTAACACATCTAAGAAATTTAACATCAATACAGTAACTTTATCTAATATGTAGTCCACATTCATATTTCCTCAATTGTCCCAAAAGCTTATGGCTTTTTTTTTCATCCAGGATCTTCTAGGCTAAATTCTCACCGTCTTCGGGAGCCTTCCTTGAACCCCTTCTGTTCCTCCGTGCTGTCCAATGTCTTGTGCAGATTGCCGTCGGGGGGTTAACCGCTCTGTTTCTCTGTGCTCCCTCGTCTTCACATGGCATCCCATTTCATTCTCATCTTCACATTCTCCATGCCTAGTGCAGTGTGTGGCACATAGTAGGTGCTCGGCATTTGGTGGCTGAGTGGGGTGATTAAGTGGCAGAATTGGAGATAAAGCTGTTTTTTTCGTCCTTCTATATTTAACTGCTTTTTGCAGACAGTGATGTTAAAAACGTTAGAGCAGAAAGACCCACCTGCCAAACGGTGAGGAGAGAGTTAATCCAGATA
Organism: Lipotes vexillifer; assembly: GCF_000442215.2. Lineage (NCBI taxonomy): Eukaryota > Metazoa > Chordata > Mammalia > Artiodactyla > Lipotidae > Lipotes > Lipotes vexillifer. The sequence continues at coordinate 311,210 of NW_006793908.1, forward strand.
GAAAATTGTGAACAATGGAAAGAGCCAGCAGTTAATGATGGCCAGGGCCGTGCTCATATAGAAGCATGTCCCAGAGAACTGAGAGTATCAGTGGAGAAAAACACCAGCCTTCTAGCAGTTGTTGCAAAGCCCTCGTTGTGTTTGCAGGTCCATCTTATAAACAGAAACCAGGACCCCTTCCAAGTGAGATTACTGCAAAACCCCACATCTACCCAGAGCTGTCCTTTCTCCCAGAATGCATTTGTCAGCCATCAGGATGGGTCTGATCATACCAGGCAAGGGAATTGTCTCTTAGCTCTGAAGGCAGTGTTTCTTCCCTCTCAGTTTGACATTTATTTTTGAAGTCAGGTCTGGAAAGTTATCTAAGTTTATAACAGCTGATACCATAATATTTGCATCCAGAGACTCTAAATATGAGCCCAAAGAACATTTCATTCTGCTGCTGCCACTCCCTCAGCCAAGAAGAACGTGAAGTCAGGATCGGGACCGGCAAGGTTGCTAAGAAAGCTTCTGGCCGTTTGCGAGGAAGTGACCACTTGCTGTCTTCCTTGGAGGGCTCATATTTCTTTCCTAACTGGCCACAGTGTTTTTTGGCTTGGCCTCTTAAGAACCCCCTGCATTCCCTGGGAGCGTTCACTGATGAATTAAAAAATAAATTCCTCATAAGCCACTCAAATACATAGGGAGCTAGTCTTCCCGGCTACCATAGGGACTGATCCAAAGACAGGGCAATCCAACTGCCCCGCTCTCCTGCTGGACGACAGCTCTGGGCATCTACAAAGGGCCAGGCGTTGTGGATACAAAGGTAAATTAGCAGCTGCCTTCAGGAGCTCATCGTCTCCTGGGATGAGGAGACACACACGCGAGTCTCCACGTTTATGGGGAGCTGTGTGGGCCACCAGCCCAGCTTGGGGAGGGCGAGGCAAGAAAGGGCCGGTAGGTGGAAGCAGGTATAGGATAGGTAGGAATTAGGTAGGCAGGTTGGGGGCATTCAAGGCCAAGGGCAGGGGGAAATTAGGAAGACTTTGGTCATCATGGTGAACACAGGGACAAAGCAGGCATTGCCTCTGTGTGTAGGTGATGCTCAGAGTGTGCCATTTTTGATAATGTAAGTTGCCAACACCAAATCTAAAGGCTGCCTCTGAGCCGACTTGGGAAGACTTTGCCTCCTTGGCTCTGGGTGACCCTTTAATGTTACTCCCACTAAGGGTTAAAGGTAGGAGACCCCCCCCCCCCCCTGCAAAATAAAAAAAGTCAGTGAAGGTAATTACACCGCCATCTATTTAGTTGCTGAAGAATTTACCATTCAAGGAGATAGGACCCTGCCTCACCAGAGGCGTTTAACAGTCCAACACTATCACATTACCCAGATTGTATAAAGAGTATGAATGATTTCCGCTCACAGACCTCTAATGGAGGTATCTCTTTACAAAGCCCCTACTTCAGGCCAGCTGAATGCCTCAGCAGTGCCTCCGAAATCCCGCAGCCCTAATCCCTTTAGCAACAAAGATCTGTTTCTTTGCTTAGCATGAAGTAGGCCTCAGAGGTCTGTGTGTGTCTTCGCCTGTAGACCAGAAGCCTCCTGTTTACAATTTCCCTATTCCTGTTTTTAATGTTGTTCTGAGAGCAGCCACAAAGGGCTAGTTTTGTCCAACAGGAACAAGGGAGCTATTAGAGAGAGACGGAGGAAGGAAGGAAGGGCGATCGCAGGGAGGACTCCTCGAGGGATTAGCAGACACAGCTGTTCCCGAAGGGAGAGGACCTTTAGGCTGTTTATAATTTCCGTCACATTTACATTTTTAAATATTTTATTTCCTTAAATTTTTTTTTTTTTTTTTCTGATCGGTTTCCCATCCACCATTTAAAGCGAACATCTTGCTGCCATATTGATCGACTTAGGGACGTGTTTTAATATATTTAGTTGAGATGTGGCTCATTACTTCAGTGCTGTGCGGCTCTGGTGTGGTGGTCTCTGCTTCCTGTGAGGTCACAGACCCCAGACCACCAGGTGCCTGAGGAAATTGCTGGAGGGGACCGGTTTCACATCTTGTCCCATTTGTGCAAACTGTTGGAATTCTTTAGGCTGTATCTGATTCATTTGGATCCCGTATACCACCCTGTCCTCACCCACTTTTCAAATGCACCTCATTTTTGTCCTAATGTTACATTTCCAGCTCGTGTGTTATAAAGCGTGTTAAGTGCAGGTGTAGAGACTCTTTCATATTGCACATTGCTAAAATGCACTGACTTTAAGAAAAGTATTCATGGTTTCATCCCGAAAGCAAATAAGTTTCCGTTTTTTGTCACCTTCTAGTTCTAGTCTTTGTGCATATTCAGTTTTTGCACATTTGTAATAAAACCATAGAATTTTAGTTTTAATTTTCCATACTATTAGACTGTGTATATTTTTTCTATCCAGTGACAATCAGTCTGTCTCTTTTTTTAAAAACTCTTTTTCCCTCCTTTCTCTTACTCTCTTCTCTGTTACGAAGACTGGCATCTTGTATATCTTTTCACACCTAGTTCGGTGCTCAAACAATCATATGGAAAGAAACATTTTTATCCTGGATTGGGAGGATTGCTGTTGATTTTATTAAAACGGGGTTATGTATTTCCCTAC
>NW_006793908.1:313893-331476 GCF_000442215.2 Lipotes vexillifer
TATGTATTTCCCTACATCTTGCCTTCCTCTCTTAACAGTGTACAGAGGAAATCACATTTAATATATTTTTAACCTAGCATGGTCTGTGCAGGGTCGTTTTGCCTAGGACGACTCTGGCTCGTGGAGATTCCCATTTATGTGGCAATTTAATTTTCACTCTGTTTTTGTTAATTTTGACTTTTTCCTGGTGAGCTTTAGTCAAGAAGCAAGTGATTTTTCTCAAATGTCCACTCAGCCCACCGCTGACCCTTTGGGCTCTTGCTGCCTCAGGGTACGTTTCCAGACTCGAGTGTCTTTCAGATCCGGCTGACTTGCTACTACTGTTACAGAAGTATTCCTGACGATTGTCTCAAAAGTTAAGTGTATGCGGTTTCCTTTTGCAGAGGCCTGGGATGTGAGCTAATCTTTAAGTCCAGGAGAGAAGGGACAGTGATTAACATTCTCCCAACTCACTCAGGGACAGCTGTTCCAAACCCTTCCTTCCTGCTCAAAGTAGTAACTAGTTTTCAAGAGGAACTTAAAAATTATTTTTTCTTTAAAGAAGAATATGGAGTTCTTCCAGGATTGCTCAATTTTTTTCTTTCTCTAAAGTAAAATAGTGCAAACCACGTGCCAATCCAAATGCACTGTCTGAATTCGGCCTCACTGGAAATGTGGACCATTAGGTAAGGTGCATAGCCTCTGGGATATTGTTTTCCAGCACTGGACAGGAAAAAGCCACAATTTCAGTTGCTTTGATTTCTCCCCCACGTCTTAGAGAGGAACGCTAAGGATATTTGAGGGGACACGAGCTTCCGCAGTCCCCTGTCATCTGCTGCTACTCCTCCTATACAGGCTCCTTCGGCGGGATTACAGATGTGAGGTGGTGATTATTGTTTTGGTGATAATATGCATTTTGGGGGATCACTTTCTGATGAAAAAAGTTTTTAAGATGTCTTCCCATTCCAAGTATAAATTAAAGACCCTGTGATTTTTAATAAATGCTTTTATTAAAAAACATAGAATTACCTAATATACATATCCTGTAGGTTATGAGTGTTTTGATTTTTGTAGCCTGTGCCAAAGACATGCCCTGGGAAGATGGACCTGCCTTGAAGGAGGATCTGTCTTTCTTCTTCTGGGAATGTGGTTTCTTTTTTCTTTCAATTAATTTTTTAAAATTGGAGTATAGTTGATTTACAATGTTGTGTTAGTTTCTGCTGTACAGCAAAGTGAGTCAGTTATACATACACATGTATCCACTCTTTTTTAGATTCTATTCCCATATAGGTCATTACAGAGTATTCAGAGAGTTCCCTGTGGTATTCAGTAGGTTCTTTTTAGTTATCTATTCTATATATAGTAGTATGTGTATGTCAGTCTGAATCTCCCAATTTATCCCTCCCCCTGGGGATGTGGTTTCTTTGATAAGAGGTAGTGGGAGGTACATCCGTGGGACCATGATGGCAGGGGAGGATTTCTCTCTAGCCATCTAAAGAAACAGAATCAACCCTGACCATCAGTGGGTGACTATGTAAATGAAAATGTATAGGAGATAATGCACAGGACCCTTTTATAACTATATAGTGTATATCAACTTGAATAGTTCCATAGACATGTGTAGTAGTTGGGTTACATTATAGGTGAAGGAAAAGGGAGAATGACTTTATTGCTTTTATTTTTTTTCATTTGCTGATAGGCAAACAATTGAAAAGAAGTATTAACCAAAAGACAAAAAGGAAACTCGCTAAGATATTACTTTTCTTCAAGAGATATTTTCTAAAAGGTAAAAACTGCTTTGGGGGAGGTAAATAATAAAAAAGCAAATGGCACAGAGTCCAGCGAAGTAAAAACAAAAATCCACGTGCCCAGATTACACTCCCCAGTAATTTCTATTTATGTGAGCTCTTAAAATTCATTGAGGAGACATCAGTTCATGCTCCTGTGGCCAAAATAAGGACTAGCTCTAAATGGTGCCAACTCACTTCATTGAAAAATGAAAAAACTGGGACTTTCCTGGTTGCGCAGTGGTTAAGGGTCCACCTGCCAATGCCGGGGACGCGGGTTTGAGCCCTGGCCTGGGAAGATCCCACATGCTGCGGAGCAACTAAACCCGTGTGCTACAACTACTGAGCCTGTGTTCTAGAGCACATGAGCCACAACTGCTGAGCCTGTGCACCACAGCTACTGAAGCCCGCGAGCCTAGAGCCTGTGCTCTGCAACAAGAGAAGCCACCGCAATGAGAAGCCCGCGCAGTGCAACAAAGAGTAGCCCCTGCTCACCGCAACTAGAGGGAGCCCAGACGCAGCAACGAAGACCCAACGCAGCCAAAAATAAATAAATAAATAAATAAATAAATAAATAAATAAATTTATTTTAAAAAAATGAAAAAACTTGGGCTTCCCTGGCGGCGCGGTGGTTGGGAGTCCGCCTGCCGATGAAGGGGACACGGGTTCGTGCCCAGGTCCGGGAAGATCCCACATGCCGCGGAGCGGCTGGGCCCGTGAGCCATGGCCGCTGAGCCTGCGCATCCGGAGCCTGTGCTCCGCAACGGGAGAGGCCACAACAGTGAGAGGCCCGCGTACCACAGAAAAGAAAAAAGAAAAAAGAAAAAACTCATTCTGAAACTATTTGTTTCATGTATTTGTTTATCCAGACAGTCAGTAGCGGACAAAGAAGATTATTGGGTGGGGAGTAGGGGGAGAGGGCTGAGCTTCTAGAACCACTGCTTTACTAGAGCAATTTCTCTTTTATGCGTTTTATGTATTCATCTTCTGCCCAAGACACTGTGTGTGTTTTTATGGCGGGGGGGGGGGGGGGGGGGGGGGGCGGGGGGGGGGGGGGGGGGAGGGAGGGAGCCGGCGGGAGGGAGGGAGAGATGGAGCCTGTGTGAGGGAGGGAGAGAGGTTTTTTTTTTTTTTTTTTTTGCAGTTTTAAAAATTGTTGCGCTGTTGCACTAGTTTTAATGCTGCATCGATTAATAGTATTTTATTTGGGTCTCATGGGGCAAAGTCACAGTTATGGCTATGAATGGAGTTTTGAAAAGGTGCATACTTTAGAATAGTTCAGATTTTGAATCTTTCAGGGGTTGGAGGTGATTGGGAAATATTTTTCCATGTTGAATATCAAGAGAAAAAACGAACTGCAAATGCCCTAACATCTATCTATATTACAAATCTCCCAGACCTATGAGAATATTTTTCTGTAGGAAAAAATTCATGGTGGCCATCCACATAAAATGTTAACTTTGAGTTGTCGACAAACGCTGCTAGACCACAGTCATGGTGCAACAAATTAAGTTTGTGGAGTGAAGGAATCAGAGGTCTCCCTTCCTATTTTTGATGGTTCGCCTTTTCTCATTCTGATAAGATATTCTTTCCTTGGGACTTAACCAGTGACAGTGTACAGAATTAGATCCACATGTGCCTGCTGATTTTTCCATTCTCTTTATTTCCAGTTATTTTTTCTTAAATAAGTCTGAAGAAAAGGGGACAGAACATCTACCCTGGATCGCATACATCAGCTCTGTTAGAGAGTCCTTTATGTAACAAATACTTTATTCTTTGTAACTGGGAGTGCTGAAGTTATACTAAAATATCCATTATAATCCTCGTTTTCCTTTGCTTCTCACTTTCCAATAAGGTATCCTTTTGGGCTGAAACTTTCCATGCTTAGTTTCAGCTCAAAGGTGAATTTATTTTGGAAAGTTCACACTAATCTAATTCAGGGACTTGGAAGGGAATGTGAGAGTAAAAATATACCTTCTTCGATTCTACAAATAAATGTTAAGACTTCGGTCATAGATAACTCCAGAGCAGCCAAGTAGTGGAACAATAAACAGGTCTAGGAAAATCTCTGTTAAAGTAAAGCAGGTTGAAGTGATTAATCACAAATTTCCTGCATACACTGAACAGCCTGGGCTTCCTTGAGGCTCCATGGTCCCTTCTGAAGGATGATGGGGAATTTGGGGGTCTATTTGGAAGAGATGAAAGATTTAGTTTGGATCAGAGCAAACTATTTTATGGTCTACGAAGTTCTGTTTTTTTTTACTTTTATTTTTTGCTGCATCGGGTCTTTGTTACCATGTGCGGGCTCTCTAGTTGCGGTGAGCAGGGGCTGCTCTTCGTTGCAGTGTGTGGGCTTCTCATTGCGGTGCGGTGGCTTCTCTTGTTGCAGAGCACTGGCCCTAGAGCGTGCGGGCTTCAGTAGTTGCGGTGTGTGGGCTCAGCAGTTGCAGGACACGGGCTCAGTAGTTGTGGCACGCAGGCTCTAGAGCACAGGCTCAGTAGTTGTGGCGCACGGGCTTAGTTGCTCCGCGGCATGTGGGATCTTCCCGGACCAGGGCTCGAACCCCTTTCCTGTGCATTGGCAGGTGGATTCTTAACCACTGCACCACCAGGGAACTTCCTACAAGTTTTAAAACACACTGATTATTGTGGAAGGCTCTTCTTTGGTCAAAGGGGCTAATTGAAATGCCGCAGGAACTAAATTACCCAAGCCTGTGATGTGATGTCTGTGAGTATAGGTCCAGGACCCCTAGATGTTGAAATGTAATGGTCTGGAACAAGGTTTCTCAACCTCGGCGCTCTTGACACTTTGGGCCAGTTGCTGCTTTGTTGGGGTAGGAGAGCTGTTCTGTGCATAGGATGTGTAGCTGTGTCCCTGGTCTCTACCTACTAAATGGCAGCGGTAACCCGCCCCCACCCCCACTCCCCATCCCACTCCACCTAAGATGTAACTATCAAAAATGGCTCCAGATGTTGTCAGATGTCTTTGGGGATGGGAAAATAGCCCCCAGTTGAGAACAACTGGTAAAACTCTGAGTTTAGATCCATTTGAGCAAGGCATTTACAAGAGAGGAGAATCCATGCAGTGGGAAACCGGGCATTGCTAATGAAGGCTTCCTACAAAGTAGGGCTTTCGTTGCAAAGGAGTAGCCCTCCGGTCCAAAGCTCCCCTCCCTGACTTGTGCCTTTTATCCCCTCTCTTCTGCTACTTTTGGGAAATAGGTCTGTTGCAGGAAAGGTTACCCCTTCCAGGGACCAAGAGTGGGCTCTTGTCTAACACTCGGAAATGGATTGTTCGAGGAGACACATGTGCTGACAAAGCAAGAGACTTTATTGGGAAGGGGCACCGGGCAGAGAGTAGCAGGGTCAGGGAACCCAGGAGAACTGCTCTGCCACGTGACTCGCTGTCTCGGGTTTTATGGTAATGAGGGTAGTTTCCGGGTTGTCTCTGGCCAATCATTTCTGACTCAGGATCCTTCCTGGTGGCGCGTGCATCGCTCACCCAAGATGGATTCCAGCGGTTGGTAGGACATATGGACTGGCATCTCCTCTCTCCTTTTGACCTTTCCTAAATTCTTTCGGTGGGTGGTAGCTTGTAAGTTCCGCGTTCCTTACCAGGACCTCCTGTTGTTGTAAGGTAACTCATGCAAGTGGTTACTGTCGGGCCTGGCCAGGGCGGGAGGATTCTGTCAGTGGTTCCCCTAACAGGTCCCTCAGTTGTACTTAAGTTGTTTTGCAGCTTGAATTCTTCCTTCTCCAGTGAAGCCTTTCCCTCAACCCTCAACCATGTTTCAGAATCTCCATCTTAGAAAAAAATTAGCTGCTCTTATTATTAGAATTTTTAACGTAAAGAAGAGCATTGACTCACCTTGTCAGCAAAAGGTAGCCCTAACCACAGCTAGCATGTGTGCCTTTTCCACCTTGACAGTGTTACTCTGTGGTGGGTACTGTCCTATCCTCATCTTCTAGGTAAGGAACTAAGGCACAAGGAAGTGAATGAAGGGGTTCAAAATCACACAGATCCCCACATCTCTGCAAGGCCTCCTTACTGTCATTTCAAGGCAAAGTTTCAAATATGCCTTTAAGAATCCAACAAATATTAAGACAGGGAGTTCATCCTGTGCATTGGGTAATGCAATGATGAACACAGTGTCATCCCTGCCCACAGCATGGCCAATAGTCAGAAGACTCAAAACAGACGTGAACCTCAGAGAACAGTGCAAAATGTGAACTGTTACTATAATAAAAGTACAAGCCAAGGGCCACTGGAGTAGAGGCTGTAGAGGCTGTTTAACCTGGAATGGGAGAAAATCAAGCATGCAGATCGCCTTGGGGTACAACACTGTAGTGCCTCCTATGAGACCCACCGTGTGGCAAGGACCGTATTAGGTGTGAGGGATGGTGCTTACGATACATTGGGGTCTAGCAGATGTGAATCAGATGATCACATGCATTTAGGTGAGAGATTCTAGATTTGAAAGAGACATAGTACCGTGAGAGTATCTGAGAGATTGGACCAACTTTAGATGGGGCAGGGGTCAGGGAAAGTTTTCATGAGGAAATGGTGACTAACATGAGAGCTGAAGGATGAGGCATTGGCCAGCTGAGAGGAGTGTGTATATGTATGCGTGTGTGTGTGTCTGTGTGTACAGATGTATGTATATATGCACGTTGTGGGGGTGGGGGATGAGCATGTTTGTGGCAAAGAACGAGCATGTGCAAAGGTCCTGGGGTTAAAGAGAGCACAGGGAGCGCAAGGCACTAGAGGAAGCCATTGAGACTGGAGGGCAGAGAGTGAGGGGGAGCAGGGACCAGAGTCTGCAGAGCCTTATGGGCCTTGATAAGGATTTTACTCTTTATTGGAAGAGCAGTGAACATCATTAAGGGATTTGAGGAAGAAGGGTGACATTATCTGATGTGAGTTTTCAAAAGATCCCTTGGGCTGCAGTGTATAGAATGGATTGAAAGGAGCCAGGATAGATTTGGAGTCATTGTGGTAGTTCAGATGGAAGACCTCCACGGAGCACAAAGGCCCGTAAGTGTATTTGCTTTTGTTCTCTTTCATTGAAAGATTTTGCTCATTTAAAAGACAAAAAAAAAAAAAAAAAAATCTAATAGGGTTCCATTCCTAGTCAGCTGGTTCCATGCCTCTCTCCTAGATTTGGGGATTGCTGACAATTTTTGGCATTCCTTGACTTGTAGATACATCGCTCCATTCTCTGCCTCTGTCTTCACATAGCGTTCTTCTCTGTGTGTTTGTGTCTCTGTGTCTCTCCTCTGCAAGGAAACCGGGCATTGGATTTAGGGTCCGCCCTAATCCAGTATGCCCTCATCTTTATTTAACTAATCACATCTGCAAAGACCCTATTTCTTAATGAAGTCACATTCTGAGGTTCCAGGTAGACATGAATTTAGGGGGACATGGTTCAGCCCACGACACAGAGTATCCTGACACTGTGTCAGGATATTGTGTAGGAACTTACTTTCAGTCAGAAGAGATCTGCAAAACACTCTTCCAGAAAAGCATTCTGAAGTTACAGCTATTGACTAGAGGTGAGAGTAGCTTCTCTCTTTCTACAGGCAGGGTCCCTTCTGGTTGTCACTAGCCTGCTTCGGTCATTTATATTATCTGGCTGGCTCCCATAGATGTGTGAGTCTGCAATTCCTGATTTAGAGTAAAAAGTGAACAAAATCGTGATGCAGAGAGCAAGGGAGGCTTCTGGGTAGTGTGTAACGAGGGGACCCAGTACCATAAACATTGCTGAATAAATGAATGGCTCTGTTGGAAGAATGCAGCGGGGCTGTTCTGGCGACTTCGTCTCTGGAAGACCACAGATGATGTCTGTTATGTCCCCACACGGCAGCCATTACCTTGGAAACAGGCCGTTCTGACAGCATGTCAAGGAAATTGTTACAGGGAATTTTTTCAGCCAGAAGAGATCTCTGCAAAGCAATCTGTTCCAGCCTACTGTGTCATGGAGTGGTCCCCATGTCCCCGACTTTTTGCTGGAATTGCAGCAGCAACCAGCATGAAGCCTACACCTGTCATGAGCTAATGTGCGATTCCTGCCAAGGTTTGCACTTGGGCTCCATTAACGGGGGAGAAGAGACCTTCCAGGGAAGCGTGTTAATGTTTAACCCTTTATCCACAAATTCTCTCTCCCTGAGAAACCTGCCACTTTGCCAAACCACCCCCGCCCCCAGGCCTTTTGGGATTTTGCTTTTTAACATTTTTTGGTTTGGGAGGTAGACTGGAGAAAGGCAAGTTAGTAGAAACTGACCTTCAAGTGCAAGGTCCATAGGCCTTTTTAAAAAATCAAGGAAGAATGAAGCTGAGCCTTGGCCCGGAGAGTGTTCCTTGGCAGAAATGATTTAAAGCTGAGATGAGAACCAAATCTCATTAGTGTCGGATGTCTCCTTTCTCTCCAGCTGCAGCCAGAGCAAAACCTGGATGTCTGGGAAGGAGGTCAGCAGATCCCAAACTTCAAAATAACAATCTGCTCTTTCTATGTATAGCAGGGGATGGGGGCAGTTTTCAGATGGGATCTGTGTTTCACTGTGGGTTTTTTTCTACCATGAGACTTGGGTGGGGAGAGATTGGTGGGGAATATCTCTCCCCATTCCTAACCTTTGTAGACTTGGGAACGCTCCCCATCAGGTCAAGGGTGGAGTAAATGTAGTTACGTGGTACAGAGGTTAATGGTGGAAGAGCTGAGTGCCTGGAACGTCAGTTCCTGGGATGGCTGAGGCTCAGGGTCAGAGTTTGGAAACCAGAGCTCAGGAGTTTGGGGGTCCCCAGGGGAAAAGGGCTTGGCCTTAGGAGATACGCTGTGGGGAGTATTAGGGAGTGAAGAAACTTGAGAGAGGGGGGCTCTGTGCTCAAGGAAGAGACTAGTTTACAGAACACGGCCCTGCACACAGTAGGCCCTCAGGGGGTGGAGGAGAGGTACTTAATTTTGTTTCTTTTACGTGTGTTCAGGGGGAGGGGCCCCATCGCTAGAAAAGACCCATCTGATTTATTTAAACATTTTAATATCATTTCTAGTTATGTAAGTAATGCACAAATACATTGTTCTTATAAACAAAGTCAGAAAATTTCAGGGTAAGACTGAAGTCACCTTTAACCACTAGTCCAAATCCCAGGGCCCTTTCCCTTTATTCTTTAGAGGACCTAAGGTTTTTCAAATTGGTCTGTAGCCTTGCAGATCTTGATATGCCTATACGTTTGTCTGTGTGTGTGTGTGTGTGTGTGTGTGTGTGTGTGTGTGTGACAATATAAACCATATGAATTTATGGTGACAAATGATGACATGTAAATCATATGGTAGGTATTATTCTGCCAGTTGCTTTTGTCACTCAACAAAATGCCCTAGAGCGTCTCCATGTTAGTCTGTGTAGATCTACCTCATTCTTTCTACCTGCAGCGCTGTGTTCCTTGGATTGACTGTATCATAGTTTATTGATCCACTCCCCCTAGGTAGTTTCCAACTTTATGCTGTGACCAACAGTGCTATGAATAAATATCCTCACACATGCCTCCTTGTCAAGTATGTGGATTTAACCTAATTAATTACCCATCCGGAGTATGGCTGGCATCCTGAGATGGTTGGCATCCCGTAGTAAAATAGTTTGTAAACTTTGACAATTGACTGTGTGCTCTACCATAAATGGATTTTATAGGGAAGGGACAAGACATGATAACTGATAAGAAAAAGATGGATACCCCTAAGCTAGGGTCTTTGGAGACAAATAATTTACCCCAGGCAGTGTCAGCAGAAAGTTCCTAGAGTCTGGGGGAACCATGTGTCATTGCAGGAACCCTTGAGGGGTCTGGAACATAGACTCACTGTGAACAAACCACAGAAGAAACTCTGTGGACTTGAGAGGCACAGTTCTCTATGCCTACTACTTTGGGGCAGGCTGCCTTCCAGCCCCAATCTGGCCCTTCATCCGCCATGGAAAACCATTGTTCTTTGGATGACACATGCAATGTATGTTTGCTGGCATGTGCTTAAGGGTATCTATACTTGGTAGTGTGTATGTGTGAGTATGTATATGTCACCCTGCAAACCCAGATCTGCCTGTTTGTGGTCACTGTATACGTGTGGGGGTGTCCTGGCTGTAGGTGGGGAAAATTCCTGATGGCACTTGCGTCTGTCATGTGATGTGGGGTTGGTTGTCCCTTCCATCTGAGCTGAGGCTGGAGCCTCCTCCATCAATGAGATTTAACCCACTTACTCTACTGAGCAACAAAGACCGTATATATTTTAGACACAGGAGTCAGGTCTCTTTGGTGATCTCTTGTCGGACTGAAGCATTCTCTGTACTGTCCACCAGATCACCTTAACCTGTTCAGTGCCTTATGCTGCCCATTGTTAGGTCTGCAAATCATTTGTGGACCAAGTTAATAATCCCATCACTAACATCCTCATAATCTTCAGAGCAGTCTGAAACATATGTCATCTCTGTAGATAACAAATAGGGATATCATAATTTCTTACCATTTTTGTGTATGCCAGACTGCATACTTCTGATCCAGGGGCTTGGTGCTAAAGAGACAGGGTGAAGAGGTTATTGACAACGGGAATATTTTTCTTGCACTGGATCTTTCAAAAGACAAGGATAAATAAATGCAGGTTTGATTTTCTTTTCTTTTCTCTCTTTTTTTTTGAACTATTAATGAAAACTCTTTTCTGATCACTTCTAACAATACTACTTATAGATTCTTAAAAGTCCTCAAAGATGACACCAAAGGGCATGTTCTTATCAGTTTTCCTGTCGTCTTTAGTCACCTTTGACAGATGTTTCTTAGGCAACTCAGTTTACTGAAAGAGAACTTGGACTTCCAGGGAAATCCTTTAACATGCCTCTCATATTTTAATTTGCCTTTCATATTCCTGGCCAGACCCAGGAACCTTCAAAGGGAAAGGTTCCCAACATTATGTCCCTAAAGAAATCAATCGTTTTCTACCCTTTTTTTTTGATTCAAGAAATCTATTTACTCATAAATTCCTCGCCTGGTATACTGAAATCCCCTCAAATTGTAATAATAATTTTTGTACCACTGCATCTGGTTTGGCTTAGCTATAAATGAAAGTCAAGTCTTCAAACTTTTCTCTATTTCTTTTTTTTTCTGTCTTACTTCATTCAGCCTGACCTTTACTGGGTAAATTGAGATAACACCTCCTTTGTCTCTGTGCTGCTTCAGTGCACAGGTTTTGTAGTGACTTTGAGTCCTGGCTCCATCATTTGCCAGCTGTGACCTAGGTTGTCATTTAAAAATTTTGTGCCGTGGATTTATCACCTGGAAATGCTGATAATGATGGTCTACATTGCAAGTGTATTGTGAGAGTTAATGAGGCAATGTGTATAAAACATAATGCCAGGCACACAGTAAGGGCTCAAAAATGAGGATTGAGGATGATGAAGGTGACGTTGAGTATTTCGGAGAAATCACCAGTCCAGAAGCTGAAAGAGGAGATTGGGGGCTGGGGGCTGCGGGCAATATGGGTGGAAAACAATAGCTACTTTTCCCCTTCCCCAGTTTTGCATAACTATGCTCTCTTTACATGTGGACAAGTGATGAGCCACAAACTTGTCCTTCTGATGCTTTTAGGTGGTTTTCTAGAAAGTTTCAAGGCCAAGACCTATAATAAACAAGATTTTCTAAAAACTGAGGATTCCCGTTATTTTTTTTATTTTTTATTTTTGCGGTACGCGGGCGTCTCACTGTTGTGACCTCTCCCGTTGTGGAGCACAGGCTCCAGACGCTCAGGCTCAGCGGCCATGGCTCACGGGCCTAGCCGCTCCGCGGCATGTGGGATCTTCCCGGACCGGGGCACAAACCCGTGTCCCCTGCATCAGCAGGTGGACTCTCAACCACTGCGCCACCAGGGAAGCCCGAGAATTCCCATTATTAATTGGAGAGAATATACGTCAAACCCCTAACCCTCCCCTTGTTCTTGCTGAGAAACTGCCTGTCCTATTGTTGTTTTATTTAATTAATTTATTTTATTTTATTTACTTATTATTGTTTGGCTGTGTTGGGTCTTCGTTGCTGCACGTGGGCTTTTCTCTGGTTGCGACGAGCGGGAGCCACTCTTCATTGCGGTGCTAGGGCTTCTCATTGCGGTGGCTTCTCTTGCTGTGGAGCATGGGCTCTAGGTGCGCAGGTTTCAGTAGTTGTGGCTCGCAGGCTCTAGAGCGCAGGCTCAGTAGCTGTGGCGCACAAGCTTAGTTGCTCCATGGCACGTGGGATCTTCCTGGACCAGGGCTCGAACCCGTGTCTCCTGCATTGGCAGGCGGATTCTTAACCACTGCGCCACCGGGGAAGCCCCGCCTGTCCTGTTTTTAAGGGAGCTTCCTGGATCTGCTCCGATAGAACAGTTTCAAGAGTCCACCCACTGGCTGTTCACTGAAGGTTGATGTTGACAACAGGTCACAGAGACAGCCAGCTAAGGCAGTTAAAAGTGATGATAGAACTCAAGACCTTCGAAGTCTCTAGTTCAGCCTGCTATGCTAAAAATGCAGAGCCTCAGTCTTCAGAGGCTTTTCTTATTAGGTGTATCAGCTGCTGAGAGTTTTCTGAGAAATCGCTTATTATAAATCAAGAAAAGGGAAAGACAGTGAAAATTGTCTCCCTGAAAAAGTCATTTCTCTAGCCCACCCCATGCTGGTCCAAATATCTGGCGACTGCCAGAGTCAGCATAATCTCTTGCTAGATTTCAGGCCACATCGCTGATGTGGTCGATAGCGGTATTGAGGTTGAGTGATTTCCTCTTTTTTTCCATTTTTGTCTTGGCCCGAGCACCTGAAAACCCATGGAAACTATTGTGCTAGGCTAGTGGTTTTCAAGCTTTTTGAATTTTTTGTTTGTTTGTTAATGTTTCTTGATCTGACACACTGATCTATATAGTCAGGGCCTAGAGTCGGTGGGACAGACACATGGAGAGCACAAGTGTAGAACAGTGTTTGAAAACCAGCGTGGTGGGTAGCCTTGTCCAAAATCCAAATGGGCAGAAATACAATAGCGTTTGACTGTATGACCAATGGATTCTTTCCCGAGGCAGATTTGCTCTACGCCTAAACTGATGGCATGCCCAGCATCCCACCTCACAGGAAATAAGTTGTTTCTTACCAAGCAATGGAATTTTTAATAGTTATCAGACAGGGTTTCCTTCTGGTCAATTTCTCTCTTGTTTAAGTTGGATCAGCAGAGCTGAAACCACATTGCTGCCATCTCCGGAACCTTCCATGGTATGCACTGTGTGCAGGCGTTTTCTTTGAGAGGAAACCAGTGTTCCTCATAAGCCTGTTTTATGGTTGACATGGAATTCTTGGAGAATTTTTCCCCTGTTTATTTGTAGAACTAAAATTCATGCAAAACTTGGGCAAGAAGTTTGTTCCATCCTCATATGAAAGCTTCTGGTGGTTGAAAAGATGCAGGGAAGGAGGGCGGTGAAGGGCACTGTTGTGGAAAAGAGAAAAGGAGACCGTGAACCTGGAAAGGACAGTGACAGAATCCTGCGAACTCATGCAAAGTTAGAGGGAGACGGGGGAGGGCCACTGGAGGCCGAAGGAGATGTCACAGAAAGATGGAAATCCACTGGGAATCTCAGGAATGAGTTCCTCTTCAGAGACGGAAATTGCTTCTCAGCTCACCAGGGCACTGATAAAGTGTATCAGCACCTGTTACCCAAACAGCAGAATATCTAGTCGGTGTTCCCTGAAGCAAGGTATTGGGATCTCACTTTGGGCTAGAATGTAATTCACAGCTACTGTGTTTCCTTTCTCATGGACCATGTTGATATAATGAGAAGAGAGGATGCACAGAACGGTCTCATGACCATCTGCAAAGTCCATTCCCTGCAGCTATCTCTGCCACTCTCTTCTTGTCACCTCGGAGTGAAGAATGCAGGCTCAGAGAAACTTCTGCCCGTGTGTGAGAAATCCCTGGTCTCTGCAAGGGTCTCTCCAATCGGCAGCAGACTTACTGCCTTGGCACAGACCTAAGAGGATTTATTTCTTCCTCACATGGCATGAAGGGGGCTATGCTCTGTGTGTCCCAATCAAAGAACTAAATAAGAGCAGTGTAGGGAGTTAAGAATTATTGGCAAATTTGATAAACGTGTTTTTGTTTATACATTTTTTTTTTCCCCGCAGTAGATTGCCCAGAAAAGTGACAAGGTCTTGCTTGTGATTGTTAGTGTTTTCGTTTTCTCAAATGCATGAATATCTTAGAAGCCCTGCGTTTCACACAAGGGAGCCAAGCTTACCTTCTTCTGGACCTGTAGGAGCTTTTAGCGTCAAGTTATAGGACCATGTGTACACTGGTGAGTGTTCCTTGCTGCAGCCATTTTCAGTGTGAGCTCCAGGTTTTAGATCCCTTTAGCATTAAACGCAGCACCTCATGGGAAGGCTGTTATGGATGGAGACAGGGAGGAAAGATGGAAGGGTGGATGAGACAGACGGAGGGCAAGCAGGAAGGGTTCCACAGACAGCATGTGACAGAAGAGTGGTTTTTCGAACATGGGAGTGGGAAAAAATCCCCAGCAGAGCTATTCTGTCAGTGTAGATTCTGGAGCCCGGTTCCCAAGAACTTCCAGTTCGGCCACCTGTGTTCTCGACAAGTCCCCCTGGTGATCTTGACCCAGGTAGGCCACTGGCCTCACGCTGAGTAACGTTGTTATAGAAACTGCGAATGTGACTAATCGGTTTTACCTTGTAGAGCATGACAGTGAGTGGATCGGCCGCTAGAAATGTTTCCCAGAGCTGTAGTCCGTTCACAGAGAGCCGTTCACAGAGTTTTGCAGCATATGCTGATGAGGGGACAGGCTGATTTACCATTTCTGCTTTCAGGGGGATGTAAGGATGTGGTAAATCACTGAAAGGTCAGTGTATTTTAATCCCACAGGTAAACTTATCCCTGCACACCTAGCAATTCCCTTTTCCTGGGACTCTTTGCTTTCCTTGAGATTCAAGCCAGCTGCGTCACATGACTTATTTATTCAGGGAATGAGAAAATGTAGTGTACCGTAAGTTTAAACTTTGTGGAAGTCTCCACAGCTGGAGTTGGAGATGTTATATAACCGAGCCTCTGCTGTTTGCCCTGTGCCCCAGCTCTTCTCTGGAACTCGTATTTCTTGCAAAGTGGGACCTGCCACTGACTAACAGGATTCTTTTCCAGACGTTTTGATCCCTTGTCTGACCTCTCTCTGCCCTCACCTCCCCATGTCAGATTGTACGGGGACTGCTATTGTGCACCGATATCCTGCCAGCCTGTGTGTTAGATGAGGTGGTATTTACTTGGTGCTGCATCAACCTTTGGAAGGGTTTTCTGTGAAAATAAAGAATTCTCCATCAGTTAGGTCACTTGTGTGCTGAACTGCCTTCCAGGGACTGGCCTTTGGCAGACACAAAAGATCTTTCACCCCGCGCCATCCTCGGCTTCTGGACTGAAGCAGATGTCTGTTGCTTTTGGCTTTTATGTTTGTTGCTGGTAGAGAAGGCAGCAGGAGGCTCCAAATAAGCCCTGTCATTGGTACAAATAGGAAACCAAAGCGACTCCTGGGCAGTTGCATTTGGAGGCCTCTTCTGCTTTTGTGACCCTGCGATCAGTGGCACTGTCGTAGCGGTCTCTGATTTGGGAAGATCTCATTCAGCATGCCGGCTGTGGGATGTGGCCGGAGGAAGTCTGTGCTGCTTATCTTATTGGAAAGGCCAGATGGCAGCGAGCTCTAGAGTTCTCAGTCCCACTTTGCTCCAAGGTGCCTGAGGAATCGCAGCCCTCTGACAGCTTGAAGTATGGCGTGCTGGGTAATTGGCTTCCTCATTTAGTAATTTGTCTGCTTTCTTTCCTCCTCCTCTGCTTCCTCTCTTCTTGTAAACTGATAGCCTCCTGCCTCTTCAGTAGACTGAGAGAGAGTCCTCTGAGCAGTGGCGGAAGGGAGGGGGTGGCCAGAGCCCCACGTGATGGGTCATTTGGAAACTGACACTGAAAATCACCATCTTTCTTCCTTGCCTTTCCTCTGGCTACCCATCTTGATTCTGTCTCTCTTTCATTTTCTCCTTATCTTCCTCTGTCACTGTCCCCTCTGGCCACTTCACCCTCATATTTTTCTTTCCCTTTTGTGGAAGGATTTCCCTAGTTTGTTCCCCTCTTTTTACTTTTTCTATCCTTCCCTTTTTCTTTCTTTCTTTGATTCCCCTCATTCTTTGCCTTCTTTGCTTTTGCAGTTGATCTAGTTAAAGTCAATTCAAAAAAGGAAATTGCACCACATTTATGCAGGCTAGCCTACCTTTGTCTTTCACTTTTTTTTTCCTCCAAGGAAGAAAAAAAATTTGGAAACACATTTCCGGCCCTTTCTGGCACCTTCATCCTCTCCAGTGTGTTTGTCTTTAGGTGTGGGAAGTCCCAGAGCACAATATCTCTGCTTCATTGAAAGTACGGATGCACTGCTTCGAGCTTTTACCCCTGGACCTGGGGAATGATATCTGGTTTCACTTAATAAGTCATTTTGTTCTCCAGGTGCAATTCAGATTATGTCGTTGCAAACTTAGGAGCAGACCTGACCCTGGTGCTGGGAGACTTAAGTCAAATGTCTCTGCCCCTTGCGAGCAGGCTACGCTGATGTTAACCACCTCTTCAAGGTGTTTTCCCCAGAGGTTGGGCCATCCTGCTGGCAGAGATAGAAAAGGGTTACCATCTCTGCCTCATGGTAGACCAGTTGGCTCCACCATCACAAGGCAGCCTGAGTGAACCCTATGGACAGGGACTCTGCTCAGAAGTAAAGGGGATAGCTACTGCAGTTCGCCACACTTCCCCATTTTTTGTCTTTAATTATAGTTTACAGACGGCCTAGGTCGGTGCCTCCCATTCTGTTTTATTTATTTATTTTTTAAAGACTTACTTATTTATTTTATTTTTGGCTGTGTTGGGTCTTTGTTGTTGCGTGCGGGCTTTTTCTAGTTGCAGCAAGCGGGGACTACTCTTTGTTGCAGTGCGCGGGCTTCTCATTGCGGTGGCTTCTCTTGTTGTGGAGCACAGGCTCTAGGCATGCAGGCTTCAGTAGTTGTGGCTCGCCGGCTCTAGAGCTCAAGCTCAGTAGTTGTGGCGCTCGGGCTTAGTTGCTCCGCGGCATGTGGGATTTTCCCAGACCACGGCTCGAACCTGTGTCCCCTGCATTGGCAGGTGGATTCTTAACCACTGGGCCACCAGGGAAGCCCCCTACCCGCCCCCCCCGGCTCCCTTTCTGTTTTAGAGAGTAGAGGGCAGGCTCTGGAGTCAGGATGCTTGAGTTCACATTTTAATTCCACCAGCTGTGTGACCTTAGGCAAATAATTTGTCCTCTCAGAATCTCAGTTCCCACATAAGCTTCATGGGGAACTTTGTCTCTCTCTTTTTTTTAAGAGCTGTATCCCCAGCATCTAATACACACAACACATAGTAGACGTTCAGGAAATGAATTTCAGGCATGAATGTAATGCTTAAGAGCAAGGACTTCATGCCAGACTCTCTGGGTTCAAATTCCAGTTCTGCCACTTACTGACTTTGTAAAGAATAGGATTTATGTTAGTTTCTTAGGACTGCCGTAACAGTTTAGCATAGACTTGGTGGCTTCAAACAACAGGAATTTATTCTTTCACAGTTCTGGAGGCCAGAAGTCCAAAATCAAGGTGTCTGCGGGCTGCACTTCCTCCAAAGGCTCTAGGGCAGAATCCTTCCTTGCCTCTTCCAGCTTCAGGTGGCTCCAGCTGTTCTTGGCTTGTGGCTGGATCTCTGCAGTCTCTGCCTCTGTCTTCACTTGTCTTCCGCTCT
>NW_006793908.1:331486-334983 GCF_000442215.2 Lipotes vexillifer
CTGTGTCTTCTCCTTTTCTGTCTTCTAAGGACACTTGGCATTGGATTTAGGACCTGCCTGGATAATCCAAGAGGATTTCATCTCGAGATTTTTAACTTAATCAAATCTGCAAAGACCCTTTTTCCAAAACGAGTTTACGTCCGTAGTTTCTGGGGGTTAGACCATCGACATAACTTTTTAGGGCCACCCTTCAAGTCACTCCAGGGTGTCCTGAGGATCAGTTGAGTTACCACATGTAAAGTGCTTAGGTTAGTGCCTTGCAGGTGGTGAGAGTGAAGTAAGTGATTTTTTCGACTTCAGTCATCCTCCAACAAAAGCTGAGACAAGTGTGTATAAAGTAGTACAGTGTGTGGCACACAGTAAGAGGCCAGTGAATGGTATTAATTTAGTAAGTTGGTTTCAAAGGCCTACTGTGTGCCAGGTGCCCTAAGTATCAGGACTGCTGTGATAATAAATCATATATAATAAGTAAATAATAATAAAGGGTAAAGAACACAGGAAAGGCTTTTCCCTTGACTGTGCTTACATTCCAGTAGTTTTCATCAGGACTGTCTCCATCACCACCGCCATCATGGACGCAAGTCTCATAACACCGAACCACCCTAACAAGATGCTGAAGGATCAGTTTCCTAGGTGGAAGAGGTCAAAGCCCACAGCAGGAACCAAATTTCAGCTTGTGGTTCCAGAGGCATGAAAGATCAATTTTAGTTTTAGCAAAACTGAGTTCAAAGGTTTGGGGGTTGGTTTTCTAGGGAGGTTTTGTTTGTTTGTTTGTTTTTGCTTTTGTTTTAATTTGTTGGGATCTGGTAGATGAACAAAGGGCATCAATCTTGTCTGAAAACTGCAGCCGGCTCTTGGTCTGGCAGTGGTGGCAGGCTGCTGGCGGGCAGGGCACTGCTGCCTCCTGGCTCAGGGCAGGCAGCGTTGTTGGAGAGGAGGCTGAGGCCTGCGGGCAGTGGGCCACAGGGTGCATTAACCTCAGAGAGCAGCCTTGCTGGTCCTTGTTGCCGTGACAACAGCGGGCTGTGCCAGCAGCTCCAAAGAACGAATTAAATGGAAGGAAATTGCTGGTGCCCTCAGAAGCAAAAAGAAATTAAAGCAGGCTTCTCAGGAATCCATGGATGTCTCTTTGACCTCCATACTCATGTTAAACATGTCAGCAAGAGATGCTCTCGGGGGTGCGGGTTGGAGGGACCTGCCCAGCCCACAGGATGTCCTTCAGAGAAGAAAGGCAGATGGCACAGCTCACAGATGCTGACTTTCCCTGGCTGGCCCCGGAACAAGAACCCCACTCAGCGGTGGCAGCCTGGGCTCAGCATTGGCGGTGATGGCCTGTTTTATCTCCCAGCTCATCCCACATCTGTTGAGTTTGCCCTGATGGGACGCGGTGACCTGGAAACTCACACAGAGCTCTGTTTCGGAATAGACTATAGAAAATAAACATGTGGGATAAATAAAGCACAGGGCAGGAAGTAATGGTTTGAAAAAGTTACCAGGAAAACCACGGGTGAGGTCAGGTTCAGAAACCGAATGGCTTTCGGAGGCCCTTGGTCTTGACATCACTCAGATTGCTCAGTAGAGACCTCCAAGTGGAGCGGTTGCTTTTGGAGTTTGCCCAGCGCTCAGTGTGCTAGCAGGCAGAAGAGCCCTGACCTACTTTCTTTTCTTTCTTTCGTTCTTTATTTTTAAAGAAAGTTTCACTGCTTGTTGTGAGATCTCCAACAGGGCAGTGAACTTGAAGAAGTGGGTTTTTTTTTTTGGGGGGGGGGGACTATTTAATATGTCAGGTTCCACATCTCCTTCATGGAGAGGAGCCAGCCTCCCAAGTGGGCTGTGTGGGGATCGGACCAAAATGAGAGCCTCGGCATAGTGAAATCCCTCCCTCTGGCCGCCTCAGTTCAGGCTGCATCCCAGGGCACTGTGATCCGTGTTTAGGGCTCTGCCTCGCTGAGAAAGAGAGAAAATGGCCTTTCTGAGCAGTCAGACCAGAGGGCAGGCTGCAATGAAACCTGGTAATTGGATCATGGGTTGTCATGCCCTCCTGCACATGCACCAGTGGCTTCCCTCTGCACTTAGAATAACATCCAGGCTCCTTGCCATGGTCTTCAAGGCCCTCCCTGACCTGGTCCCTGCAAACAGCTTCGACTTCAACCTCTGCCTCTCTCGCATGCCTCTCCAGCTGCTCACATGTTCTTTCTGCTCCCGATGCATTCCACGCTCATTTCCTCCCAGGTCTTTGCACGTGGTTCTCACCTCTGCTTGAGAAATTGTCCCCAGATCCCCATGTGCTGGCTCCTTCACTGATTGGCATGCAGATGTCACTTCCTCAGCAGGACCTGTGCCAGCACCTTGTCCAGAATGGTCCTGTGCCCCACCAGTCACTCGCCATCCCAGCACTGTGCTTCCATTCCTGCATGGCCCTATCACTCTCTGACGTCATCTGTTTACTTCTTTGTTGACTCATTTATCGTGTTGCCCCTCACGCTCGAATGTCAGCTCCATGAAAACAGTGACTGCGTCGTTCTTGGTCGCCACTATAATCCCCCCACTTCTAAAAGAGTGCCTGGCTTGTTCTTGGTACCCACACTTTTGTTGAGTGCCTGAAAGCCTTCCAAAATTGTGGGCTTTCTAAAATGCTGCACAGGAGAAGAGAGATTGGAAATCCTCAAGTGGCAAATGTCTCTTGGCCCAAATGACCCCTATTTTAAAAGATGTGGACAGTCTTCACAGAGATGCTTTTGGCCAAGAGCTCACGTAAGGGAATCTGGAAATCACAGTTTGGGGTTGGAGGTAACTGTTGGGATAGTTTCTGCTACAAGAAACAGAAAACCCACTTAAAAGCAACTTAAATATTTAGGGCATTTTCTAGCTCATTTAACAAGCAGTTCTAGGGTAAGGCTGTTGCAGGGTTGGTTAGTGGTAGTGTCAGGTCCTTACCTTCCCTCTGTCTTCCATTCTGCCATTCTCCATGTATGGCTTTTCCGCTTAGATTTGTCCCCATGTCACAGGGTGGCTGCAGTCGCTAAGGGTATCATCTCACATAGTCAACTAGAAAAGTAGGAAAAGGGAATGGTCCTGTCTTGTGACCTTCTTAGGGGCAAAATGAGTTACTGAGCAGACTTTCCTCCCATCTCTTGGCCAGAGTGGCAATCATGCTCATTCCTAAAATAGTCACTGGCAAGAGGAATCCTACTATGTTTGACTTTGACTAATAAAAATTCATCACCTGGTACAGGGGAGGGGCCCAGCATCCTCTGGTGCACTTGGCTTATAGATCCCTGCGTCGGATAGGGGCTGCTGGGTTGACATCAACAAGTTCCTTTACCAAGTGAGAGGCCTTTTTTAAGCATACATCGCTCCATCAGCCAGTGACAGTCCTGGAGACATCCTTAAAAACCGGAATAAATAACTCTTGGGGCCAAGGTGACAAAAGCATAAGTAGAGGGAAACAGGAAAGTGGAGCAAAAGGGGGTAAAAGCAGAAGTAAAAAGGGAAAG
>NW_006793908.1:335014-336942 GCF_000442215.2 Lipotes vexillifer
CATGGTCCACAGCATGGAACTTTACCAAGAGGCGTATCACTTACCTTTGTCTAGTTGCCTCGGTTGTCCTCTATTCATGGAGGCAGTTCTGCAAGTGCAACAGATGCTCACTAGGCATCTGTGTGATACACTAGATTCTGATCTGGAATTCCTTTTTTCCCCAAGCAGTATGTCACTCAATCATGACCCTTGTGTCTTCTCAAAGATTTCCAGAAAAGGAGATGCTTACACTAACCTACTAGCCCTTCGGCCATGACTTCAAGGGAAACTTTTTGCCTAGGGTGCACCTAGGAGAAGAGCAAGCCCTCTGGGTCTTGGAATATGGTTTGTTTGGAGACCAACCTCTTCCAGTCTCTGACCAAATGTATTTTTTCAGGGTATCACAAAGGATACCTTCGTTTTCCGGATTTCACACTAACTAGGCCTCCTCATTTCTTTGGGTTCTTTGGTGCAATTTTTATGACAGGTTTATTTAGTAAGAAAAAGTGTAACCACATTATCTCTTGTCTGCTAAAAAACACTTGGTTTCAAGGCAGCATTTTACATGTGCAGTTATCAGCATCTCCTTTGCTCCGTCCATGAGTAAATATTACTTCTCCAATTTTGCTTTAACCAAATCCTGTAGGAGTTAGCCCTTGCAAAAATCTTTTCGTTTCTGCTTCCCACCAGGCTTCTTTGGAAAAACTGGTGACCTAGACTCCCACCCACCTGGCCTCCTCCATGTATTATGGGACTATAACGGACTGTATCAGTCTTACACAACCTGCTAACATCTTTGTGGTTGATTTTTGATTTTATATTTAAATTTTTTTCTTGTCATTATGAAACATTTCAGCCTACACAAATAATACAACAGACATCCATTTACTCACCACTCAGATTAACGTGTTAACATTTTGTCATATTTGCTTCAGATCAGTTTTTTACGACATGAAACGTGATAGCTAGTCCTTCCCCAGAAGAAACCATTAACTGAACATTGATGTGCATCATTTGCATGCATGCTTCGTACTGTTCATTATATCTAATGGTTCGCCTAACAGTATATCCTATTTGTATGTTAAGGATTTATTTAAATGGTATTCTGTGCATAGCCTTTTGGAATATGCTTTTCTTTTGCCATTGTGTTTTGCAGATTTATCCCTGTTACTTCAATAGACCTACTTCATGTTAATTGCTGGTGATCCACTCTATGGATATGGCACAGTTTGTTTATTCACTGCCCTGTTGATGGATATTTTGGCTTTTAAGGAAAGCATTCCCCTTATTTTCCTTTTTTCTTAACGTATAATCGTAAACAATGCCAAAATGAACATTCTTATACACATTTCCTTGTGCACATATAGGAAATTTTCTTCACTGTTTATAAGTAGAATTGATGGGTCATAAGGTAATGTACATTTTACAATTAAGTAGAGATTAAGAAATTGTTTTCCAGACTGATTCAGTGAATTTGTAATATGGTTAGCAATGTACAAGAGCTGTCATTTCTTAAGATTCTTGCAAACACTTAATATCTTCAGATTTAAAATATTTTTTCCAGTCTGATGGGTATGAAAATAGTATACAGTATATAATTTTTTAAATGTTTGCATTTTCTGGAGTGTTAGTGAGATTAAGCATTGTTTTTCATTTGCTTGTTGGGTGTTTCATTTGTTTATTTGTATATTGTGAATTGTCTGTATCCTTTGTCCATTTCTATGTTGGGTTTTCTATTTCCCACTGATTTGTAGAAATTCTTTATTAAGTATGACTAGTAGCCTTCTGTCAGCTCTGAGTGTTCCAAGTATCTTCTCCTAATTGGTTGCTTATCTTTTATATTTCGAATCTTATATATAAAGAATTTAAAAAATTTCATGTAGCCAAATTGATAAGTCATTCCTTTATAATTTGTTCTTTTCGCAACTTGTTCAAAAAAATCTTTCCCT
>NW_006793908.1:336985-341704 GCF_000442215.2 Lipotes vexillifer
TTCCCTATCACAAAATGAAAAAAAAATATTCTCCTTTTGTTCCTTGTAAAGGGAAGGAATTGCTGAGTTTTCACATTTATTTTTTAAAATTTACCTAGAATTAATTTTGTGTACAGTGTGAGGCAGGAGTCACTTTTATTTTTTCACATGGGTGGCCCGTTGTCCTGACTCCATATTTTGAACAATCTTACCTTTATTATGTATGCAGTAACCTTGGCCTGTTTGAAAATAGGGATGCAGAAAATCTGTTTGTCTTCTTCCACGAGGCTCAGCCCTGTAACAGTTCTTCCCATACCCTGTGCTAGTGATTCTCAAACTCTAGGGCACCTGAGAATCACTAGGGGAGTGTGTCAGAAATGCAGAGTCCTAGGACCCACCTCTGATCACTAAATGAGAATCTTTGAGCCCAGGAATCTGTATTTTAAACAGATGCCACAGGGGAGTTTGATGCAGGTGGCCTGTAGAGCACAGTGAAAAACGCTGCCCTTAATTTAATACCAGGAAGTACAATTTTCCCTCTCCAAACTGTACATCTTCCAGGGGACACAGCTGAAAATATTATGCTTTCTCTTTTATACACACATACTCTTACACTCATCTACACTCATCAATTAAAGGGCCCCAACCAACCCCTTTGATGAAAATGGAAAGGATTCCAATCTTCACAATCTTCTGTGATTGCTGTGGTCATGTTAATTCTCCTAAGGAAGCCAGGTAATATTTGTTAGGCTGGTAAAAATGAAATGCTAGGAGTCCAGAGAGACTAGAGATCCACAGCACAGGCCGATTTCCTGTTCAGTTTGACCACCATGCATATTCTATACTATTAATTCCTCTCTCCATAATTTTGCTGTTTCCTGCAGAATCTGTGCTGTTCACTCTGGTTGGACCTGGAAGGAGTTTTACAATTTAAAATCATAATAATTCACCCACAAGCCTCCACCTTTGGTGGTGGTTTCCACTGCTGCTGTCATCAGGGCTTTCCCAGGGGAGGGACTGTGTAGCCTACGATCTAAGCCCTTTCTTGGGATACCTAGACTCCTCGGCACCATGGGGCCGAGGCAGCCTTTCGTGGTTTAGAAGCAAGAAGATTGAGTTTCTCAGACTGGCGTGTATGTGTGTGGAAGGGGCAATGTGGATGAGTTGCTGGTGGTAACAGAGGCTTGTCTGCTCATTTCAAATGTTAAAGAGGCCAGAGAAGGAACATTTCTTAATGCAAGGGTACAGGAGCTCCATTTGCTGGGACAGTATGTAAAACTAGATGAACACTCAAAAGCCTTCCCCCAAATATATGTATTTTTTACTTGTAAACGAGTTGCTGTTTTCTCTCTTTCACTCTGAAGTGTACTATTAGTTTGATACTATAATGGTTTTGGCTGTCAGGGTAGCATAGCAAGTATATGCAAATCGTTAGGAAACATCTATTCTTCCTGTCGCTTCATTTTCAGGAAAATTCCAGACCCTAAAATGAGAACAATGGGAAATCTAATCTTTGAATAAATGACTCTCAATATAATTTCTAGTGGTAACCACACGTTACCACTCTCAGATCTTTTCCTTTGACTTCAGATGGGAAATCTGATCCTTTCCATTGATGTGGAGAGTGCCCTGTCTTTTAATAGGTTTCATGGGGAAGTATTCCTTTTGTCTTTGTTCTGAGTATTACTAATTCAGATAGAGGGGAAAGACAAATATGACCAGTTGTTGGAAAACCAGTAGGAAATCCCAGGAAAAGCGTAATCTTTGTAACAGGTGCAGTTCTCTCTGACTTATCTCTCTGGATCTCTCTTGGGAAATGCTTTGTTGTGTGTTCGCCTGGTGTTGACAACACTGAGTCTACCTCCCTAGCCACAGATAAAATAAGTTGTTCATGATTAACCTCTTGGACTTTGCACGGACACCTGCTTATGCAACTTAGTGATCCCTGGTGGCTGGAAACTCTTGGGGGTGTGGACTGTCTCACATCCGCAGTGCAAATACTGAGTGCAGGGATCAGGTCACCTACACTCACAGGTTCCCAGTGCTGAGGTAGATTTTAAAGTGGTGGTTGCAGGACATATCAACTACAGTTATATGTACAGGGCAATCATTGAGTACAAGAATGGAAAGTCAGATATAGAAGTGAAGTCTAGGAGACACACAAATAGTTGGCTAGTGATCTGTGTTTATTGTTTTAAAAATAGCGCATTAGGAAGAGGCAGAACCAGAACTTGAACTTAAATCTGAGTGATACCAAAGTCTGTATTCTCATCACTAACCTGTACTGCTCCTCTAGGGATTGTAGGAAAGACCCATGTAACTCATCATTAAGAGGATTGACTGACCACATCACCCAGAGAAAAATTCTCTTATTATACAAAGATTTTCATATATATGTATTCAACATTTTACAAAGGGTGTTAAACGTAGAGCTGTTAGCATCATTGACCACGAGGTCCCTGTTGATAACTAGATGGCAGTGGGATTCTGTATCCATTGATGATAGCTGCGTAGTGAGATGTACGCTTTTTCCCCTCTTTGGGGACATGTGGAGTAGGAAAAGGGAAGCCAAGAACGTACAGGCTGCATTTGAATCCAGCTACGCCACACAGTAAAGGCAAGTGGATTTTCCCTATCAGTATACAAACATGTTCTCGTAACTCCGGAATTAAACTGAAAAAAGCTTTCTTTGACCCACATCCCCATTCAGCCACGGGCCAATTTCTTTCCCATTCACAGTGTAACTTCTACAAATATTCTCCATAATCACCAATATGACGTGCCCCTTCCCTCCAGTTTTCTCCTCAAGGATGACCCACGTGGGCTTCAGACCCTCACTCACGGATGCCTTCCCACACAGAATCTAAGGTTGTTCCCTGTCTTCATTTTCCTCAAATTCAGAGCAGCGTTCAATTCACGATTCCTTCTTTTTAAAAATAGAGTCCTAATTGACATAGCATTACACATTAGTTTCAAGTGTACGACATAATGATTTGATGTTTGTATATATTGTGAAACGATCACACAAGTCTAGTTGACATCTGTTACCTTACGTAGTTACACAATTTTTTTTTCTTGTGATGAGGACTTCTAAGATCTACTCTCTTGGCAACTTTCAGATATGCAATACCTTACTATTAGCTATAGTCACAATGCTGTACAGTACATCCCTGTGATGGACTTATTTTATAACTGGAAGTTTATACCTTTTGACCCTCTTCACCCATTTTGCCCACCCCCACCCCCTGCTCTGGCAACCACTCATCTGTTCGCTGTGTCTGTGAGCTTGGCGCCTAGGTGTTTTTCGTTTGTTTGTTTTTTTAGATTCCACATACAAGTGAGATCATACTGTATTTGTTTTTCTTGGTCTGCCTGATTTTATTTAGCATAATGCCTTCAAGGTCCATCCATGTTGTCACGATAGGCAGGATTTCATTCTTTTTTATGCCTGAATAATATTACCTTATAAATATATACACCATATCTTCTTTGTTCATCCATCCATTGATGGAGACTTAGGTTATTTCCATATCTTGGCTATTGTGAATAAAGCTGCAGTAAACATGGGGGTGTATATATCTTTTTGAGTTAGTGTTTTCATTTTCTTTGGATAAATACCCAGAAGTGGAATTACTAGATCATGAAGTAGGTCTATTTAAAAATTTTTGAGGAACCTCCGTACTGTTTTCCGTAGCGGCTGCACTAGTTTACGTTCCCATCAACAGTGCACAGGGGATCCCTTTTTTCCACATCCTCACCAATACTTGGTATTTCTTTTTGATAATAGTCATTATGTCTTTTTCATAATAGTCATTCTAACCGGTGTGTCAGCATCTCTTCTTAAAGCCTTTTTTTTTCCCCTCTCTCTAGGATTTTTCTCCAAGCTTACTAGATACCTCTTTGATTTCTCTTCTGCTGGCCTCCTCTCCTCTGCTGAACCTCTAAATTTTGATGAGTCTGAGGGCTTGTTCCTGCAACCACCTCTCCTCACCTCCTCTTTCCTCAATCCCATTGTGTTGCATACCTTACGTAAACTGAAGACGTCAAATCTATACCTTCAGCTCTCACCCCTGCTTTGAACTCCAGTGTCATATCCAGCCACCTACCTGACACTTCTTTTTACATATCTTATAAGCACCTCAGACTTGACATGTCTTAATATGCTCCACCCCACCTGCTTCTTCCTGCGTCTTCTCTGTCTCATGAAAAGACACCATTATCTATCTACCCAAGAGCTCAGGCTGTAAACCCACCAATTATCCAAGCGTTTTCTCTGTCTCACCCACCACATCTAATCCTTTAGCAAATCCTGTTGACTTTACATTTGCACATAAATCTGTCTGCTTCTCTCCATTTCTTCAGTTCCCACCGTGGCTTAAGCCACCCCAACTCTTTCCTGGACCATTAAAGTGGCCTCATAACAGGTTTCCTTGCTTCCACTATTGATTCCTGCTACAATTCATTCCCCCATGTAGCAGCCAACATTATTTCTTTAAGAAGTAAATAAAAGCAGAAACTAGCACACCACTGTGAAGCAATTATACTCCAATAAAGATGTTAAAAAAAAAAAAAAGTAAATAAGTTCTCATTTAAAAATTTACAATGGACTACTTCCGGTAATACCTAACTAACTCCTATCAGACCAGCTCTCACACAGATAACAACTATAAACTCAGGAAAGAATAGACAAACAACTACCTGGAGGGACTGGTGAGCCATCAAAAGCAGATACAATTGGGA
>NW_006793908.1:341714-347917 GCF_000442215.2 Lipotes vexillifer
TGTGCTTGAAAAGTGGGATAGAGCAGAGAAGAGTTGCCCAGAGTCCTGGCTGATCTTTGAATTATGCTTGCGTGGGGTAGACTCCCAACAGCTCAGAATAAGGCTTATAGAACTCAACAGAGACATCAGCTGTCACCCATGGCAGGGGAAGCAGAACTTAAGAGTTTCAAGTTAGTCAAGTCAATTGGCCTGCTAAAAGTGAACAAGATAATAATAATGACACTACTTGGAGAAATATAACAGAGTCCAGAGGTTCTACAGCATTTCATTCTCTCTGGTCAGGAAATAATACAAACTTACTAGACATGGAGAAACAGAGTAACATGACTTACACTCAAGCAAAGACAATCTTTGGATACCCACCACTAGATGACCTATTTGTTGGATTTAGCAGACAAAGATTTTACAGCAGCTATTATAACTGTATTCAAGTACCTATAGGAAAATATTCTCACAGTGAATGAACAAACGGAAATCACAGCAGAAAAAGAAACTACAAAAAGAACCAAATCAACATTCTGGAACTGAAAACTACAGTGTCTGGAAAAATTCACTGCATGAGATTAATGGAAGATTGGAGATAACAAAAAAAGAGAGTTCATAAGCTTGGAAGTAGATCAGTAGAAATCATCCAAGCTGAGGAACAGACAGGAAAAAGATTTTAGAACCTCATGACCTGAGAGCAATATAAAAAGGTCTAACATGCATTTGATCGGAGTCCCAGAAATAGAGGAAAGAGAATGGAACAGAAAAATATTTGAAGACGTAATGGCTGAAAATGTCCTATATTTAAAGTCATACGTTTTAATAATTTATGAAACCAAATAAGCCCCACGTGGAATAAGTAAAAAGAAAACTATACCCAAGACAAAACATCATACATCTGAAGAAAACTGAAGATGAAGAGTAAATCTTTTTATTTTTTTAAGAATATTTAGATTTTTTGAGCACATAAAGAATGGAGGCTTTTTTTAAAAAATTAGTTTATTTTTGCTGTTTTGGGTCTTCGTTTCTGTGGGAGGACTTTCTCTAATTGTGGCAAGTGGGGGGCCGCTCTTCATCGCGGTGTGCGGGCCTCTCACTATCGCGGCCTCTCTCGTTGCGGAGCACAGGCTCCGGACGCGCAGGCTCAGCAGCCATGGCTCACGGGCCCAGTCGCTCCGCGGCATGTGGGATCTTCCCGGACCGGGGCACGAACTCGTGTCCCCTGCATCGGCAGGCAGACTGTCAACCACTGCGCCACCAGGGAAGCCCCTGAAGAGTAAATCTTGAAAGCAACCAGAGAGATGGAATATGAATGACTGGGGGCTTTGTTCTACTGTTTTCAGGCTTCTAGAGATTACAGTAATTTTAAAATGCTGAAAGAAACAAAAACCAACCTAGAATTCTATATGCAGCAAAAATACCCTGTAAGAAGGAAGGGGGCACAGAGGGGACATTTTCAGATAAATAAAGTTAAGAGTATTAATTGCCAGTTGACTGCACTACAAGACTTGCTACAGGGAGTTCTCCAGGCTGAAGGGAAATGATACCAGCGGGAAATCTATAATACCAGGAAGGGATGAAGAGCACTGGATATGGTAAATATGGAGATAAATAGCAAAGACCATTTTTTCTTCTAATTCCTTTAAAGTACATATGACTGTTTAAAAGAAAAATTATAACATTGTGTTTTGGGATTTATTAACGGCTCACATCTATAAAAACTACAGTATAAAGAATGGGAATGGAGAAAATGGGTATATACTGTTGGAAGGTCCTTAAACTCATGTGAAATGGTGTCATATTAACTCTAAGTAGACTGTGAAATGTTAAGGATATATATTGTAACCTCTGGAGCAACTGCTGAGTTAAAATAAAACAAAAAGGCAAAGAGGGTACCTAAAACGCTAATAGATAAAGTGGGATTCTAAAAAAAATGTTTGATTAACTCAAAAGAAGGTAGACAAAGAAGAACAAAAACAGGGAGGACAGGCAGAAAACAAAATAGTAAAATGTTAGACCTAAATCCAACCACATAAATAATCATTAAATGTAAATGGAATAAGCACTTCAGTTAAAAGCAGAGATTGACAAACTGCACGAAAATACAAGATCCAACTAATATATGCTGTCTCTAGCCATTTTATGTATCAAGACACAAACAGATTGAAAGTAAATGGATAGATTTAAGTTATAACATGCAAATAGTAAGCATAAAATGGCTGGATTGGCTATATTAGTGTCAGGTAAAGTAGACTTTAAGATAACGAGTTCAAGAGAGACATATCATAATGATAAAATGGTCAGTTCATAACTGGTCAATCATAGGTATGCATGCTCCTAGTAACAGAGCTTCAAGATACATGAACAAAAGTTGACAGCATTAAAGGGAGAAATAGACATATCCACAATCATTATTAGAAAATTAACACTACTCTCTCAGCAATTAATAGAACTACTAGACAAAAAGATAAGTAAAATCATAGAAGATATGAGTAGGGCTATCAACTGTTTGGATCTAATGGATATGTATGGAACAGTGTGTAACAACTGCAGAGTACACGTTTTTTTCAAGTGCACATGGTACATTCATCAAGATAGAACACAACCTGGGCCATAAAACATGTCTCAATAAATTTACAAGGATTAAAATTATATGGACAATATTTTCTGACTACAGTAGAATTGCATTCTTAGAAGTTTAAAACAGTGAAAAGTCTAGGAAAACTCCAAATATTTGAAAGACAACACACCTCTGATGGGCTCCTTTTTCTCATTTGAGCCTCACCTTAAAATTTACTTCCTTTATGAGGCCTTCTCTGACTGCCAATTTAGGGTAAGCTCCCCAATGAAGTTTTACTGTATGGCTCTGCTTTCCTTTCACCATAGCACTATTCGCGTTCCCAGATATTTTCTTCTTTGGCCGTTGGTTTAACTGTTTCCCCCCACTAGTGTGTAAGTTCTAAGGAGGTAGGGATCTTTCTTCATTGTTCACTGCTAGAATGGTGACGAAACACAGTAAATGCTCAATAGGAATTGCTGAACGTATGAACAGTAAATACGGGTGCTCCACAATCCATCATAAGCTCATCTAGATGCTGATAATGAGAATCATGATAACATCACCACTGATAATAATAAATAACATTCTACTGGTATTAGTATTGCTCAGGCACTTTAACTGCTGTAATCCTCACAGCTGCCTGTGCAGGAGTACTTCTGTTATCCCCATTTTACAGAGGGAGAGACTGAGCTACTAAGTATTGTAATCAGTGTCACTTGGATAGTGAAGAGGGAGCTAGAAAGTGTGGGTTTTCTGATTCCATAGTGCTTGTTCCGACCCATCAGTAGTTTGTGATGGGAGAGAGGAAGGCCGGTGGTTGTGCATGCACATTGGTAAATGAGGCAGCACAAGCTCTGTCAAGTCTTAGAAACAAGGCTTTGGTCCTCTGCCTCAAAGCCACAGTCTACTTTCAACTAAAGATGGAGAAGAGTCTTTTCAGTATTAGTTTCATGTTTCTGTGGATCAGTGCTGTTAATGACAGTATCTTAAACCAGTGGAGAAAGGATAGGTTAGTCAGTAAATGGTGTTGAAACAACTGACTAATATTTGGAAACAAACAAAATTAGATTACTGCTTCATGGAATAAATCTAAACAATTTCTAAAAGAATTAAAGATTTAAAATTAAAATATGAAATCATACACAAGGATGTTAGGGACAAAATGTAGGTGAATATTTAAGCTTGGATGAAGTGGCCTTTCTAAGTGTGGTAGTATGCCCTAGTTGAGCCTGAACTGGGATTCAGATTTAGTGACTATTAGTGATTCAGTGGGCCAGCATAGAAGGTGCAGCATATATCTGAGGGTTGGGAAGGAATCCCTTCACCTGTCTTTTGACAGCTTTTAACAGCTGTTGCAGCCTTCCTCTGCCTCAGGAGATGACTCATCTCCCACTATCCAGAGGAAAAAGAGACTAGGGGTTTTAAAGTATAAAGTGATAAACTCATTCATCATTACCTTCTTGTCATGGGTTTCAGAGGAAGAGGTGTCCATCTTCTTGACCTAAGCCACTCCTTCTACAAATACTTTAAAATTTATTACTTTACAACAAGAAATTGTCAGGCACATAGGTGCCATCCTAAAATGTGTGAGATGATATCTCATTGTGGTTTTGATTTGCGTTTCCCTAATGATTAGTGATGTTGAGTACCTTTCCATATACCTGTTGGCTATCTGTATGTCTTCTTTGGAAAAATGTCTCTTTAGATCCTCTGCCCTTTTAAAAATTGGATTGTTTGGGTTTTTGCTGTTGAGTTGTATGAGTTCTTTATATATTTTGGATATTAATCCCTTATCAGATATATGATTTGTAAATATTTTCTCCTGTTCAATAGGTTGCCTTTTAATTTTGTTGACGATTTCCTTTCTTGTGCGGAAGCTTTTTAATTTGGTGTAAACTAGTTTATTTATGCTTTTGTTGCCTTTGCTTTTGGTGACAAATCAAAAAAAAAAAAATCACGAAGAGTTTGTCAAGGAGCTTACCACCTGTGTTTTCTTCTAGGAGTTTATGATTTCAGGTCTTACATTTTGAGTTAATTTTTGTGTCTAGTGTAAGATAGTGATCCAGCTTCATTCTTTTGCATGTAGCTGTACCATTTATTGGAGAGATGTCCTTTCCCCATTGTATACTCTTGACTCCTTTGTCATAAATTAATTGACTATATATGCATGTGTTTGTTTTGGGGATGTCTCTTCTGTTCCACTGATCTATGTGTTTTTATGCCAGTACCATACTTTTTTGATTACTATAGCTTTGTGATATAGTTTGAAGTCAGGGAGCGTGATGCTTCCAGCTTTTTTCTGCTTTCTCGAGAATGCTTTAGCTATTTGGGGTCTTTTATGGTTTCATACAAATTTTAAGATTGTTTTTTCTGTTTCTGTGAAAAATACTGTTGGAATTTTGATAGGGATTGTATTGAATATGTAGATTGCATTGGCAGTATGGTCATTTTAATAATATTAATTCTTTCAGTCCATGAGCACAGCGTATTTTTCCATTTATTTATGTCTTCTTCAGTTTCTTTCATCAGTGTCTGAAAACTTTCAGTTTTTGGTACAAATCTTTCCCCTCCTCGATTAAATTTATTCCTACGTATTTATTATTTTTGATGCAAATGTAAATGGGGTTTTCTTAATTTCTTTCCTGGTAGTTTGTTATTAGTGTATAGGAATGGGCAGATTTTTGTATATTGATTTTGTATCCTGCAACTTTACTGAATTTGCTTATTACTTATAACAGTTCTTTGGTGGAGTCTTTAGGCTTTAAAGTATATATAGTTATCATGTTATCTGCAAGTAGTGGCAGTTATATTTCCTCCATTCCAATTTGGATGCCTTTTATTTCATTTTCCTGAATAACTGCTCTGGCTAGGACTTCCAGTACTATGTTGAATAAAAATGGTGAGAGTGAGTATCCTTGTCTTGTTCCTGATCTTAGAGGAGATGCTTTTAGCTTTTCACCCTTGAGTATGAGGCTAGCTGTGGGCTTGCCAGATGTGGCCTTTATTATGTTGAGGTATGTTCCCTCTGTACCCCATTTGTTGAGAGTTTTTATCATCAGTGGATGTTGAATTTTGTCAAATGCTTTTTCTGCATCTATCGAGATGATCTTATGATTTTTATCCTTCATTTTGTTAATATGGTGTATCATATTGATTGATCTGCAAATGCTGAAACATCGTCGCATCCCTGGGAGACGTCCCACTTGATCATGGTGTGTGATCCATTTAATATACTGTTGAATTTACTTTGCTAATATTTTGTTGAGAATTTTTACATCTATATTAGTCAGTAAATGTAAATTTTAAATTTAAATGTAAATTTTCTTGTGGTATCCTTGTTTGGTTTTGATATCAGGGTAATGCTAGCCTCATAAAATAAGTCTGGATGTATTCCTTTCTTTTCTGTTTTTTGGAAGAGTTTGACAGGATTGGTATTAATTCTTCTTTAAATATTTGGTAGAATTCACCAGTGAATCTGTCTGGTCCTGGACTTTTGTCTGTTGGAGGGGTGAGAATGTCTTATTTATCTTTATATTCCCAACCTCTAGGACAGTGCCTGACTCATAGTGGATTGTGGTAAATATTTAAGGGTAAGTTAATAATATCAGCTAACGTTTATTTAATTTAATTTTTTTTTTTTTTTTTTTTTTTTTTTGGG
>NW_006793908.1:348312-352234 GCF_000442215.2 Lipotes vexillifer
TACACGGGCCTCTCACTGTTGTGGCCTCTCCCGTTGCGGAGCACAGGCTCCGGACGCGCAGGCTCAGCGGCCATGGCTCACGGGCCCAGCCGCTCCGCGGCATGTGGGATCCTCCCAGACCGGGGCATGAACCCACGTCCCCTGCATCGGCGGGCAGACTCTCAACCACTGTGCCACCAGGGAAGCCCACATTTATTTAATATTTACTATTTTTTGAGCACATGCTAAACACTATAGATGCACTATCTCATTTATTCTTCACAAGAACCCTGTAAGATGTGGTCTGTTATTTTCTTCATTTAGCAAATGAGGAGACCAAGAAAACTGACTCAGAGACTACAAGGCTAGATTGAGATCACACAGTTAGGAAGTAGCAGAGCCAGGATCTGACTTCTGAGCTGGTGATCTTTACACTAGGCGGCAGTTACTGTGTGACCTTGGGCAAGTCACTTTCCTTCTCTGGTACTCCACTTCCTCATTGAAACTGATGGGGCAAT
This sequence comes from Lipotes vexillifer, assembly GCF_000442215.2. Taxonomy (NCBI): domain Eukaryota; kingdom Metazoa; phylum Chordata; class Mammalia; order Artiodactyla; family Lipotidae; genus Lipotes; species Lipotes vexillifer. Next base: position 348,810 of record NW_006793908.1, read on the forward strand.
CTAGACTATCTCTAAAGCCCCTTTCAGTTTTGCTACTCTATTACTCCATTAGAAGTAGAAGACAAAGTTATAACAAATTCCACGAAAATGAAAATCTCCTTAATAGAAAGACTTCCAAGTCCCAGTTAGTGTTCCATTTCTCTACAAACGCTAATCATTACATTGACCTTTCCATTGAATCAAAGAGCTTCGATGGTTTCTTGGAATTCATTGCCTTCATATTTGGCCAACCCAGTGGACAGGGACCTTGAGCAGGTTCTTGCCACAGCGAGGCGCAGAGTGCAGTTCACAGCATGATACTGGACCCTGGGTGCCTAAGATTCCCCTGGGCTGCCCCCCAAGCACCAGATGCTTGGACCCCTGGCCTCCCTACAAAATGGATTCTGCATGTTACTCTTGAGAAGAGAAGGCTCTCTGGCTCTGATTAGAGAACACCAGTCCCACACCTGCACTCCATCTTTAAGGGAAGCCAGGAATGTGGGTAGGCACCTTCTACCTTCAGGAAGCAGGACTTAGGATGTGGGCCACTCCCTAAACTGGAAAACACCCAGGGGGTGCTGGATGATCACACACACTGGCACAGTTGACCACTCTATAGATTTATTACACTGCTCTAGGAAGGCAGCTGGACCTCATCATATAAATATGTGTCTTAAAACTGAGAACCTCTTTGAATTTGGACATTGAAATAATAGCGGCTAATACGCACTCTTGGTCAGGCCTTGTGTTAAGCTATGTACACACATTTTCCACTTAGGCCTCGCAGTGCTCCTGTGAGGAATACACTGTTGTCCTCAGTATGGATTACCTTCCTCATCTGGCAGTTGAGGATACTGAGGCCCAGAGAGGAAGTACCGTGTCCTCTATTCACTCAGCTAGTAAGTGGTGGAGCGTGGACTCGAACTGGGTGAGCCCCTGCATCGTTTTGCCTCAGGCAAAGAGGTTTGTTGGGTTGATGAACAAACCCTGGTGCTGGGTCACATCTAGCTCTGGCCATCCTCAGGTCTGAATCTGGGGTGTGCCCAAACCAAAGAGAATTTCCCGAGAAAATTAGGTTGACCAGATTTGTAAGAATCGTTATGCGTCTTCCTCTTAATGTCTTCCTAATGTCAGTGAGTTTCAGACACTGAGATGCTCTTACGTCTAGTTAAAATTGAAGCTTTGAAAATGCTTGGGATCTTTGTCTTTCACCCTAATGTTCTGGGAACTGGGTCCTGATGGAAAACTATTGCATAAACTCAGTTCCCTGGGGTCCCCACTTAGTACTATGCTGCTGCCTGATGTTCACACTTGCTGTAAAGTTCTGGAAACCTGATCTAGGGGAGGAAAAGAATTTTCTTGACCCTCTTAGTGTCCCTGGCTGGGTCTGAAAATTAACCTGACGAAGACAACTTAACGGGAGAAAAGAATACAAATTTAATATAAGTTTTACATGACACAGGAGCCTTCAAAAGGAAGTGAAGACCTGAAGAAACAGTTAAACCTGAGTGTTTTTATGCTGGGTTTGATGGAGAGTGGGCAGCCATGTAGAAATATGGTATAACAAAGAGTATGAGGAAATAAGTGTAGTAAACTGGGGGAAACTTAGCAAGTCCTGTTTGTTTGGTTTCTTTTCCATGTTTCTCTGACTTGAAGATAAAGATGCTTCTTTCCTCCAGATATGGAGAAAGTATCTCTTACAAGAGGGTCTAACGACCTGCTTCAGGGAAGAAGGGGAAGAGAAGGTCAGAGAGACGTTCCTACTTCTGCCATTTTTTCAAACTCCTTCAGCTTAAAATAGACAATATGCCAAGGTGCTGTGCGCTGCGGTAGTTATGTCCTGAACGCCATCACTTGATAGAACTGGTTCCCATTCTTACCCCTTCACATGTATTCTTGCAGCTCTTCCAGACAGAGTCAGCAGCCACTTTGGAGAAACAAATATTTAAAACAAAAATAACCCTGCCTTCCACTTTGCCATAAATATACGAGCATAAACTCTGGTTGTGAAATTCAATGCTTCTTTGGCCTGAGGCAAAACCATAAAGCAGTTTTACGGGCCCCGTTCAGGATAGAGATAAATGCACCAGTGAAAATACACGTAACTTGGGGAACACATGCAATTGATGATGACCCGAGGGAAGCACCCTCCCTCCCCAGGCAGACAGCTCTCCTGCATGGTACTGGTTAGAGAGACTTGGCAGGAGGCAGGAAGAGAGGATGCTGCTGCTTCAGCTCGAGATGACAAGTGAAGCCAGAAGGGGAAGGAAGTGGGAGGAGAGGCCAGAGCAGAGGGCCATAATTTCATTATGAATTCCTGCCTATTCAGAGCAGATTGTCCCCAAATTTGTCATTAAAAGTGCAATTTCCTCTATGAAAACTTTCCAAAGACCCCAGGAAACATGCTGAGAACAGGAAGTGGGGCATCCAGTTATTCATGTGGGTAATGAGCTTGATTCTGTATTAATTATTTATGAATTCTGCGTTCTATCCAATCTTTGTTTAGTAATAAAGTTAGTATTACTTTTTGTTCCTTCATTTGTGCGTTTGTCCAACAGACATTTATTGACTTTCCGCTATGTTGGGACACTGGGCATACTGAAGAGGTCCTGGTTACTTACTGTCCTTTGATGCTTTTACTCTCTATCAGGAGAGGCAGACATTAAGCATCTAATTACACACCGAAGTTAAATAGTTATCAGGTTGTTATGTGCTATGACGAATCAAAGGATGTGATGAGAGCAGGTAGCAGGGGAGGCTGACCGTGTCAGAGGGTCAGGAAAAGTGACATTTGAGCCTGAGGAAGAAAAAGCAATCAGATGCAAGGAATGGGTGTGAAAAGATGTAAAAGTGGTTTCTAAGCATGGGTTTATCATCTCTTTTTCTTATCGTCTTTAATTACAGGAGAGTTTTTCTAAGTGTGATCTTTGAGCGACCTCATCAGAATCACTTGGAAGCGTGTTAAAAATTCAGATTCCCGGGCCCCGCGTCAGGCCACTAAATCAGTACCTCTAGGAGCAGGGCCTGGCAAGCTGCACTTTAAATAGAGCACTCTCCCCAGCCCGCCAGCCTCCCTGCGATGATTCTTACGCTCACTGTTTGATTTGAAAGCCACTTCCTTGTAGTAGAGGAAGCTTTATAATTCTTGCAAAGGTTTCTGCTTATGACACTCTTTGATCCCCACTGCAACCTTATATAGTACACAAGCTAAGTATCATTATTCCACGTTTACAGATGATGTATCTGAGACCTGGAAGAGAGAAGGGTTTACCCCCTCATCAGTGAGCCTTGTGCCCTTCTCCTTATACCACGGTGGATTACAGTGGCCATACCTGCTTTACAAATGTGATGTAATACACCCAGGGGTGGATTGCAAGCTTGAAGACCTACTTACATTTCCTTCACAGTGATTGTTATTGGCCTAGTATCACCTAGTAGTTCAGCAG
>NW_006793908.1:352244-354026 GCF_000442215.2 Lipotes vexillifer
TTCAGCAGGTCTAAAGTCAGACAGACCTGGAGTCTAGTCCCAGCTCTGCCACTTAATAGCTGTGTGACCTTCACTGTCTACTTCAGTTATCTCATTTGTTAAATAAGGATAAATAATAACGCCTACACCATTGAGTTGTTTCAAAGATTCACACTGTGTGTGAAACACCAAGTGCAAAGCTCTTGAGTACTTAGTAAGTACTACAAAGATGACAGCTGTTGTACCTATAATATTCAGGATCCACTGAATGTGCAGTAGCGTTACCTACTAACTGAAACCCAGATAAAAATCACAAGAGATGTTACACAGGGAGGGTTTAAGTAACTGTTATGAGTCATTCAGGCAAAAACATCTAGACAACTCAGTAACAATGAGCACATCCAGCACCCAAATCTTGGTTTCTAAATACCATTATTCACTAAAGAAACCAGGTCTTCTTGAAGAAATGCTGCTTTAAGTTCTGGAGAAGGGAAAATATGAGGTGATCTGGAACATTTTGTTGTGTCACAAAGTATTGAAGTGCTTAAAGACTGATGGGGACACGTCAAAAAGGGATGAGCTAGCCCACATTGGCTCCCTCTTCTCAAATTTGGAACAGTTTGAACATCAGAAAAAAAATGACAGGGATGTTGACTATAACACATTGAGAAAAAAAATTCGTGAGTTGACAATGGTGGTTAAAAAGGTGGAATAGAGCCAGGAAAGCTTTTTTTTTTTTTTTTTTTTTTTTTAAACAAAATTCCAGCAACGGTATGTGGAAGGAATGAGCAGAGTTAGAAAAGTCACAAAATTTCTGTTTTGTAACACGTATAATAACCGGATTCAGGCAAGGATCATCATTGGAGGCTAAAATCTTTTGTTAAAGGTTGTTGGGAAAACATAATTCACAGTCTTAAAGATTACTTATATCAATATTATTTATTTTACTACTATACAAAGAGAAAAGTATATCTTTCCTATGGGGAGATCTGGTAAATACCAAATAATCAAATTTAACATCACAAATTATTGGACAAACTGACATTATGTTCCTTCTGATGTGATGCAACAGGAAATACACAACCTCACCCATGTGGCATTATTGCCAAAATTGTCTAACCCGGATCAAATTGTAGGAAACAATCAGACAAATCCACGAGGATATTCTACAAGACAAGCAGTCTCTACTCTTCAAAAAATTTACTGTTGTAAAAGATAAAAAGGAAAAACAAGGGAAGAATATTCTAGAATCCAGACTCATGTTCTAGAATTAATGATGTAGAATGATAAGTGATTTAGATTAAAGGAAACTAAAGACCTGGCAATTAAATGCAGTGTGTAGTCCTTGATTGGATCCTGGCTTTTAAAAAGCTATAAAACAGCCCAAATGTTCATCACCTAACAAAGGGATAAACAAAAGTTGGTATTTCTGTACGATGTGATATTTTTCAACCAGGAAAGGAATGAAATAATACATGCTACAACATGAATGAACTTCAAAAACATTATGCTAAGGGAATGAAGCCAGATATAAAAGGCCACATATTTTATGATTTTAGTTCCTTGAAATTTCCAGAATAGGCAAATCCACAGAGACAGAAAGTAGTCTAGTGGTTGTCAAGGGCTGTGGGGGAGGGGAGAATGGGGAGTGACTGATAATTAGTTAACTGGATTTCTGTCTGGGATGATGAAGATGTTCTGGAATTAGATACGGATGACGGTTACACAACCTTGTGAATGTATTAAAACTCTGAATTGAATGCTTGGAAAGAGGGAATTTTGTGATACATGGATTAAATCTCG
>NW_006793908.1:354036-361786 GCF_000442215.2 Lipotes vexillifer
TAAAGTTATAAGGACATTGATTGGGGCAGTTGGGGAGATTTGAATACGAGTTGTCAGATGATATGTTTTCAATTTTAAATTTCCGGGATGTGATGATGGTATTGTGGCTGTGTAGGTGTATGTCCTAGGTCGTAGGAAATATTGAGGGATGTGTCTAAGTATGAAGTGCTGAGGGATAAAATTGTCATGATATTTGTACTTTACTTTGAAAGGAATCAGAAAAAAAGTATCGGGAGAAAGCAAATGTGGTAATATTTGAACAATTGGTGATCTAGGTAAAAGATATACAGGAGTTCACTGAAGTATTCCTTTAACTTTTTTGTAGCTTGACGTTTTTCAGAATAAAACGATTTGAAGGGGGGCCCACTTTTGGGTGTTTATTATACACCAGACCCCTGCGGATTGTGACAAGGAAATTAGGAAAGTGAAGGCACAGCCCTCCCTCCTTAGCGAATCCTCGAAGGAGAGTGAACTGTATGCCTCCCTTCAAAGCTTCTCTTGGTCCCACTGGCATCAGAGACAGATGGTCAGGCTGTGTTCCAGAAAGTCACTCTGTGCTTGGGCTTCTTAGGTAGAGTGGGCTCCCTGACCATGTTGTCTGACTTGATAGCACTGTCTAGGGGTGTCGAGGTCTTCCAGAGATAAAGCGTTAACTGTATCAGTGAAATCAAAAGGGCAGTGAGATGCAAGTAGGTTGGGGGTGAAGGCCTAAGGACAGGACGGAAGAACGAGGCGGCATGAGCGCCTATTTAGAGGGAAGGCAAATGGTCCGGGCCAGCAACCAAGGCTTGGCCATTGTTTGAGTAACAGGCAGGAAGGGAGGTGAGCCAATGCCCCAGCCCCATTTGCAGGCTCTGAGTAATAAAACTGATCCTCCGGTGCTTCTCTGTTTGGGTCCCAGCTGCTCCTGGCTGGTGGTTAGAAAAGTCCCTGATTGTCCCACCTACTCACGTTACCCCTTTCAACCAAGGAATCATTGTCATCTGGGGCCTCTTTCTTAAGCCTTTGTTCTATTATTTTTCCCTCAAGGATGCTAGGAGAGAGTCTGCTAGAGTTGAACTAACTGGTGTTTACTCTTGGACCAAGGTGGGCTGGGAGGGGTCTCAACTTGGAAGAGGGGTCGGAGACGTGGAAATGGCTGGTCAGCAGCAATATAAGGAAAGTTTTGTGAGGCCTACCGGGGAGGGTGGGGAAGACTGGATTTCTGGTCCATCCCGGGCACTCAGGCCTTCTGTTTTTAAAACAGACGTGCTTCATCCTTCCCAGAGCTGGGGCCAACGATGGGAGCTCAAAATGCAAAGTCGCAGCCAGGGAAAGATATTGACTGTTTCTTTTTTTAAGCTAATATTCCAAATTTCTTATGAAAGTCAACTTAGACATCCAGGACACAGGAAACAAGGCAAGAGGCCGCAGCCAGCTGCCTCAGAGGACCCGGGACACTTTCTTAATAACATCCAGATGGTTCCACAGAAATTGTTAACATCTTGAAAAAAGAAAAAAAAAATCAACTGCAAGAGAAATGAGATTCAAGTGGTTTAGGAAGGACAGCCTGGAGGAGGGTCCCAAGGGATGAGAGTGGGTCTGAAATAGAAACCTCTGTGGTGGGATTACTGCTTCCTATGGCGAGGCTGGAGGGGAGTGGGTGTAAAAGTCCAGGGTTTTAGTAGAGCCTTTGGATTGGAAGGGAGCCCCAACAGAACTGAACTGAACTTCTGGTCATGTTTATCCATTTGCTACCCTGGGTTTGCAATAACTTTTCACACTAATATTTTTTTGTTTGTTCTTGAGAGGATTATTTAACTACCAAATATATCTGTTACGCTCGATAGGCCCAGGGCTTAGAGCCCATGAGATTTTAAGGGCCTCAGGCAGTATTTAACCCTGAAAAAATGCTATATAGAGAGAGTATTTTTGTAATATATATATATATATATATATATATATATGAGATAGCATGATATAAATGTATTTTTCAACATATGAAAAGAAACCCAGGGACTTCCCTGGTGGTCCAGTGGGTAAGATTCCGTGCTCCCAATGCAGGGGGCCCAGGTTCGATCCCTGGTCGGGGAACTAGATCACGCATGAGGCAACTAATAAGGCTGCGTGCCGCAGCGAAGATCCCGTGTGCCACAACCAAGACCCAGAGCAGCCTAAATAAATAAATATTGCAAAGAAAAGAAACCCGCAAAATTTAGATCAGTAAATGTGTAATTTAATGCCTGCAATAGCTAGCATCATGGCAACTGAATCAGCTTAAATTGTGTCCATTAGATACTTTCGTTGGAGAATAATTTGTATGTTACATTTTTTGCATTTCCTATGCATTGTTCAGACATTAGTTCCCTAGACCCAAATAATTTTTTTTAAAATTAATTTATTTTTGCTGTGTTGGGTCTTCGTTTCCGTGCGAGGGCTTTATCTAGTTGCGGTGAGCAGGGGCCACTCTTCATCCTGGTACGCGGGCCTCTCACTGTTGCGGCCTCTCTTGTTGCGGAGCACAGGCTCCAGACGCGCAGGCTCAGTAGTTGTGGCTCACGGGCCCAGTCGCTCCGCGGCATGTGGGATCGTCCCAGACCAGGGCTCGAACCCGTGTTCCCTGCATTAGCAGGCAGACTCCCAACCACTGCGCCACCAGGGAAGCCCCCCACCAAATAATTTTTAAAGTGAAATTTTAAAATCCTTCCATAATCTTACCGGGGAAGAAACACACGTCTTTAAGAGGGGATATAAGTGTTGTGTAATGTGTTTACATCAAGTGGGGAAGAGAGTGGAGCCCTCAAATGAAGAGCCCAAGGGCGTAGGAAGGCCTTGACATGATCCCCCTTTTTCTAAAGAGGTGTGTTTCTTCTGCCCTCTCCTCTCAGTTGCCTTCGCCCAAGGAAGAGGAAATGGTTGGTTTGTTTGTGGAGTGTAACTGTTTGCACTCAAATCACTTACTTACTTGGAAACAAAAGTCTGGGAGAGGGAAGTGGGGACCACAGATTCAGGGCTCAGTCGGCATTCAGCAAGCTGCCCCATGTCACGCCTCTCACCTGGGCCACTCAAAGCCCGTTAGAGGCACCTCCTGCCTCCCACCCTGTTTGAGTGTCCCCCCCGCCCCACCGTAATAGGATTGGCTTCTCTGTCTGACCGAGATAATAAGAGAGAGAGCTGGAGCGACTGGTGAGGGCAGGTTGACTGGCCTTCTTTGCAATTCCCATATCCTAAATAGCATGTAGGAGTGGGGCATGAACAGTAAGAATATACACATCCTGGTACTGTTGGTCTGAAATGCCTAGGGTATTTAGTATGAAAAATCTGTGTATAATTGCAAAAACAACAAAAGAAAACCAAACCCTAGAACACCTAGTACAGGAATCGGAATTTTCTACACCAAGCAACATTACCAAAGAAAGACCAGCAAAGAGAGCCCAGAACTGGGTTATGGAGCGCTAACCAGGTAAACTCGTTAGATGGAGGCATCTCTTTCCTTTGGGAGAACATTGACATTGAAACTTTGGCTTCTTGGGATTCAGCTGGAGGACTATTTGGTGGAATGCAATGACTCCTTCCTTCCTCCCCAAACTGAAATCCGGGCTATTACAATTCCACATGGACACAGAGTCCTGCCAAGTTTATAGGAAATTGGAATGACAGTGTAGGTTCCCACCGCTGGGGATACCAGAAGCCGAAGGCTCTGAGAATAAGTAACATTTCCCTTGTGATTCCCAAATGAGTCTATTTTTATTTTAAGGGGCTCTGTGTTTTCATTCAGTTTTGTGAACTGAGGAATCCATATGGAATTTTCACCAGCTCTACTAAAATAAAAGCATGCAGCTTCTCAGCAGTGTACTGAAATAGCTGCTATGATAGGTCAGCGAGAATTGCAGAATTCACTTCTCAAGATCTGTGAGAAATCATCTACTGATCTTCAGTGGGTGCCTTCTAAGCAGAGTACGTACAGTATCAGCTGCTTAATTCATACACAAGAGATATTGTCTTTGACATGGTATAGTTCATCATTTAAAAGAAGTCATAAAGTAGCTGCTCTGAGAGGGACAGCTTGTATTAATTTAATATATATGAAATACAAGTATATATATACTTTCATTTTAAGTGTGGGATTTTTTGTGGGGCGAGGGGGTCGAAAGAGACTCATAAGTAAGTCCCCGTGTGTAAAACAGATATATTTTTATTGGTAATTTTAAGAAAGATTTCTTAAAAATATGCATTATTAAGAACTATTTAACAATCTTGTTTGCTTCTTGATGGTATTCTTTCCACCTTCTTCAACTTGAACCTCTGCCTCCCTGTTCCCTCTGTAGCATAAACTCCACAAAACAAGGAGCTTTCCTATCTCGACTCTATACTCCAGAACCAGAATAGTGCCTGGGACATAATAGGTGCTCAGTAAATGGTTTTCCCCCTCATTCAGTCAACAAATAGAAACTTTCCTTCTCCTTCGCTTTTTAATGGGTTTGTCATGGAAAAAATGAAAAGGTTACTTGTGGAAAAAGGCATCACGCATTTTCATATAGATGACTGGGTTTTCTGTTGTCCTTGGGGCTGTTTGTTTGGTCTTATGCCGCCTGTGAACTGAGCAGTGTGCAACATCGTTTGCTTTTCAGGTATTCGCTCTGTACCAAGCACTGTTCTAAGGAGAAAATATCCTGTATCCGTGGAACTTGTTTCAGTGGGGAGAGATGGACAGTAACCAATAAATACATATTCTGTCAAGTGGGGATAAATGCTACGAAGAGAAGTAAAGTAGGGTAAAGGGGTAGTTGGGGAAGGTTTCTGATCAGGGGGGCATGCGAGAGCACCTTGCCGGGAGTGTAGGAGCAGACTTGGCTGACGGCTGGAGGGACAACAATGTGGGCAGTAGTGGGTGCTTGCCTGGCTTGTGGCGGGGGGAGGGGGCCGGAGCACAGCCAGGGAAAGGTGCGGCAGTGAGGTGGGAGAGGAAGGCTTGGAGGCTGGTATGGATGTGGACTTTTACTCCTCATGAAATGGGGAGGCCCCCAGAGGGTCTAGAACCGAGGGGTGCCCTGACTCAGCTTAGGATTTCCAAGGTGAAGAGAATGGGTGAAGGGGGTTGGTGAGAGGAGAGCGGCGAGTTAGGAGGCTTTACAGTAACTCAGGTGAGAGGGAGAGTCTCCTAGACCAGTGGGAGTGGTGAGAAGTGGTCAGGTTCCACATAGGCTTTGAAGGCAGGGCCAGTTGGATTGGCTGATGGTTTGGAGATGGGGTGTGAGAGAGGGAGCTTTCAGACCGAGCACTTTGCAGAAAACCCTGGTCGTTTAGTGAGATGGAGAAGACTGGGAGATGCAGGTTTGGGAAGAACTCAGGAGTCGATTTGGGGTCGTGTCTTAGGTTTCAGCACCTAAACAGAACCTGTAGGGCCTAGGCCCAGTAGGCAGTGGGTGAAGTCCTAGCTTGACACACTCGCTGGCATGATGACCACTGAGTCCCAACTAGCCAAGGGCCTAAGAACATGGGCCAAACGTGGGGCCAGTGTCCAGCTACACAGATGCTGAAACGAAGTGGCCTCAAATCTGCAAGTCTGGAGCAATGTTCCTCCATTGTTACCAGAAAAAGGAGTCTCTGATTCCCACCTCCCTGAGTCATCGTCAGGGGTCTGGTTTAGTCTGTTGCCTTCATGTCACTGTTCTCTTCCTTTGTCTCTATACTCTTATGCTCTTTCTTGATCAAGGAACCATAAAGTGACTTGTTCCTAACAAGACAGAAGGCCACAACATGGAGGTTCACTTTTGGGTTTAAACATTTGGCTTTTTACTGCTAACTGGTGGCCCGTAGCCTGGGACACACAAAAGCACCCTAATTGTAATTCCTAGTGAAGAGCTGTCCCGTGAGTGTCTGGGAACCTGCTGTAAGTGACAGGTACAACAGGGGCAGGGACACTTCAGGTCCCTCGTGGCAGAGACTCCCTGAACCACCAGCCTTTGGTGGCTCTGAAGATGGGTGTCCAATAGGAATGCCCGGAGAGCTGCCACTATCTTCTCTGCAAGAGGAATTAGTCCTTCTTAAACTTGGGCATCTCTGAAGTCCCAAGTCCTTTATGACTGTTAACACTACTGTCTGTGGTCCCCAGGGATCCTGTTTAATCAGCTGATGAATTCCTCTTTCCTTGATTCTAAATCTGATGCCCCACGGGCTTTTCCCATAGTATAAATAGTATTCTATTCCAGTGCATATCATCTTATTCACAGGAAATAGTCTCTGAATTACATCACCAACCAGTTCTGCTGTATTCTGCGGACGTTTATTGTGGAAGTTTCGTGGGAGTGACATCATTTCTGTCCCCAAGAGTTAGTATATCCCATTCATGTTCAAGATTATAGAGCTGGGTTCAGAGATGGGAGAAACAGGTGAGTGAAACCCCAGCACATTTTGCTGTCTTTTCCTTCTTAAAATACTAGCAAAACATTTTTTTCTAAGCTTATAAAGGTAGGTATATGGCAAAGCACGGTACTTTTCCTTACCTATGCCATTCGGTGAGATGATATTTACCTTTGAAAAGTAGGTTAGGGGGCAAGGGAAAGTAGGTTAGATCAGTGTTGGAGAAACCACTAACCATCTCCTAGGATCTACTCTTCCCTTCTTCTGTGGTAATAGCATAGACACCCCAGTTTTAAGATGTGCGTATAGCTACTTGGCATTAAGATGACATTTCCCAGCTTCGTTTGCAGCTAGGTAGGCCATAGGACTGAGTTCTGGCCAATGTGAGTAGGTAAAAGTGCCTGGTGGCAGCTTCCAGAAATCCCACTTAGGAGGCACTATGTGTACATACTTTGCCCCTTCTTCTTCACGTCTTCCTCCATCCTGCTCCCTGAAATGTACAAGCTGCCATCTTGCCCCATGAGGTTGAAGCCACGCACAATGAAGCAGCAAGAGAAAAGGCGTAGCCCACTGTGCCCTGCCTTTGAGGCCTTTGTTTCCATTTTAAATTTTTAATTAATTAAGCAAGCAAGCCCCTGCATGGCTTGTGGGATCTCAGTTCCCCGACCGGGGATTGAACCTGGGCCACGGCAGTGAAAGCTCTGCAGTGAAAGCCCAGAATCCTAACCACTAGGCCGCCAGGAAACTCCCCTGAGGCCTTTTATATGAGGGAAAAAAGGGGCTTTTATCATATTTCAGGTGCTGTTTCTTGAGATTTTCTGGTCCTCACAGCTGAGCCTAATCCCAACTCATCCAACCATATCTAATCTTTCCTTGAACTAGAGGGCTCAGGGCACAATGTCATTCTCAGCTGAGGAGAACAATGTACCCGTTCCTGCCAAGTCACCAATCTTTAGTCTCCCCAGGATACTGCATTATATCATTAAGATCGTTCTTCATAAGAGCCTCGTGTAGTGTGCATCACTTACTACCCGAGAACCAAAAAGTGAAAATAATGGTGTCATACCTAATGCGATTTGAACTCATGTCCCCTCAGCCACAGGAACTTGTCCATCCCACACCATTGTCCTCCACTTTTGTGTTTCTGTCACTTGGACTCTAGATATAGATGAATAAAGCCAACAGAGTTTCTAAAGGCAGGTGAGAGGGGCGCCGACCACTCCTGGAGACTGGTTTTTATGATCACAGAAGTAACACACGTAAAAAAGTCAAAACCATCTATGAGAAAATGTGCCCCATACCCCCAGTCCCACTACCTCAAAGTCACAAAAGCTTTGGGGACACCCTTATAGAACTTTTCCATATGTGTAGAGCCCTTCTTTTTTTTTTTTTTTTTTTTTTTTTTTTT
>NW_006793908.1:362042-384932 GCF_000442215.2 Lipotes vexillifer
CCTGCATCGGCAGGCGGACTCTCAACCACTGCGCCACCAGGGAAGCCCAAGCCCTTCTTTTTTTAAAAAAAGTGAATATATACATAAATGTATATATGTATAACATAAATAGGAACATATTACATACACCACAGTATACTTTGTTTTTTAAATTAAATAATAATTATAAACATCCTTCCAAATCAGCACCTACACATTGACTTCTGTCTGATGCATAGTATCCCATTGTACAGTAGGTGTCCCACAATTAATTTAAGCAGTCTCCTGTTAATGGCCATTTCTTCCAGAGTTTTGCCATGATAAACATTGGTGAACAGTTTCACTTGTATGTATATCTTTGTGCATATGGACCAATATATCTGTAGGAGTAAATCATAGACTTGGAGTTGCTAGGTGAATTGGTATGTTAAATATGTAAGCAGTGCCCTCTGCATTTATACTCCCACCAACAGGATCAAGCTTTTTAAACTCAGGTTCCCCTCAGGAGCCACAACTTAACATCCAGTTTATTTCCTGTTCACTTACTACTTTTTTAATTGGGGTTTCTGTTCAAGGCAGACATCTGCCTTGTCAAAAGACAGATGAGAAGCAGGTGAGTGATCTGCTTCAGTTTTATACTGTGTATCGTTTAAAGGGGATTATGAGCAAAAATCCCACCTTACTGCTGAGAATATGCTAGCAGTGTTTCCTGTTTCAGGTCTGGGCCTAGTGAGCTGAAGAGCTTTGGGGAGAAAGGATCAGGGGTGCAACTAGGAATGTAGAGGCCAGCCTTCTGGATCCGACTCCAGAGAAGTTATTCCACCACAGAGACAAAAGGGACTTTGAATATCGTTGGAAATAGAAAGATAACTTACGTAAGGGCTGGGAGAAGGTCCAAATTTAGGGTTTATTCACTATCCCACGATCTCTAACCACCTACCCCTACATTTAACACTTCCCTTCTTTTCTCAGGACCTTTTACTTATTTTATTAAAAAACTTTTTTTAAAAATTTAATTAAAAATTTTTTTTGGCTGCGTTAGGTCTTTGTTGCTGTGCGCGGGCTTTCTCTAGTTGCGGAGAGCGGGGGCTACTCTTTGGTTGCGGCGCGCGGGCTTCTCATTGCGGTGGCTTCTCTCATTGCTGAGCACAGGCTCTAGGCGTGTGGGCTTCAGTAGTTGCAGTATGCGGGCCCTAGAGCACACGGGTTTCAGTAGTTGTGGCACACAGGCTCAGTAGTTATGACGCGTGGGCTTAGTTGCTCCGCGGCATGTGGGATCTTCCCAGACCAGGGCTTGAACCCATGTCCCCTGCATTGGCAGGAGGATTCTTAACCACTGCGCCACCAGGAAAGTCCCTCTCAGGGCCTTTTCAAAAAACCCCTTAGAGTATGTATTGGTGGTAGAGTGGTGATGGGTTTTTAAAAAATGTTATACAGAGCCCAGTAAGCTGCTTGGATAAATGCTTGGAACAAAAGGAGAAGCTTTGCGACTGTTTTGCTGATATGTTCATGCTCCCTAGACTCCTAGCTGTCGTCCAATTTAGAAGAAGAGGTCCTTGTATCAGAGGAGGACATGGGGAGTCAGAGCATTTTCCCCCCCGCTGCACTGGTAAAAGGGCTGCTCAGAAGCCCAAACCCCAGCCTCACTTCAGGGAACAGACCCTGCCCAGCGTTCTTGGCGAGATTGTCTTAGAAGTAGGTAGCACCCTCTCCTGGGCTAAATCCAAATGTTTTCCGTTTGTCCTGAAGTCATCTAGGATAATAACCGGCATCTCCCGGTCTCTGGTAAGCTCTGCCCCATCACTGCCCCCTCCTGGCCCCTTCTCGTTTTTATTTGAGTGGTGCTCTGGACTGTTTGCAAACCAGTCAACATTGGACATTAGAGATTCCAGGTAAGATTTGTCAGGGAGTAAGAACTCATTTGCATACTTACTATGGTCAGGACACCAGGGCAGGGGTGCGAATGAAAATAAATAAAAGCTTATAGTTACTATAGATAAGGAATATGAAGAATGAATAATTAAATGCACACAAAATACTATTTTAAACAATTATAAGACAACAAAAGCACTGAAGGGACTCTACTTATGGCAGAAATTTTGGAGTGGTGAGGGGATATTTGTTACCTAGCAGTCTCTCTATGAAATGGCAGATGCTAGGGAAGGAGCTGCCCAAAGAAAGGGGGTAAATCCTCACCCCTAAGAAGTAGTCTCTGGAAATAGTTGCATTGGGCGTTCCTTTCACTGAACCAGTTAACATACAACTGCAAATTTTAAGCCTCTGGGAACCCTTTACCACCTACCACCATTTTCTACCTTCTTTTTTCTTCACTAGACATTAGTATCTCAATGAAATTTACAGAAAACGAAGAGATTTTAATGGCGCCTTCTCAATTCTGTGTTCTAGTTGCTATTTCATCCAGACATTTATTCTAACTGGCATGTAGGTTCTGCTTTCTCTAACTCCGTCTATGTGCTAAAGACCATGAGCACCGTTCATTTTATCTCATAAGTCACGTCTGTTTTGCATGTTCAGTTTTCAGTGTGGCAACACCAACAAACATGGCTGTCGCTTAGTGGGTCCTTACCTGAAGCCAGGCACAGATGACGCTGCATTCTTTCATTTGATGCTCACAGTTACCGGATGGGACAAGAATATCTCTATTATTCCTGTTTTTACAGATGAGGCGTTTAAGGTTCAAAGACGTTCAGTAACTTGCCCAAGTGGCAGGGATGGGATCTGACCCCGGAAGTCTAGCTCTCGAGGCCTTGTTTTTTTTTTTTTTTTGCGGTACACGGGTCTCTCACTGTTGTGGCCTCTCCCGCTGCAGAGCACAGGCTCCGGACGTGCAGGCTCAGCGGCCATGGCTCATGGGCCCAGCCGCTCCGCGGCATGTGGGATCCTCCCAGACCGGGGCACGACCCCGTGTCTCCTGCATCGGCAGGTGGACTCCCAACCACCGCACCGCCAGGGAAGCCCTCTCGAGGCCTTGTTTTTTTACCTACGGTGCATATTGTCCGCCTTAGCATTTGCAAGTAATTAATAAGTGTGCGACTGAGGAAATAATCATGTGACCAGGAATAGTTCATTTCATAAAGATGCGATTTGGGTACGGTGCAGTTGAGCTAGGGAGGAAGTAAAGCATTTCTGTTGGCCTTTTTGCCTGTTTTGTAATAGAGGAGGCAGTGGGAGCAGGACTGGCTGATTCCAGCACACACCCTCAGGGTCATAGCCAAGACTCAGTGAACATTTACCACGTCCTGGGAAGCACTCCTGCTCAAACCCGGCATGTTGTTTCATTTAATCCTCATGACAGTCTCACTTTACAAGACAGGCTCAGAAAGCTGAAGCACCTTGCCCACGGTCACACAGCTAGTGATTGGTGGAGTCAGGACACTTGACCGCTGCTCCGCTAAACTCCTCTTAGGTGCCGTGAAGGAGCTTCTAAGAGCCGCACTTTTCTCAGCCCATGAGGGAAAGGTCAGATTGTCCACCCCGCGCCCCCGGCCCCTGAACAAATGTCCTGCCACCTCCCAGAGCATCCCCTCTGAAATGGGGGTGGTGGGCAAGAGGCCGGAATCTGCCAGGACTCTGTCAAATTGTGTGCGCTGGGAAAAATTCGTGGTCCTCAGCCTTTGAAGGAATGTGTCTGCTCCAGGCAAACCCAGGACGGACCTAGAAGTATTGTATTGAGGCCCAGGGGGAGACTGCAAAGATATTTGGACTCTGAAGTCTGTAAAATGTGTCTTCTCATTGTCTTCAGAAGCAGGAGTGCGTCTTGTACCTAACTCTGCTGGTCGGTCATACCATTGGTACTTAAAAGATATAAGGAAGGAAGAAAGAAAGGAATGAATAGATGGATGGGTGGATGAATGAATGAATGATGGACAAGAAGAAGGCAGCACCTGTGTTTGGGTAGAAGTCTGCTTAGGAATCTCTTTCTACCAGTGGTTCCGGATGCTCTTATGAAAAATACCTGTAACATGTTTTCAACTGGATTTTGAGTGTGGGTCTCTGGAGGCAGAATACTGGGGTTCAGATCCTTGCTCTGCCACCCCTAGCTAGTTATCTGTGGCAGGTCACGGAACCTCTCTGGGTCTCAGTATCCCCTGGAGGGTTGTCGTGTGAGTTAACATAGGTGATGCGCCTGGCTCCAGTGAGCATTTGGTAAATGCCGGGAATGGTCATCGCAGTCCCAGCGTGCCAGGCCAGCTGGAGTCAGTGTGGCCACTGTGCTTGAGAAGGGCATCAGGGACTTGCGTCCCTCAGCATGTGAGTGTAACTAACTGCTCAGTCCCAGGTTGAACCTGAACGTAGAGCAACAAACACCTGGCCCCAAATATAATTTCCTCTTGCAGCTCACTGCAGCCGTGGGGGAATCGCAGGGGGAGGGCCGGGGAGTGTGGCGCGGTAACCCCATAATTTCCAGGGCCCTTCTCCTAGACTGACACATAATTGTCAGATTGTTTTATGAGAGCAGCTTCCTGCCCCCTTCCTGCCTCGCTTCCAAATGCGCTCATTCCCGAGGAAGCCTCACTTCTCCCTCTCACCCTTAATCGCTCCTTTCCTGCCCGCCCCGGGGGCTGGGCCGATTTCCTAAATCACTCAGAATTGGCTTCCAGCGCTGACGCCCAGGGTGGGCTGCAGGAGAGGGTGCGTTTGTTCTAAGTGGCCTGTGACCCAGAGGTCAGAGATGCTTCCATTCTGTTTGATGTCTTTCCCAGGGGGCCTTCCTTCACCCACCCCTTCTCCTTCCCTCCCGAGCGAGCTGACTTTAATTCTAAGGTCAGGAAGAGATTAAGGAACCAAGTCCTGCTGCTCTTCCTAACCAGTGGCACTGGAGACCCAAGTGGAGGAGGGGCCGGTGGGTTGGGGGGTAATAGGTGCTGGAGGGCAGGATCCCTGCCTCAGTTCCTTAGCCCTTTAGCCCCTTCCTCACCCACACTCAGGGGGTTTCAGAATATTCCATTTCAGATTGAGCTGTGAAAGATTCATCTAAGAGATTCCTCTCCTTCTGGGCATTTCCCTGTCCCTCTCTCTCCAAAAGCCCACACTTAGGAGGAAGTGATAAGTCCTAACATTTTTAGCTTATTTTTTCCCATTTGAGGAATTTCAGAGGAAGCAACATGGGGCGTTTTGTATTTTCACTGTATTTTTTTTTTATTGCTAAAGCAATACACAATCACGGTAGTAATTTCAAAAGAATCATTTCCAGACGTAACCACAGTTCACAGCATTTTGTATATCCTTCCAGAAATGTTCTCGGCACATACGAGCATACAAATCTATATGTATTTTTAACACAAGTGAGAGCAAATTGGACATCTTGTTCTACAACTTGCTGTTTTTCACTTAGCATGTTTTGACTGTTTTTCATTTCAATAAATTCAGATTTACTCATTAAAAAAAGGTGCTATAGAGCGTTCCATTGTGTGAATGTACTAACGTATTTAACAGCTAATGAATATTTAGGTTGTTTTGCTTTATTACAAACAATGCTACGTATATCCATATTTAAGTTAGAGTGACTTCCACTCAGAGGTGTATTTTTTGGATTAAAGGGTCTGGGAAGTTAACATTTTGACAGATGTCAAATTGTCCTTCAGAAAGGTCATATCAGTTTGAAGTCCAGAATTAATGTATGAGAATGCCTGATTACCTACACCGTCACAAATACCTGTAAAATCAAACTTTTTAACGCTGTCAACCTTAAAATAAGTGTATTTTATTATTATTTAAATTAATATTTCCTTCAGAGTAGGCATCCAGCCTTACTCCCAGATAAATGAGCATTGTTTGGTGAACTTCCTGCTCATGTAAATTTGACCATTTTCCTATTATATTATTTATCTGCATCTTAATGAGTTGAGAATCTCATTTTATATATAAAGGAAAATAATCCTTTTCTGTCCCAAGTATTTATCAGTAGCTCCCCTTTGTATCAATTGCCATTTGGTTGTGTTTGTTATTTTTTTCCAGCTAATATGTGAAAAATTATTTTAATGGCAAACTTGTCAATTTTCTCTCTCTCTCTCTTTTTTTTTTTCTTCTGGACATGCTCAGAAACTCTAACATAAACTATGATTTTTAAAAAAATCACTCATGTTTTCTATTTGTTACATTTAAATCTTTAATCCTGCTAAAATTGGGGGGGGGGAAGAGTAAATGATACAATAGAGGGCAAATTTATTTCTCACATAGCCAGTTGTTTCATACTATTCATTAACTAATGCATCTTTTCTTAGCACTTAACATAAGAACACTTACCATTCCGTAATGATGGCTTTCCCAATATGTGAAGCTCTTTGGAGAAGAAAATAATTTGATCCTTGACTAACTTTTAGGACACTGAGACCCATCTTCACGAAAGAAGCACAAATTAATTGCTAGTATTGGCTAGGTCTTCGTGAAACCAATGAATCCTAAGACGGATTTCCAGAGGCTGTGTTTTCCATTCATTGAGTCCAGGAGCCCTCTGTTGCCACTTTGTGTAGTGGCCTATGGAATCACAGAAATGATTATCAACAGTATTTGCCCTCAGGAAGTTTATAATCTAATAGGGAAGCAGTGGGTCTTTCATTTTGTGGAGTGTGCCTGCATTCATATGTTTACAACTCATTGAGCGACCTTCAGTTCCTGGGGCCTTGAAAATGTAAGAAAAGGAGATTTACATTTGTTGAATCCATTCTTTCAGGAAATGGGCTATTGAGTAAGTGAAAGTTGGAACAGAACAGAAAATATTGTAAGTTAGCTGCATTTTAGGAATAGGTACTCTGTGTGTTTTCATTTGCTGTAGAAACAAAGTCCTTTCTGAGGAGAGCCCCCTCAGATTTAGAATTTCAGAGTTGAGGGGTCAAAAGGAGAATAACTATAAATTATTATATCCATTTTACTGAACTGAAGCTCTGTGTCTTACTCATGGTCATTGCTGAGTAGCACAGGTTGTAATGCAGCTCTTTCTACTCAAGAGTTGTGATAAATAATATTTTTAGTTGCCTACCCAGTAGCTGCCACCACAACCCTTTATGCCTTCATGTGCTGGGAACACTGGTTTTGTGTGGGGTGAGAGTGCCAGCCTAAGACAGTCATGCTGTCCCATTTCCTTTCCTCAGTCTCCCTTTTAGAGACCTTTTGCAGCTAGGGGACTGTGTTAGTTCATTCAGGCTGCCATAAAAAACACCACAGACCGGGTGGCTTAAACAACAGAAATTGATTTCTCCCAGCCTGGAGACTAGAAGGCCATGCTCAGGGTGCTGGCAGGATCGCTTCCTCCTGAGGCCTCTCCCTGGGCTTGCAGACGGCTGCCTTCTTGCTGTGTCCTTCCTCGTCTTTCCTCTGCGTGCAGCATCCTTGATACACCTCAGTGTGCCAAATTTCCTTGTCTTATAAGAGCACCAGTCAGACTGGATCAGGGCCTACCCTAATGACCTTATTTTAACTTAATCACCTCTTTAAAGGCCATGTCTAGAGTACAGCCCCATTCAGAGATACTGGGGTTAGGGCTTCAACATATGAATTGGGGGTGGGGGCTGGGGGGGTGCTGCCTTCAGCCCATAAAAGGGACCAAACCTAGTTGGGCCATTGAGACCTAAAGAGAAATCTACTGGGTGCTACTAGGTTGGATTTTCTTCCCAGATCAGTGGACCCTTGTGAAGAGAAAGCATGGGATGGTGATGCCTGGAGCAGTGGCAGCTATCTTGACATCATGAATTGAAAAATGTAAGCACAAAAAGCCTCTCTCCACGCTGGATATGATTAAGCAGAAGGATGGAAAGACCTGCAACCTTCCCAGAGTTGTTGAGTTGCTGAATGAATTCTGAGATCATCAGTTTCCAGACTTCTTGTAAGTGAAGAATAAATGTCCCAACAGGGGTAATGCCATTATTAGGTTTTCTGTTATTTGCAGCTGAAAAGATTCCTAACTAATATGTAACTTCATTATTTCTTCAGTGAACTTTACTGACTCCCAGGGGGAGCATGGCTCAGCTCTCTCATGATAATTTTGAAACATGGGGATGCTGCTTCTCTCAACAGCCTGCAAGGGCTCATCAGCCAAGAATTCATCTTAAACCCTCCAGAGAGCTTTTACCTTTTCTGTTCATGCCAGCTCCCCAGAGAGAGAGTTTTAGGAGTTCGCTTTATGCTAAATCTGGCTTTTGTTTATTTGTAAAATTACTCCTATAAAGTTCTCAGGGTTACCAGTGTTCTCATATTCAAGGATTTGGTGAACAAGTCTGTATTCTCTCTGTGCATGAACTCTTGTTTTTATGGACCTTAAACATACCCCTTCTTATGCTGATGATTAGAACTAGAGGTTGGGTGTTCAGGGAGGGTTTTGATTTCTATTTTAGATCCTTCTTTATAGCTTTACAGTGTTTAAATAATAACGTGTTCCCCATGTTATTATTTAACGCATGACTACAAATTGTGGTGACTTGGAAGGGGGCAGGAAGGAAACAGAGCCCATCTCTTAATCTTCCTCGCTGTAATGAGAGCCCTAATATTTTTGTGCCTTTATTATATACTATCTTATCTCTTTGAGTTACCATTCAAGGAAGTGTTTCCCCATCTTGTGAAGGAAAGAGATGAAATGGGAGGTGCTGTGGCAATGGCAAGTAAGAAACAGTCTTTCGAGTTATTCTGTCTAGGTCTGAACTGTGCCTCTGCCCCCTACCAGTTTTGTGACCTTGGGTTCGTTACCTGACCTCTCTAAGCTTCAGTGCCCTCATTTAGGAACAGGGGAGGAAGTTAGGCTTCATGTCATAGAGTTGCTGAGAGGGTTCAGTATGTACCCTCAGTCAAGGGCATGGCTCAGTGCCCAGCATATCATAAACACTAGTGAGGCGTCTGCTATGCTATTGCTCTTGGTACAAGGTTTCCATGCTGTGCCATCATCATGGATTTTACTTTCTCAGAATTGCATTTTCAAAACTTTTAATTTTGCTATAATTTTAGGTTTAAAGAAAAGTTGCGAAGAGGTACAGAGGGTTTTCATGTACCCCTCACCCAGTTTCCCCCACGTTTAACGTCTTATATTGCCATGGTGCATTTGTCAAAACTGAGAAACTAGGAGTCATGGGTACATTACTATTAACTCAACTCCAGAATCCAATCCACATTGCATTCAGTTGTCCTGTCTCCCCAGGCTCCTCTGGTCTTCCAGTTGCTGTCTTTCCTTGCTTTTCATGACCTTAACAGTCTCGAGGGGTGAGTCCTGGACATTTGAGCAAAAGTAGGAAAACCCATGCTACTCCCCCCAGCCTGTACCTTTTCTGTTCCAGAGTCTTCTGAGCCCACAGACAAGAGTAGAGGGCACTGATCAGAGGAGGTGAACTGCATTGTTCTGTTCTGAGGGTGTATGTACATCTGCTTTTGGAGGAGATGCTTTTGGAAGACTCCACTTGCAACAGGGTTCTGTATATTGATGGAGGGCAGAGTAGAGTGTCCCAGGGGAAAGCTTTGATATGTTTGTGGTCAGCTTGGTAACTGGTAAGTCTTGCTTCTCATTTCTTCTTTTTTGGCTATGCCACGCAGCCTGTGGGATCTTAGTTCCCTGACCAGGGATTGAACCCGGGCCCTCGGCAGTGAGAGCACAGAGTCCTAACCACTGGACCACCAGGGAACTCCCATGTGTTGCTTCCCATTTCTGTTGAGAACTGGGTGACATCAGAAGCTCTCTCTCTCTACCCTCATCCTCATCCCTTTCCCTTGGCCCCACTGGATAGCCCCACAGCTACCCCTTCGAGCTTTAGGTGTCCAAGGGACAAAATTCATCTATAAAGGAAAGAGAAAGTCTCCAGTTGAGCAGATCCACAGCCGTGCACACTAATACCTTCTGGGGCTTAGTAATTTTCCATTCATGGTCATGTCAGACAATCCCGAGGGTCATCTGAGGCTGATTAAGTCCAGATTTACATTCTTCTCCAGCAAATGGCCGTGCTTCAGAAAGTTTGTTTGTTTAACATAAAATGCAATTGAAAAAAAGTTTTAGGCCCTAGAGTACAGGAGTTCATGTGATTTCATGCCCCTTTTTCTCGGGTAGAAGAAACAAAACAGGAGAATGGCAAAGTCTATAGGGTTTTTCCTCCGTCCTCATGGATGGCTAGTTTTTTGTTTATAATACTGTGGGGCAAAACTCCTATTTTGGAAGAAACAAGAAAGGTTGTTTTCTCTTGAATGGAGTTGTTGGTATTCATATTCCTGGAAGCTGATTACTTTTGGAAAACCTAACTCCTTCCTTATCATTTTTTAGTTAACTTTATTCTTTCTGCTTCAGCTTGGGAAATTAATCTCATTGCCCGTGTGTGTTCGATATCTTGGGAGGTTCCCTCCCAAGATGGAATTGAATTATTTAAAACTGTTCCTTATGCAGATGTGTGTGTCTGTGTGCTTGCGTGTGGCTCAACTGTCCTCCTTAGGGGTGTGTCATAGCCTGTGGGCTTGATAGGTCCCAGCAAAGCTTTTCAGCTAACCAAACCCAGAACGCAGAGTGAGGGGATATCCCAAAGTGAATTTCAGAGATCCTAAAATTAAAAAAAAAAAAAAATTAACAGCTTTATTGAGATATAATTTATATACCGTAAATTCACTTTTTTAAAAATTGAGGTTTAATTGACATATTAGTTTCAGGTATATGACATAAATACTCGATATTTGTATACATCGAGTAATGGTCACCACAAGATGTCTAGTGAATATCTGCTACCCAGAGATCTTTTTAAGAGTGTTTGAGCCAAGAGATGCCACTTCGAGATGGAGCAGGTATCAAGATAGAGGGCACAGGGAAGGCAGGCTTGGGGAGATCAGAGTCAGAGGAACAGAGAGATAACATGTAAATGACAAATGGTCATAATGGTATTTGAGAGAGACGTAGGTCTTGATATGAAACATCGCAAAGCTCTGTACAATTGTCAGTCATTGGGAATAATTTGTAGAAAAAGTTAATATTTGACTAAAGAGTTTTTCTCTTCAGTGTATTAATACATTCAACCTGAAAAAACTCCAAGGGATTATCAGACTCTTGGGTTGTCTTGGAGTTACATGGTATTAAATATTGCTAGAAATAAATGGGTCTTGGGGGGAGTTTGGAATTATTTTTTTTGTTGTAGTTATATTCACTGTAATGAGATTTGGTCCACCTGGAACCAAAAGTTCCTGCTCATACAGCTTTGTTAAAATTCCCACATCTATCACAGGTTTTAAGTGGCACTTAGAGTTGTTTTTTGGAATGCTATGAAAAGTTGTCAGGTTCTCATTTCAGGGGTGAGGGACACAGATTGAGAGGCTGGGCGTGAAGTCATACAGCACATGGTTGATAGGCACGATTCCAGGCCGCAGGAATCCGTGTTCTGAGCTTCTCTGCTGATCTGCAAGCTGCTGCCCTTCACAAATAGCACTAGGAGTGGGACTGAGGACTCGGGGGTCCTGGAGGATGAGCCAGTTTGCTCTTGGGATAAGTAGTCCCTGGGCAGGCGAGGTACGCAGAGGTGAGGCCAGGTCCTCGTGTAAAAGTGGTCAGCCTGGAGGTGGGCCTGATGCTGACCATTGTTACCCCTCACTGCACACGTGCCCCACCCCAAGGTGCCAGGCAAGCGTGTAAAAGAGGCCCCACCCTTTAACTTCCTTCCCTTTGAGACTGTGTCTTATTTTCATGCTGTTTTCTCCAGTCTTTCATCATGATTCTAACACCCATCCTGTCAACATGCTATCTTTGGGAGTCGCCAGAAAGGCTCCACTTTTGGAGAACATGCCAAAGGAGAGCGAGGGTAGCTCTCCATCCTGCCCCTGTCCCCTGGCTCCTTTCCCTCAGTGAGCCTGCTTAATGAGTCAAGAATATTCCATTAACCGAATGGGTGCAGCTGCCAACAGGAGTGCTCCAAAGAAAATAAATGAAAACTGGTCTGCTTTGCACTGTTTTGATGGGCAGTCTCTTTTTTCAGTCATGGTGCCTGGGCTGTTTCTTCTCAGGTTGTAGCAGAGTAGAACAAACTCACACTGAAAGGCCTGGCAGTGTTTTCATGCGGTGATAATTCACAGCTCCAAATTTACAGGACTCTGCACTGCTCTCTCCTCACTACCTAAGGCACCGTCTGGTAAGAAACTAAACATTGAAGGAGGCACATTAAGTCTTTGGAGCCATTGGCTTGCTGATCCAGACTCTGAATGCAGTTACAACAACAATAAAGCAATAACAACAGTTACTGTTATTTTAAAACGTAATCTATGAGCAGTTCAACAGCAAAGCAATAACAACAATTGCTGTTACTTTAAAACGTAATGAGCGGGCTTCCCTAGTGGCGCAGTGGTTGAGAGTCCGCCTGCTGATGCAGGGGATGCGGGTTCGTGTCCCGGTCTGGGAAGATCCCACATGCCGCGGAGCGGCTGGGCCCATGAGCCATGGCCGCTGAGCCTGCACGTCCGGAGCCTGTGCTCTGCCACGGGAGAGGCCACAACAGTGAGAAGCCCGTGTACGCAAAAAACAAAACAGAAAAACCCGTAATGAGCAAACCTCATTATGAATGCCCTTATATCTCTTCAAATGATAAGTCATGGTCAACTGAGTTTGAAGGAGTGAAGAGAACTCCCATCAAATGACCAATGACGTCTTTCTCCGCTTTGGAAAATACGGAGTTCTCTTGGTAGATACTGAAGACTCCAAAGCTGGAATTTTGAAAGAGCTAATAATGCACATCCTCAAGCTCCAAATTCTCCTGCTTGTTATTATCCCCACTTTTCAGATGAACCTGCTTGTCTTTAGTTAACTAGTCAAGAGAAGCTCCGTAGTAGAGTGGGTAAGAGTCTGGCTTTGTGTCAGACAGGTTTGAGTTGAAGCCCCAGCTCTACCACTCATAGCCTGAGTGATCTTGGGTATGTTCCCTAAGCTCTCTCAGCCTGTATTTCACCTACTCCAAGTCCATCTATGTTATTGCAAATGGCAAAATTTCATTCTCTTTTCCGGCTGAGTAGTATTCCATTGTATGTATACTCCACATCTTCTTTATCTGTCACCTGTTGATGGACACTTAGGTTGCTTCCATGGCTTGGCAATTGTACATAATGCTGCTATGAACATTGGGGTGCATGTATCTTTTCAAATTAGTGGGGGTTTTTGGGGGGGGGTATATACCCAGGAGTGGAATTGCTGGGTCATATGGTAGTTCTATTTTTCGTTTTTTGAGAATCCTCCATACTGTTTTCCACAGTGGCTGCACCAATTTACATTCCCACCAACAGTGTACAAGGGTTCCCTTTTCCCCACATCCCCACCAGTATTTGTTATTTGTGTTCTCTTTGTTGATAGCCATTCTGACCAGTGCAAGGTGATATTTCATTGTGGTTTTAATTTGCATTTTAAGCACAGTTATTTATTTATTTATTGGCCACGTGGTGTGGCATGTGGAATCTTAGTTCCCCAACCAGGGATCAAACCCGTGCCCCCTGCAGTGGTTACAGAGTCTTAACCTCCGGGGAAGTCCCCAGGCACAGTTATTTTAAAGTACTCCTCAGCTAGCTCTGAAATTGGAATCATCTGTGAATCTGATTCTCTTGTCTGCCTATGATTTTTATCCTTCATTTTATTATTGTGGTGTATCACATTTATTGATTTGCATATGTTGAACCATCCTTGCGTCCCGGGAATAAATCCCACTCTATCTTGGTGTGTGATCCTTTTAAGGTACTGTTGAATTCAGTTTGCTAATATTTTGTTGAGAATTTTTGCATTTATGTCCATCAGGGTTGTTGGCCTGTAATTTTCTTTTCTTGTCATGTCCTGATATGGCTTTGGTATTTAGATAATACTGGCCTTGTAAAATGAATTTGAAAGTATTCCCTCCACTTCATTTTTTGGCAAGAGTTTGAGAAAGATTGGTATTAATTAATCTTTAAACGTTTTGTAGAATTCACCAGTGAAGCCATCTGGTCCTGGACTTTTCTTTGTTGGGAGTTTTTTTTTTTTTATTACTGATTCAGTCTCCTTACTGATAATTGTTCTGTTCATATTTTCTGTTTCTTCTTGATTCAGTCTTGGTAGGTTGTATATTTCTAGGCACTTACCCATTTCTTCTAGGTTATCTAATTTGTTGGTATATAATTGTTCATAGTAGTTTTTTATGATCATTAGTATTTCTGTGTTATCAGTTATGATGTCTCCTTTTATTTCTGATTTTATTTATTTGAATCTCTCTCTTTTTTTTTTTTTTCTTAGTCTAGGTAAAGTTTTTTCAATTTTGTTTATCTTTTCAAAAAAACAACTCTTAGTTTCATTGATCTTTTCTATTGTCTTTCTAGTCTCTATTTCATTTATTTCTGTTATGATCTTTGTTATTTCCTTCCTTTACTAACTTTGGGCTTCATTCATTCTTTTTCTACTGCCATGAGGGGTAAAGTTAGATTGTTTATTTGGGATCTTTTTTGTTTCTTAGTGTAGGTGTTTTTGCTGTAAACTTCCCTCTTAGAATTGCTTTTGCTGCAGCTCTTAAGTTTTGGTATGTCATGTTACCACTTTCATTTGTCTCAAGTTTTTTTTTAATTTCACTTTTCATTTCTTCTTTGACCTGTTGGTTGTTCAGAAACATGTTGTTTAGTCATGTTTCTGTGAATTTTCCAGTTTTCCTCTTGTAATTGATTTGTAGTTATATACTATTGTGGACAGAAAATATGCTTGATATGATTTCAGTCTTCTTAAATTTGTCCAGACTTGTGGCCTAACAAATGATCTGTCCTGGAGAACGTTCCATGCATACTTGAGAAGGATGTATATTCTGCTTCTGTTGGATAGAATGTTCTATATATGTCTACTAGGTCCCTCTGGTCTAATATGTAAGTTCTCTCTGGTCTAACATGTAAGTTAAGTCCAATATTTCCTTATTGATACTCTGTCTGTCGTGATTTATTCATTGTTGAAAGCGGGGTATTGAAGTGCCCTAATTGTATTGCTGGCTATTTTTCCCTTCAGATCTGTTGATATTTGCTTAATATATTTAGGTGCTCTGGTATTGGATACATAAATATTCACAATTATTATATCCCCTTGATGAATTGACCCCTATATCAATATAGTGACCTTCTTTGTCTCCTGTTAAATTTTTTTGGCTTAAAGTCTATTTTTCCCAGTGTAGGTATGGTTACCCCTATGTTCTTTTGGTTTCCCTTTGCATTAAATATCTCTTTCCATCCCTTCACTTTCAGTCTATCTGTGTCCTTAAAGATAAAGTGAGTCTCTTGTAGGTAGCATATAGTTGGGGTTGTTGTTGTTTTATCCAGTCAAGTGCTCTATGTCTTTTTATTGGAGAATTTAATCAGTTTACATTTAAATTAATTACTGGTAGGCGTGGATTTACTATTACCATTTTGTTCATTATTTTCTGGCTGTTTTGTATTTCCTTTGTTTTTTTCCTCCTCTTTGGCTTTTTTCCTTTGTGATCTCATAATATTCCACGTTGGTATACTTTTATTCCTTTCTTTTTATCTTCTGTGTATTTACTATAGTTTTTTAAATTTTGTAGTCACCGTGAGGCTTACATTAAAACATCCTATAACAGTCTATTTTAAGCTGATAACAACTTCCATCACGTACGAAAGCTCTACATTTTTCCCTGCCACATTTTATGTTTCTGATGTCACAATTTATATCTTTTTATATTGTGCATCCATTAACAAATTAGTTGAGTTACAGTTATTTTAAGTACTTTAGTCTTTTAACCTTTATTCTAGAGTTATAAGTTATTTATCTAGCACCATTACAATTTAGAGTATTCTGAATTTATATATTTACCTTTACCAGTTTGTTTTATACTTTCATATGTTTTCATGTTACTAATTACTCTCTTTTTCTTTCAGCTTGAAGAACTCTCTGTTACATTTCTTGTCCAGCCAGTCTAGTGGTGATGAGCTCCTTCAGTTTTTGTTTCTCCAGGGAACTCTCTCTCCTTCAATTCTGAAGGACAGCTTTGCTGGGTAGAGTATTCTTTTTTTTTTTTCCTGGCTGCGCTGGGTCTTCATTGCTCTGCACGGGCTTTCTCTAGTTGCAGTGAGCGGGGTCTACTCTTTGTTGTGGTGCATGGGCTTCTCATTGCAGTGGCCTCTCTTGTTGTGGAGCATGGGCTCTAGGTGCGCGGGCTTCAGTAGTTGTGGCACGCGGGCTCAGTAGTTGTGGTGGCAGGCTCATTAGTTGAGGTGCACGGGTTTAGTTGCTCCGCAGCATGTGGGATCTTCCCAGACCAGGGATCGATCCCATGTCCCCTGCATTGGCAGGTGGATCCTTAACCACTGTGCCACCAGGGAAGTCCCGGGTAGAGTATTCTTGATTGGCAGGTTTTTTTCTTTCATCAGTTTGAATACATCGTCCACTCCCTTCTGGCCTGAAATGTTTCTCTGCAAAATAAGCTGAACAAGGGTTCCCTTGTACATAACAAGTAGCCTTTTTCAAGCTGCTTTTAAGATTCTCTGTCTTTAACACTTGACAATTTGATTATAACGTGTCCTATTGTGAATCTCTTTGGATTCTTTTTAGGTATGTTTTGGGCTGCCTGAATCTGGACGTCTGTTTCTTTCTCCAGGTTCGGGAAGTTTTCAGTCGTTATTTCTTTGGATAATCTTTCTGCTGCTCTCTTTCTCTTCTCTTTCTCAGACGACTGTATTATTTATATGCATTCACTTAATAGCACGTCATAAGTCTTTTGAGATATCTTCACTCTTTTTCTTCTTTTTTCTTTTTGTTCTTTTGATAGGATAGTGGAAATCACCAAATCTTCCAGTTTACTAATCTTTTCTTTGGCTTTAGCTAGTCAGTTGAACCCCTCTATTTGAATTTTTCAGTTTGGATATTGTATTCTTTATCTCTGATTTCTCTTTGGCACTTTTTTATATTTTTAATTTTTTTTTGTTGAAATTCTCACTCTATGCATTGCTCTCCTGACCTTAGTGACCATTTTATGACCAGTAGGTGGAACTATCAGATAAATCACTTATCTCCATTTCATTAAGATTGTTTCTAGAGATTTATCTTATTCTTTTGTTTGGAACATATTCCCTTATTTCTTTTCTTTATTTTCCTTGACTCTCTGTGTTGGTTTCTACACATTAGATAAAACAACCGTCTCTCTCAGCCTTGACAGACTGGACTTGTGTAGGAGATGAGCCTAGTCAATTAGCCCCCCTTGAGCTCCTAGTTGCCGCTCAAACCTTTGTGATTGTCCAAGCCATATGACTACATATATATATTTTTTTCAGATTCTTTTCAATCATAGGTTATTACAAGATCCAAATGCTATGCTGAATAGTAGGTCTTGTTGTTTATCTATTTTATATATAATAATGTGTATTTGTTAATCCCAGATTCCTAATTTATCCCTTACTCCTCCTTTCCCCTTTGGTAACCATAAGTTTGTTTTCTATGTGAGTCTGTTTCTGTTTTATAAATAAGTTCATTTGTATCTTTTTTTTAGATTCCACATATAAGTAATCTTTCTCTGTCTGACTGACTTCACTTAGGATGATAGTCTCTGGGTCCATCCATGTTGCTGCAAATAGCATTATTTCATTCTTTTTATAGCTAAGTAATATTCCATTATATATCTATATATACACACACCACATCTTCTTTTTCCATTCCTCTGTTGATGGAGACTTAGGTTGCTTCTGTGTCTTGGCTATTGTAAATAGTGCTGCTATGAGCATGGGGGGTGCACATATCTTTTTGAATTAGAGTTTTCATCTTTTTTGGATGTATGCCCAGGAGTGGGATTGCTGGATCATATGGTAGCTCTATTTTTAGTTTTTTTTAAGGAACCTCCAAACTGTTTTCCATAGTCAAGCCACCATCTTTGTTCTTAGTGGTTCCCAGTAGATGAGGATGTGCCAAGATCTGTCAGTGTATGAAAGACATGGGAAATGCCACGTGCCTGTTCAGGTTCCCAGAGGACTACTCATTGCTTCCCCTTTCAGCCCCCTGTGCAGGCTAATTGGAAGCCTGACATTCAGGCAGCAGCTGGGAAAATCAGGGCATTATATGTATAGTCTAGCACCTATCAGGAAGAAACTGGGATCTGGGTATTTTTGTTTACTCCCTCTGTGCTGAGCCAGAGAGAATATTTGGGCACGCAAGCACTCCCACAGACTAGAACCACCTCTTTGTTTCATGTGGTCCTGGGGGGCTCATGAATGCTGAGCCCCATCAGTTCCCAGAGCTAGGTAATTTGGGAACCTGTCCCTTGGGTAGTAGCCATAATAGTTGGGGTGCTAGAAGTATGGACAAGTTCCTTCCAGGGAGAAGCTGGTGACTTGGTTTTAGTATTGGAGTGAGCCGTGGGGACACAGTAGAGGATG
This sequence comes from Lipotes vexillifer, assembly GCF_000442215.2. Classification (NCBI taxonomy): domain Eukaryota; kingdom Metazoa; phylum Chordata; class Mammalia; order Artiodactyla; family Lipotidae; genus Lipotes; species Lipotes vexillifer. The sequence continues at coordinate 380,349 of NW_006793908.1, forward strand.
TGCCCACCAGCTCTTTTGGGCTCTTCCAAGAGGATCCCTGTCAGTTCCCACATGCAGGCTGCTTAGAAGCCAGAACCTCAGAAAGCAGCTGGAGAAGTTTGCAGTCAGATCACTTCCAGGGAGAAACTGAGGGATGGATATTTTTGTCTGACCTCTCTGAGCAGAGTTGGGAGTTGGGGGGTTGGTAATAGCCATGGAGAGTCCTCATGTACCCATTTAACAACTGCTTATTTATTTGCTAGAGTTTTGTGGGATTTATGAATGCAAGCCCCATTGGCTCTCAGAGCTAGGTGATTTGGGGACCTGTACCTCAGGGGGCAGCCTTAAGAGTTGGGGCACTAGATCTGTGATCCAGATTCTTTGTTCCCCTGGGCAAAGCTTGGAGTTAAGCGTTCCCTCCGAATTGTAAAGTGCTATGCCAGGGGCTGAGTTTATGGGGAGAGTGTTTCTCAGCCTTTCCTTCCCGTCTTGATGTGGTTTTTTTCTCAGTCACCAGTGTGTAGGAGTTACTCAACTAGTTTTTGGATTTCTCTGAGAGAAAATTGACTCACCTGTTCCTGTATACTCAGTGCATCCATGGGAGGGGGAGTCAGGAGCCTCTTATGTCACCGTTGTTTAATGGGTACAGAGTTTTAGTTTGTGCCCAACAATGTGAATGTACTTAATGCCCCTGAATTGCACCTTCAAAAAATGGTTAAAAAGACAAATTTCATGTATATTTTACCATGACAAAATTTTTAAAAATCCACAGTGAACAAAATATCAAAATTGCCCTTTCACATTACTAATAGTGTCTTTGGATGAACCAAGTAATTAATTTTGTGTTAACAACAGAAGTGTTAATTTGTAGATCAGCATAATCCAGTTGGTCAGTTTTTCCCCTCTGTGGTAGAATGCTTGTGTTCTATATAAGAAATCTTTGCCTTCCCCCAAATCATGAAGATTTTCCGCTTAGTTTTCTACTAAAAGCTATACTGTCTTATTTTTCACATTTAGATCTTGAGTCTATCTAAAATTTACTGATGTGTGGTTTGAAGTAGGGGGTCAAGGTTCTTGTTTTTCTACATGAATATCCAATCAACTCACCATTTTATTGAAAAGACTGTCTTTTCTCATAATAGTACACACTCAGGTGTGGGTCTGTTTCATTAGTCAGTTTGTCCATTTTTGCATGAATTAGTATAGCCAATGAGTGCCTTAATTAATGTAGCTTTGATATTTGGTAGTTTTAAGTCCCTCGATTTTGGTCTCAGTTCAAGATTGTCTATTTTATTCTAGCTCTTTGTTTTTCCATATGAATTTTAGAATCAGCTGGTCAATTTCCAGGAAAAAGAAGAAACAACTATGCTGAGATTTTGTTTGTACTTGTGTAGCATCCGTAGTTAAGTGTGGGGAAACTTGAAATAATTGAATATTGAACTTTCCTGTCTATGAACGTATTGTATCTCTTCCTTTTTTAGGTGTTATTTTTCTCAGTAGTACTTTGTAGTTTTCAGTGCAGAGGTCTTACAAATCTTTAATTTATTTCCAGGTGTTTCATGCTTTTTGATCCTATTGTAAATGGCATCATTTTAATTTTCCTATTTGTTTGTTGCTTGCATATAGGAAAAAAGTTTTTAATATCAACCTTAAACCAGTGACCTTGTTAAATCTGCTTATTTAAACCTAGTAGATTCTTCTATGTTATTCACATATATATAATCATGTCATCTCCAAATAGTGACAGTTTTATTTTTTCCTTTCCAATCCTAAGCCTTTTTATTTATAGCTGTTACCTCTACGTCTTCTTTTATTATTATTATTATTATTATTATTATTATTATTATTATTATTCTGAGAAGGGCCTCTGATAAAATGTCAAAGTCAGGTATTTTGGTCTTACTCCGTCTCTCAAGCAGAAAGCTTTCAATATTTTACTAATATTTCAGTTAGCCTTTTCTGGGACAAGCTGCTCCAAAACACAGTGGCTTAATATAATAATGATTTATTCTTTCTCACCATTCCGTGAACTGGTTGGGTAGTTCTTCTGCTGGATTCAGGCAGGTTCACTCATGTGGCTGCGTGGCTGTTTGCATCTAGGCTGCAAGATCCAAGATGGCCTCACTCACATGTCTTGCAGTTGATGAGGGCTGCTGGCTTGGGCATCTCCTTTGTCCTCCAGGAGGCTTTTCATCCTCCAGTAGCTAAGCCTGGCTTCCTTAAAGGTGTCCTAACGGCAGTGTTCCCTGAGGCAGCTTGTCTTTAACAAACCATGGTTGACAGTTGCAATTAGACATGGCAGCTAGAAAGAGGGAGAAAGCAAAACTAAAGACCTGGAACTTCTATAGATAATTAGCTTATAAATAATCTAGTGTAAGAATCCTTAAAGAAAATTAAATGCCTGGGTGATTTGGAAATAATCCTAGGTGTGAAGAAGTGGATGGAAATGTAGGAAATATGAAAAGACACTTCACTTTTGTACAGTGGAATTATCATCTGGAATTAGGGAAGAATAGGAACTTCCCAGCCCCCAACCTTTTGAAAATATTTCTCCTAGTGAAGGCTAAAACTACATCCCTGCCCCAGGCAAGCCCCTGACACAGTGATCAGTGGGCCATCCTGGCACCGTTTCCATTATTTCAGAGAGTTGGATATAAAATTAAAAAAATTTTTAAAAGACCCTTTTAACTAATGCATTTTAAACTCCAGTGATTTCCAAGGAGCCACGTGTCAGTCTCACCTCCACCTGGGTGTTATGCTACTCTAATGTCAGGTTTCTAAGCAAAATATTTCATTCAAAACTTTTTAAGAGGAAAAAAAGGGTATTTAGTAAGTTGCCACTGCTTAGTGAATCAAGGGAGAGTATCTTACAGATTTCTAATAAACCATTTTGATTATACCTGGAAAATCCCATCTTTAAAAACGAAAGTCTTGCTTAACCTTGAGACTTTCTTGTGTACTTATAAGGTTGATGTACTGAAAGTTGTGTGTCTGGGTTTTAAGAACAGTTTTGAAATCACAGCTAATTGTGTATGTAGAGTAAAATGTTAGTATGTAGACTAAAATGTTAAATATTCTTTCCTTCAGAAATCAAAGAAAGTCTCTTAGCAGAGTTCACCTCTGTACTGTAATGAAGAAAACCTCAAATCTTTTGATACAAACAGAAGGTCTACTGTAAAGATGTCATCTCTTCTATATGAAATTTCACTTCTTGGAATTATTCAGGTAAACCAAAGGGGAAATTGAAAGTTTAATGTTAGGGATATAGACCAGTAGATAGACATGTTTTAAGTTACTTTTATCATGAAATGTGAACAAAAAGAAAGACATTAGAATTGTGACATTGATTCTCTCTTCTCTTTGGTTTTTTAATCTAATAAAATCTATAGTGGGACTTTCGTGGCCGTCCACTGGTTAAGACTTCGCCTTCCAATGCCGGGGGTGCGAATTGGATCCCTGGTTGGGGAGCTAAGATCCCATGTGCCTCTCAGCCAGAAACCAAAAGATAAAACAGAAGCAGTATTGTAACAAATTCAATAAAGACTTAAAAATAAAATCTATAGAATTCCTATATACGGTTATTATTGTTATAACATGTGTTAAGTTTTCAATTGGTGCCATAACAAATTACCACAAACTTAGAGGTTTAAAATAGTACAAATTTATTATCTCACAGTTCTGTAGGTCAGAAATCTGAATGAGCTTGGTCCTTTGTTCTTGGTCTCACAGCCTGAAATCAAGGTGTGGGCAGGGCTGAGTTCCTTTTAGGTGGTTCGGGGGGAAGAATCCACTTCCAAGCTCATACAGGTTGTTGGCAGAATTCAGTTGCTTGTGGTTTCAGGACTGAGGTTCCCATTTCTTGATGGCTGTCATCTGGCGCTGCCCTTAGCTCCGAAACACCTCTCATGAGAAAGCCTTGCCAAAACAACAAAAAAAGGCTTTTAGGACTTGAAGGAAGGGTCTTAACCCCTTGCAAGCCTTGCAGCCTGAGCTCTCAGGGACTGTCAAGGGACATCAAGCCCATGGCTTTTTAGATGCAATGTCTCTTCTAGTTAGTTATTGAGTATTCAAGGGTTTTTAGGGTTGGGGTTGCTTATTTTATGTTGTTTCCACGGTCACCACCTTTCCCGAGACTACCGTGGTACCACTTCTAGGGAATCCTTTGTGTTGAAAGTCAGCGGTCCGCAACCTTTTTGGCCCCAGGGACTGGTTTCGTGGAAGACAATTTTTCTGTGGACAAGGGGTGGGGGATGGTTCAGGTGGTAACGCGAGCGATGGGGAGCGATGGGGAGTGATGGGGAGCGGTAGATGAAGCTTTGCTTGCTTGCCTGCTGCTCACCTCCTGCTGTGCGGCCTGGTTCCTAACAGGCAGCGGGCTGATACCGGTCCGCAGCCCGGGGGTTGGGGACCCCTGCTCTAAGTGATTACAGTTCTTTTGGCCAACCCTTAGCAAATGTTGTGGTCTTTTAAAAATTAGAGCCTCTATTAGACAAAAATTTTTTTTTTTTTTTCTTTTTTGTGGTACACGGGCCTCTCACTGTTGTGGCCTCTCCCGTTGCGGAGCACAGGCTCCGGACATGCAGGCTCAGCGGCCATGGCTCACGG
>NW_006793908.1:385031-398262 GCF_000442215.2 Lipotes vexillifer
CGGCACGTGGGATCTTCCCAGACCGGGGCACAAACCCGTGTCCCCTGCATCAGCAGGCGGACTCTCAACCACTGCGCCACCAGCGAAGCCCTCAAATTTTTTAAAAGTGAAATTTATTGAACTGTTTTTTACATAAAATAAAAAGCACCCATCTTAAGCGTACATCTTGATAAAGGTTTGAGAGAGTTATACATCCGTGTAACAGTTACCAGAGTCATGATATACAGAATTTCCTTCAACCCAAAAGATTTCCTTGCGCCCATTCCAGTAAATCCTCACCCCTCACCCCTCATCCTCCCTACCCTACCACACCCCAGGCAACCACTGATCTGTTTTTTGTCACCATACAATTGATTCATCTTCTCTAGAGCTATACACACACACACACACACACGATATATACATACACACTTTGGCTTCTTTTACTTTGTGTAGTGTTTTTGAGGTTCCTCCATGTTGTTGTGCATATCAGTAGTTTCTTCCTCTTCATTGTTGAGTAGTTTTCTGTTGTATAGATACACCCCAGTTATCCTTTTCTGTATCACTAGATTAAATCTGCTAATATTTTGTTAAGCGTTTTTGTATTTATGTTCATGAGGGATATTGGTGTGTCCTCTTTTCTTATAATCTCTTTGTCTGGTTTTGGTATCAGAGTAATGCTGGCCTCATAAATTGATTTGGGAAGTATTGGGGACATTTACTGCTATTTCCAGGTGGCTTTTCCTGGCCGTCTGTTGGGCATTACTTCTCCAAGAGGCCCAGAGATGTCCTTCAAAGAGCTCCTTTTACAGGCCCAGGGAAGACACAGAAGCCCCTGGCACTGCCCTCAGGTTTTGTGGCTTAGCAGCAATCCCCATTGCTGTTCAGGGTGTGGTACACCAGCAGGGTACAGATGTTCAAGTACCTATATACAGCAACTCCCAAACCCTGAACTTCCAAAGAATTTCAGCCACCCTCTTGAGTACGGCCGCTTCTGCTGCTTTGGTGCGAAGCAGAGGCCACACTCCTTCCCTCTGGGATGATCTAGTGCAATCCCCTAAATCAAAAATGCAGTTTTCTTCTAAGAGTAGAGGTGAGGGAGAGGGAAGAGGGGAAGAAGGGATGGTGAGACGGGTAGGGTGCTCAGGCCTTGCTTGAGAGTGGAATGGGAAAAGGAAGCACTTTATTGTTCCCTCATAAGTACCCAGAAACAAAAGTTCAAGAAAAAAGTTAGCGTTCCCCCTAAACCCTCTCTAAAAGGCAAACCAAGGAATCTAACACATCGTGTAATGTCCATCCTCAACCATTTATCTTTTACAAATGTGGAGACTGTCTCTCATCTCTATCCGTCAGAGATAGCCAAATGTGTGAAAACTATTATCTTATAAGGTTTTGGGGACCTGAAGCAAATATGATTGCTGCTGACCTAGGCTGATTCCTCAGGTATCCTGAGTTGGCATGCAGATCAGGCTCTTAGAGTTCTGGCTAGCAAAATCAGGATAAGGAACACATTATGATGACTCCCGGCTCAGGACTCAGTTTACTGCATCATGCTATATAAAATCTCATGTTCTTCAAGTGCCTTCTTGTTGATATTTTGGGCTAAATGTCACAGCAAGAATAATCATCCTCAATACCTTTGTTATAATTCTTGTTGTGTGAGTGTGTGTGTGTATACACATATATATACAAGTGCAGTTATTATAGTTATGATTAAGGCATTAATATATTGAAAATGTAATACATAACATTTGAGAGTCTGTTTCCCTGTGCTGTTTGGGAGACTCACTGTAGACTCCTAAATGGGCTGGAACAAGTTACCTGAACCATGGCCATTCACAGAGACTCAGGGATGTCAATCCTCATTCCCAGGTAACTACATTGTAAACCAGACTTGTTGCTTGGATGGGAAAGCAGGACTGAGTGGAAGGTTTATAAGAAAAAAGGGTTGTTTTGTTTGAGTGGTTGGAGTTTGACCTTGACTATAGAAAGATAATTGGGTGAACCAGTTCCCATGAGCCAAGGAACCAAGGTGGTTTGGGGAGGCCAGGTAGTAGAGGCAAGGAGGAGCGAACCTCAGGAGGAAGGAGGGAATCAAGACCTGTTTTAAATTAGAGTAGTATCGTAAGAGAATGAAAAGGACATAAGGCGGAGAGGCAAGTGCCCAAATTCAGCTTCTGCCTCTACCACACTGTAGTTTTGTGGCCTTGGGCCCTTCACTTACTCTCTTTGGGCCTTAGTTTCCGCATTTATAAAAAAGTTAGAGTTTGGTGATTAAATATGTCTGGATTTCAAATTCTAAAACTGTCTGTGAGGACATAAGGGTTCCTTATGTATGTTTTCTTGTTTGTTTTATGATGCTGTTGGTAAAGTCATCAGCTGATCTGAGACATTATAAATGGAAACAAAGAAAGTTTATTTTGTCTCTGCTTCAGCTAGAGGCAATGGTCAGGCACAGTTGAAGAACCTGAAGGAGGGGGCAAGAATCAGAGACTGCTCAACATTCATTCCTTCTAGAAGATTTTTCTCTCATTCTTTCAACGATTTTATGTTACTTAAGCACATGGTGACTTTGCTAAAGGAAGCTATGAAAGTCCTGATATCCCAAGACGTAAGCAAACCCCACAGAAATCTTGTAATTTTCCTTACTTATGAACAATAAGGTAGGTCCTCTAAATGATTATACTGAGCATAAATATGGAAAGCTCTTGGAGTTGGCAGTGGATTGTTTGACCAGACTCTCCAACTTTCAAGGAACCACTTCTGTCTCCTGGGAACTGCTCCCCATGCATTCCCCCCCATACCGCCCCACACCCATCCACCCATCCACCTAGCCTGCCCAGGGTGGACTGGTGTGTCTGTGTAACGTGGTCACCTTCTGGCTGCCTTCTCTTTGCTGGAACTCTGTTGATTTTGAGACTAAAAAAGCATCATGGGAATCACTTTGGAGTAATTTTTGCTTTGGAGCTCTGAATTTTCGTGGGTTAATGAGGAGGATTAGATTCGGGACTGAGCAGGGCAGAGCTAAAGACTTTCAAGGATTTTGCTGATCACGCAGCTGGCAATGTCCGGTGGGTCGTTGAACATACAGACCCACAGCTCCCCGAAGAAGGGCAGACACAGGGTGGGGGGCGTCGGGGAAGAGGCTCTCTTTGAAGATGTAGGAACAGCTGTTGTCACCCAAGGAGAGTGGAAGAGGCCAAGAACAGACCCTTAGGCAAAAAAAAAAGAGGACAAAAAGGCAACCAAAAGAGATGGTGAAAGATGGTTAGGGCCGTGGGCCAGGCATGTGTCACTGTCCTTTGCTCTCGGAGGAGAGAATCAGTGGCTCATTCGCGTGTCCTGTGTTCTACAAATCACCAGTTTTCGATATTTTGTGCCTAGGATGTCAATATTTCCAGAATATATTAGTTTTCCAGCTTGTCCAGCAATCTGTCCACATGCACCATTCATTCCTGAGTAGGAGAGATAAAATATCTGGCCTTGCTGTGTCTGCCACATTTCCCATCCCTTCCATTCTGTTCAGATTGATGCAGGTACCCGTTAGACCTTTTGGAGGGGATCCAAGAGGCTGGACAGCAGTGTCACAGCCCTGGTGACTTGCTCTAGGCCAAAGAAGATAGGTAAGTGTGTTAGAATTCATCTTCTGGCCTCTTGATGTCGTCGTCTTCTTTTTTTTGGTGGTGGTGGTGGGGGAATGAGCTCTGTAACTTTCCTCTGTAGGGGACCAAGAAAGGAAGGGCTTCTGGATCTTGTGGGCAAACGAGAATGCCCAAGATTCAGATAAGACCTAGAGTTTTAGATTCTTCCCTTGGGCTTCTCCCTAAGTCTCACCAAATTCTCTCCAGTAATGAGATGGAGTTGGATGCTTTTGCTCCAGTAGAGCCTAGTAGCTTCCTCCCGTGTCCATGATACCAGACAGAGAAATATTTGTTTGGTTGAGTGAATGTTTTTATATTTCATTTTATCTGTTTCAGAAAGTAAATGGACATAGTTTCAGTTTGAACTACATTCCTAGGCTTTATTTATATATTTAAAACCTAAGTTTAGGGCTTCCCTGGTGGCACAGTGGTTAAGAATCCGCCTGCGAACGCAGGGGATACGGGTTCGAGCCCTGGTCTGGGAAGATCCCACATGCCATGGAGCAACTAAGCCTGTGCGCCACAACTACTGAGCCTGTGTGCTACAACTACTGAGCCCATGCGCCACAGCTACTGAAGCCCGTGTGCCTAGAGCCCGTGCTCTGCAACAAGAGAAGCCACCGCAGTGAGAAGCACACGCACCGCAGCGAAGAGTACTTCCTGATCGCCACAATTAGAGAAAGCCTGCGCGCAGACAAAATAAATAAACAGACAAACAAACCAAAAAAACCCCTAAGTTTAGTTTTGCCATTGAGAGGAAAAAAAAAAAAAAAGAAATACGTGGGCTCAGTTCAAAATTCACAAAACGTGCAGCTTTTTGGTACACAGTATGGTTCAAATCCCTGGCTATTTCTTCTCAGCTGTCTCCTTCAGAAAGAAGTGGGGTAACATCTTCCCCTTTACTAGAAAGGCCTATGAAAAATTGGTTATTATTCATTATTCCTCCTCTATTTCTCTCTGGATAAAGATGAATGTTCCTAAATTTGGTGAAGTCTGGGTAGATCTTCTCCTTGTCACGTCCTTCCTGTTTTATTTGTGATCTGGCACAAACTCTTGTGGTCATATGGGGGGGGGGGTTCTTTTTCAGGCAAAGTGTTGCTGTTTCTTTTTCTGCTTGAGTGTTCAGGACGGAACCTCTGTAGTAATTCCCGAGGTTCTTGCCCTTGACAGAAGAACAGCGACGAGGTTAATGAGGTGTCAGAGGATGGCAAAAGCAGCTCCAGAGTTACGCTTTCCAACTTTTAAATTGGGAACCTGATGAATGGCTTGCTTGTAAAGTATTCTTTCATTGGGTGACACCCCTGCCCAGCGGGGAGAGGTGAGGGAGAACATGATGAGATCAAGCAGGCCAGTCCCTCTCTGTCTGCTTTCTCCCATCTGCCCAGCTCCCACCCAGAGCCTGTAGCTGTCTGTAGCCTCCGTAAATAATGCCCCAGGGGCTTCCAGAGGCTTCCGAAGACCAGGGCTTCCAGTGTAGCATGAATTGCCACAGAAACATGAGCTAGCTGGGAGCTTTGTCTTCCCGTTTTTCTCCTGCAGACCACTGGTTTGGATCCAAAGTTTCCCACAGCTTTTTAGTGTGTTTGTTAGATGGAGCATTAGATGTGGGCTCTTGTGGGACTGGATCCTTACAGGCACTCATAGTCCTGAAACCAGATGGTTTGGGATGGGGGGGACTGTCCTTGTTAAACAATCTAGGAAGCTCCGCTGCGAGAACACAAATTTGCCAAGTTTGGACCTCAGAGGAAGCACTCTGAGCGTTCCCCTCATTGTGTCGTGGTAGACGTGTGCTCTGATACTCTGCAGGACCCTGTGGACGGGAGCACTTGGACACAGCCACATTTCTTTTACCAAGTGAATCAGGTTTTGTCCAGGAAAGGTATCAAGGCTAGGAAGACAAACTGTGATTATATGTGGATGGATGAGGTGCAGGGAAAATAACTTCTAGGAATAGCAATGTGGACCCTTCATTATAATTTTAAAAAGCATGTTTTCCAGACTGTGATCTTTGGGTATTTTAAGAGGTAGAGAAATCCATGGGAAATACAGGGAGGTGCAAGAGAGGAGGCGGTGATCAGAGGTTACAAAGAGCAGTGATAGCAATGAGTGCTGTTTCCCCTTTTACCCTACTGTTTTTTTAAACTTCGCTTGAAAAAACTTTTCATGAGTAGTTCTGAATTTTAACATATGCTTAGATTCATATGACTACCACCACCATCAGGTACAGAACTGTTTCATCACCCCCCCAAAAAACCACTGTGCTATCTCTCTCTTTTTTTCTTTTTTCTTTTTTTTTTTTGCGGTACGTGGGCCTCTCACTGTTGTGGCCTCTCCTATTGTGGAGCACAGGCTCAGTGGCCATGGCTCATGGGCCCAGCCGCTCTGCAGCATGTGGGATCTTCCCGGACCGGGGCACGAACCCGCATCCCCTGCATTGGCAGGCGGACTCTCAACCACTGTGCCACCAGGGAAGCCCCTGTGCTATCTCTTTACGAGCACACACTTCCCTTCATCCCCAACCCTTGGCAACCACTGGTCTGTCCTCCATCCCTCGAGTTTTTCTTTTTGAGAATGTAATTAAATGGAATCTTACAGTGTGTCACCTGTGGAAACTGGCTACTTTCACTCAGCATAATGCCCTTGGGATTAATCCCAGTTGTTGTGTGTATTGATAGTTTGTTCAATTTTATTACAGTTTATGGATGTATCACAGTTTGTTGATCCAGGCACCTGCTGCAGGACATTTGGGTTGTTTTCAGTGACTTGATTCTCTCATTTTTAAAAATTGTGGTAAAAAAAATATACATATAACACAAAACTTGCCACTTTAACCATTTTTAAGTGCATAGTTTTATGGTATTAATTACATTCACAGTGTTGTGCAACCATCACTGCTATTTGTTTCCAAAATGTTTTCATCACTCCACACAGAAACTCTGTAACCATTAAGCAGTAACTCTCCATTCCCTCCAGCCCCTACTAACCTCTTGCCGACTTTCTGTCTCTGTATATTTGCCTATTCTGGATATCACAAATAAGTAGAATCATACAATATTTGTCCTTTTGTGTCTGGCTTATTTCATTTAGTACAGTGTTTTCAAGATTCATCTGTGTTGTGGCATATGTATCAGCACCTCGTTCCTTTTTATGGCTGAATAGTATTTCCTTGTATGTACCACATTTTGTTTATCCATTCATCTGTTGAGGGACGCTTGGGTGGCTTCCACCTTTTGGCAGTTGTGAATAGTGCAGTTGTGAACATGGATGTACAAGTATCTGTTTGAGTCCTTGCTTTTAATTCTTTGGCCACTCCCATATTTTAGTTTAAATTGGCAACTGGCGCCATGGGTGGGTATCTGTGAGAATTCTGTTTTCTAAGAATCTGGTGTTTGATCTAAGTCTAGTCACTGTTCTTTGTACTTAGTGTTCTTAAAGGATTTGAGGAATTCCACCAATTTTTTGTTCATTAGCTGCCTCAGGATTCTCGGAGGAGGGGGAAGGCAGTCACAATTTGGATACAGGGAAAGCAGAATCCAGGTGATGGACTGGAGCCCACTACTGGAGCCAGCCTCTGTGTGCAACTTTCTCAGGCCATGGTATAATGGCTTGCTTGGGTCAAAGTGGTCTTTGTTAAGTATTTCATGTGATCTACTTTATGTGGTCTTTGCTACACTTCACCAACGTTTGCCATGCCCGTAGGAGAGCACTTAAAGATAGAGGCAGAAAGTGCCAAGTGAGAAATAAGTTTCTCAGAAGAATCTGCTTTTATTTGTAAGATATGTCTGGACCTACCTAGACTCAGGTAACTCAGCTAATTCCTTATCCGTTTAGAATAATTGGCAGTAGGGCCAACCTAAACTATAAGTATGGGGAATAGATTTTGATTACCTTCAAGGATGTACTTTTGGGACCAAGAGCTTAATAGACTTTCCTTAATTAAGAGATAGCTATAATTTAAGTCACTGCATTTGTATACGATAGGAGCTAAAGTCATTTTTAAAAAATGGTTGTATTTTTAAGTAGTGAAAAGTTTCTCCTCCAATGTTGCTAGTTGGCTTATTAAATTTCCCTTGATAAACATTGTAGAGATGATTCAGCCCAGCCTTTCTTATCATCAATTGCCATCCCATAAAGACTAAAATGATAAGATTTTGTTCTGTACGGTTGGGCTTGCCCTCTTGGTAGACTGAGTTGGTTGTTTGTACGTTTTTTGTTTTTAACATGTAAGCATTCTTTGCCCCTAAAGGATGACAAACCCTCCCTTTTCCGGTCTCCTGCTACAGCCTGTCACCAGGTCTAGGATTCTCACCCCTGGAGGGATTCCTTTGGCTTAAATCTCTTCATTTCCAGGAAGCTGTTAAATCTGAGAGTGGTAATGGTGGTAGTGTGTGTGTGTCTTTCTGTTTCTGGGAGGATCTTTAAAAAGGACTGTAAACCTATTTTGGATCACCTGGATGATTACCCTGTGACTCAGTCTGGCCATATTCTTTCAGTTCCCAGGTTTGCATGGGAGTTTAGGCTCACAGTGGGACCAAAGGAAGGCCATTGACATCCTGTCACAGGGTAGACTGAAGAGAAAACAGGGTGTGTGAACTGAGTACTCAGGTGGCTCCCACTAACAGGGGCTTTCCAATCTCAAAAGCCTGGTATAGTTGGTACCTTTTTCATTACAGGCAAAGATGCAGCAAAGAGCCAACTTTGTAAGTCCTACGTTCATTAGGATTTTTGTCCTTGAATGGAATTTTTTTTTTGGTTTTGTATTTTAGGGTACCACATTAAATTGATTACCCTTTGAAAATAATGGAATAGAAGATATAATGGGTTTATTATCAAAAAGAACAAATTAAAACAACAACAATAATAATTTATAAACCCTTTTTTGTGGGCTAAGTACTTTGCTCGTGTTGTTGCATTTAATCCTCACAACATCCCTCTGAGTAGGTACTCATCATCTTCATTTTACGGGGCGGCTTGGGGGGGGGGGGGGGGGGGGGGCTTAAAGAGATTAAGTCACTTGCCCATATCACACGGTGGGAGTTCAGCCCAGGCAGCCTGACTCCAGACCCATCACACCGAACCTCCTTTGGTAAAAGAGAAAACACACAACTATATCTTTCTGTCATTAAACACAATTTCAGTTCTTTAATCTCAGCAAAATCGTATCTATCACATTTGTGTCTGTATTTTGGATTTTATTGGCATTGCAATTTTTAAAAATTTCTTTAAAAATAAATCACACATGCTTATTTATAATTTTGGTTTAATGGTCGTGTAAGAACTATAAGCATAAGAGTTTATACCCAGTTTTATATATTTGTGTGCATTTAAGTAATTTTATAATAAAAATGGCTTAAGTCAACACAGGCAGTCCACAGTATTAAATCATTAACACCCTCAGTGCATTAACACTGTTTACTTTAAATAAAATCCCTTAATAGCCTAAGAGACTGGACATATTTTGATGGACTGGGAGTGAAGAGGTAACAAGAAAGCTCACAGCAGAACGTGCTGTTCCGAAATGACTCTAGCTGGTTCCGAGGTATCATCAGGGAGTGGGTTATTTATTTTTTCACAGCATTTTGAAGACCAGATTCTACTCTTTCTTGGCCACTATTGTGTGAAGAGTCTGCTGCCAGTATAAATGCCACTTTATAGGTAATCACTCTTTCTTTCCTCCAGCTGTTTTTGAGATATTCTCTATGGCATTCTCCATAATCACAGATGTGGTTCTAGATGTGGTTGTAGTTTTATTTATACTGCATAGGACTTCTTAGGTGTCCTAAACCTTAGGATTCATGTATTTCATCAAAACTGGAAAATTCGCAGTGAAAATCGCTCCAAATACCATCAGTCCCCATTTCCACTCATCTCTCATACCACAGCTCTTCCTTTCATTCTATTTTCCTTGTCTCTTGACCTCTCATTGATTGATCTCACGGTGTTCTGGTTAATTTCTTCTGATTTATTTTTCTGTTTACCCGTATTCTCTCTTTAGATGTGTCCATAATATTTAACCCATCCTGTAAGGATTTTTTTAGTGGACAGGAGAAGTATATTTCATCATTTACATTTTTGAACTTTATTGAGATACAGTGTATGTACAGTAAAGCACATCTGTTTAAATTGTACAATTAGATGAGTGTTGGTAAAGGTATGCACACATGGAACTACCACCACAGTCAAAACACAGAACATTTCCATCACCCCTAAGAGTTTCCTTGGCCCATTTGGGAAGTTTTCAACAATTATTTCTTCATATATTTTTCTCTGGCTCTTTGTCTTTCTCCTCATCCTTTGGAATTCCAGTTTCATATGTATTGAACATTTGGACATTGTACCCTCAGATCTCTGGGATTCTCCTTAGAGAATCCAGTCTTTATTCTTTCTGTCTGTTGTTTGGGCACTTCTGTTTTTCTGTCTTCAAGTTCTCCAATTCTTTGTTCTGCCACCTCCAAATGTGGTTGAGCTCATCTAGTAAACTTTTAAAGTTTCAGTTTTTTACTTTTCACCTCTAGAATTTCCATTTGTTTTGTTTTGCTTTAGTTTCCCTTTCTCTATTGAGAATTCCTAGCTGTTCATTTGATATTATACCCCAATTTCCTTTAATTTTTGAACATATTTATAGTAACTGCTTGTCTGTGTTTACTAAACCCAACATCTGGAACCTTTCAGAGTCAGTTTCTATTGGCTGCCCTTTTCCCTGAGTATAGAGCACACTTTTTTTTTTTTTTTTTTTTTGTTGTGGCCTCTCCCGTTGCGGAGCACAGGCTCCAGACGCGTAGGCTCAGCGGCCATGGCTCAAGGGCCTAGCCGCTCCGCGGCATGTGGGATCTTCCTGGACCGGGGCACGAACCCGTGTCCCCTGCATCGGCAGGCGGACTCTCAACCACTGCGCCACCAGGGAAGCCCTAGAGCACACTTTAATATTTCTTTGCATGTGTAGTAACTTCTGGTTGAAAATTGGGCCTTGTAGATAGTACATTATGGCAACTGTAGATTCTGTTGTATTCATCTTATATATATATATATATCAGATAGATAGATAGATAGATAGATAGATAGAGATATATAATTGGTTCTAGTAGGCAATTAACTTGTCTGGACTCCAACTGCAAATTTTGTCACCCTTCTGATATGCAGCAGCTAATATCTGTATTCTTATGGCTTTCCATTGCTACTTTTTTCCTGGTCCTTTGTGATTTTTCCTGTTTCTCTATGATTTGCTGGTTAGTCAAGGATTTCAACAGAGATGGAGGTCATTCTTTTTTGATTTTCTTCTAGGGGTTCCCTTCTGCCTAATTTCTAGCTATTTGGATGGTTTGGGGCTCTGTCCCTTATATTTCAAGCTTGTAAGATCCAACTTTCTGGCACCTGACTTGTGCATGGTTGGAAAGTTTACTCAGTTTTAAAAAAAAAAAAAAAAAGGCAGCAGACTCACAGATAGGGCTGCACGTAGCTCTGTTATTCAAGAGCAGATTTGTCTCTGGCTCCTGCCCACTTTTTCACCAGGCCGCTTAGGGCCTCCTCCTACACATGTGTAGTTTAGCCCTTGGCCAGGGATTTGGGCAGAGTTTATACTCAGAGTTGTATACTCCTTCTGTGGGTTGTTTTTGCTGCCAGTATTTTTCCTGTAGACTTCTAGCTACATTTTCAGCCTTGGACTCTGATCTCTGGCACCTTAGCTGGTAAGGCTGTGGTTTTCCATTGCTATTTTTCTTTTTACAGCTATAGCTGTAAGAGTTGGGCATTACCCCAGGCCAGGAAGACATAAACTCTCAATTCTTACCCTTTACTGTGACAATTTTTTGAGAGTAAACTCTCATTCTTCTTCCTCTTTCAGACTCTCTCCAGGGTTGCTCTTTAAAAAAACTTCTTTAAAATCATGTTTTTATCATTATCTGTGTGAGTGTTTCACGATCACTTCAGTCATCTGGAAGTAGTCCACCCATTTGGTTGTTAATTTCAATATCTCTGTTTTTCATTTGAATTTCTATTTTATTCCTTTTTGAATTAAATCTGCCTAGGGCCCATGATAGTCTTCTTTTTTTTTAATTAGTTAATTAATTAATATTTATTTTTGGCTGTGTTGGGTCTTCGTTGCTCCGTGTGGGCTTTCTCTAGTTGTGGTGAGCAGGGGCTACCCTTTGTTGCGGTGCGCGGACTTCTCATTGTGGTGCCTTCTCTTGTTGCGGAGCACGGGCTCAGTAGTTGTGGCATACGGGCTTCAGTAGTTGTGGCATGCGGACTCAGTAGTTGTGGCTTGCAGGCTCTAGAGCACAGGCTCAGTAGTTGTGGCGCATGGGCTTAGTTGCTCCACAGCATGTGGGGTCTTCCTGGACCAGGGCTCGAACCCGCGTCCCCTGCATTGGCAGGCAGATTCCTAACCACTGCGCCACCAGGGAAGTCCGATAGTCTTTTTGTTTCTCACATTATAAGCCCCTTTTGAAAAATGTTTTTAACTATGCTTATTTTATGGTCTATATCCAATTAATATCTAGTATTTCCAGCACGTGAATTTCTTGGGTGTTCAGCAGTGCTGCTGAACGAGTTATTGTGTCTGCTGTCTCTGTCTCATTCAACTTTTTTTAAATTAATTTTTATTGGAGTATAGTTACTTTACAATGTTGTGTTAGTTTCTGCTGTACAGCAAAATGAATCAGTTATACGTATACCTATATTCCCTCTTTTTTAGATTTCCTTCCATTTAGGTCACCATAGAGCATTGAGTAGAGTTCCCTGTGCTACACCGTAGGTTCTCATTAGTTATCTATTTTATACATAGTAGCATATATATGTCAATCGTAATCTCCCAATTCAAAAAATGTGGAACACTTCATGAATTTGTGTTATCATCTTGCGCAGGGGCCATGCTAATCTTCTCTGTATCATTCCTCTTTTAGTATATGTACTGCCGAAGTGAGCACTCTCGTTCAGCTTTTTATAAGTAGTTTTTGGATCATGGGCCGGTGATTGGGAGCACATTAAACAGGGAAAAATAGTACATCCTGACTTGGGGGCTTGAATCTGCAGAGAGGTTTTTGTTTGCTTTTCCTGGCGTCCAGGGAATATCACGGACCATCGTCTTATTTTAATTTCTAAGGCCAGGGGCTCTTAGGCCAGGCATGTAGTATAAATTTGTAGCCCAAATCTACTTGAGCACAGGCTCATGATTATAAATTCTTAGAGGGAAACTCTTCTTTCTCATAATACAGAGCTGAGGACACCCATATCCGTAGGCCATTGGATAGACTTTTTTTCCTTGGTCCATCCCTTCACTGACAGTATAGCTCTCGAGACTCCTGGTGAGCAGTAGTCTTGATGATAGGTCTTGCCCACCTCCTGCTCAAGAGTCTCCTGTGTACCCCACTTCTCTACAGAAGCTTTTAAAACTTCATCTGCTTGATTACCAGAGGCATCAGATGAATCCCCAACAGTGCCATTTCCTACTTCCCTGATTTTTCATTTTCTTATTTGATTTGACTTTCTATTCTGGGAAGTTTTGAACAGAAAAGTAAAAAGAATATAATAAAGACCCATACACTCATCACACGTGTTTAGTAGTTAACATTTTGCCGTATTTGCTTTATCTGTGTGCGTGTGTTTGCTGAACC
>NW_006793908.1:398272-410715 GCF_000442215.2 Lipotes vexillifer
GTAAAGTAAATTATACACATCATGACATTTTACCCCTAGATACTTCAGCGTGTATCTCCAAAAATTAGGATTTTCTTTACAAAATCGTATTACTATTTTCATGCTTAACAAATTGTATTAATTTGGGGTCTCCCGAGAGAGAGAACTGCGAGAGGTGGGGGCGGGGTGGGGGGGAGAGTGTGTGTGTGTGTGTGTGTGTGTGTGTGAGTGTGTGTGTGTGTGTGTGAGAGAGAGTGTGTGTGTGTGTGTGTGAGAGAGAGAGAGAGAGAGAGAGAGAGAAAGAACTGAGTAAATGGGAAGGAGAAAATCAAGAAGTTTTACCAGAAAATTCCTTAGCTCAAAAGGTCATGCATTTCTAGATTAAAAGGGTCCAGTGCGCACCCAACGCAATGAATAAAAAGATCCTCACCAAGGCACATTATTATAACCTTTCAAACACTGGAGGTGTTTGAAAGAGGATATTGAAAACTTCCAGAGAGGAGAAGAGGTGATATTCAGTTGATCAGGAATCAGAACGGCATCACACTTCACATCAGCACTGTAAGCTTGGGGGACAGAAGAGCGATGCCTTCATGTTTCTGAGTGAGAGTAATTTCCAGCTAAGACTTTCATACTCAGCTAGACTGTCAACCAAGTGTAAGGTTAGCATGAAGACATTTTCAGGCACAAAGTTCTTTTAAAATAACTTTTCACGTGACCAGTTGTAAAACTACCGGAGGAAGTATTTGAAATTGGGGGACTAAATAAAAAAGGAGACTGCGTGAGATCCTGGAGCAGCAGAGCTAAAACAGGAGAGAGGCACAAGAAATCCCAGGAAAATAGTGGAGGAAATCACAGGGAGATTGTCCCACAGGAGGCCCTGAGGGCAGCCTCACAGATTGGAGGGCTCCAGGAGGGACATCTCAGTGAAAATTGAACTGATAAATAATGTGGTTGATTGTATCGAGAGGCTTATTAGAGCTTTTGTCAGAAATTTTGGGGCTGAATTAGTGATGAGAAAGTGGAAAATGAATGAAATGAAAAACATACTTGTATAAGAAAAGACATGCAATCATCCGTGTGGCTTATCTGTAACTAATGGTTACATAGTTTTAGTAATGTAAGCATTGAATCTTGTACTGACCAGTCATGTCATGTGAATATATAGGGAGGATGGGAAGGTCACTGGGATGGGCCGGAGGCTATAATATAGCTGGCTGGGGGCTAGGGTAAAAAGCTAAATCCTTATTTTCCATACAGTGAAACCAATAGATACTATTTAATATTGAAGAAAAATCAAGAAATGAAATATCAACATGTTGTTTAGGAAAACAAAGGTAAGTATCAGGAGAGATGTTTAGAAGGAATGGAAGTGGTTGCCTCTGGGAAGCAGGAACCAGGAGTACGATAGGAAGGGGGACAACTGTTTTTTGTTAAAAACCTGTAGTACCATATGACTTTTAAAACAATATACCTACGTTAGTTTGATTTTTTAAAATATTGCTTAAATACAAAAATAAAAAATTTATTAATTTCAGAATTTTTAAAGCTCTTTGTAACTAATTAACTGTGACACATTTCACGATGCATTGTAACATTGCCATGTTGGTAAAGGTCTAAGTCATCCTCACTTTCTTCAAGGGCAGGGTGTTCCAAATCTTTACTTTGCATTGTCCAGTGGAGTGGCCAGTAGCCATGCATGGCTTTTAAATTAAAATTAGTTAAAATTAAATAAAATTCAAGCTTCAATTCTTCAGTTGCACTGATCACATTTCCAAGTGCCCAGTAGCCACATATGGCTAGTGGCTACCATATTGCGCAGCACTGTCCTAAACCACTCTCAGATTCATCCCTTCGTCCAAGCTCATTGCCATTCTCTCTGAGGCAGTATACAGTGGTGATTGAAGGTGTGGGCTTTGGAGTCAGACTACGTTGGCTCAAGCATGGGCTTCATCACTTACTAGCTGTGTGACTTTGAACACATCACATAACCTTTTGGTTGCTTCAGTTTCCCCATCTATAAGATGGAGATACTAATAGCATCATCATGTTCTAGGGATTGTAAGAAAGACTGTAATATAATGCCTTTAAATGAAGTGCTTAGCACCATGCCCGGTCCATAGTAAGCACTCACAAGGTCACCTGCTGTAGCTAGTACCATCGTGATCATCATTATCACGCCCTGCTGCCTATCTCTTCAGCCACTTCTGAGCTCGCGTGCAGTCCTGGTGGACAGTCCCCATACAGACTGACAGCTTCTTATTTCAAGGGCCTGCCTCCCTCTTTTTCTCTTCCCAAGGACTTCCTTGGGTGTTACATGACTTTGCTCAATCGGGAGGCAGAGAAGCCCAGAAATGCCGGGACTACGCATCCAGTGGAAGCTCACAACCAGAGAAGGATGGCATCAGTGGATAAGTACCCACTTTCCTTGTTGGGGCAATTCTGAGGTGTCTTCTCCACTATCTCTAAGAGGCTCCCAGGGGAACTGAGCCCGGCCCCAGTCCACAGCAGTGACCTGATCGGCGATGCACCTTCATTGGTCCTTCTGCCATCCCTGTCTTACTTTCCCTCCCTCACTTGTGCTTCTTGGGGTCTGCTCCCAACCTGTACCCACGTCATGGTCTCAGGTTCTGTTCTGGTGGAACCCGTACTAAGACAGTCACCACCACCACCATCATCATCATCGTCAGTTCAGATTCACATTATCTTAAGGCCAAGCTCCAACAGTAGCTTCCTGGCTTGTTTTCCCATCTTCTCTTCCATACTCCAACCGGACCTATCTCGGTTTAAATATAAATGTGGAGCTGTGACTTACCTGCTTGAAGTCTCCACTGCTTCCTTCTTGCCCAAAGGCAGAGACTGAACTTAGTCCTGCAATAAAGAACTTTTCCAAATTCCCCAGAGCCTACCTTACTAGCCTCACCTCTTGCTAGTTATGCTGCATGCCATCCCTTAAACACACCATTCTCCTTTGCACTTCTAGGTCCTAACACACGCTGTCTCCTCTGATTGGAGTAATAATAATTGCAGTGAATGGTTATTGACTACCTACCCTGTACCAAGCAGAGCTCTGTGCAGTCTGCACGGATTAGTTCATTTAATCATTAACTTCTTGAGGAAGGTTTTAATATTCTCCCTGTATTAGAGATGGAGGAACCCAGGCTTAGGGAAATCATATACTTAATAGCAGAGTTGGGTAATTCCAAGCTGATGCCCAGGATTTGGCAGGAAAGTGACATCACACACATGTAGGTAACTTAGAAGAAACCAACTTTACTCACCCAGGAGGGAGAGATGGGGGAATAAAGAGAGAAAGAGAGAGAAAAAAAGGAGAAAGATAAATAGCGTGGGTGATCTGCCTGCCAGTCTACTCCATGTATATGTGCTTCCAGGGGAGAGAGGGCAAGGCAGGACTCTGCTGTTACCCACGTTTTCTGGGCCCCTGGTATTGGGAGCACTTTGCTGTCTCAGTGTGATTACAGTGTTTACTTATTTACAACGTTCATATGACATAGCTGCCCAAACACATGCCAGAGACTTCGTGGGAGATGGTGCATCCATCTCCCTGCAGGTTTTCAGGGCTGCCTTTGACTGTGTATAACTCACCTGTTACAGGCTAACTCTCCAGTGCCTGATCCATGAACGAGGTGAGACTCCGTGGTCCTGCTTCCTTTTCCCACTTTCCCACCTGGCAGACACCTGCTCATCTCTTCCAACACAGGTCACACACCACCTCTGGGAAGCTTTCGCCACCTCCCTTGGAAAGAACCTTTCCTCCCACCTGGGCTCCTGCTGCACCCTGTACACATTTGTTTCAGCTCTCTCCCCTGTTGCCTTCTAACGATTTGTTCATATATCATGTTCCCCAGCTGGGGAGCGGATTCCTCATTAGAGCCCTTTTCTCCCTTCTTTCTCCAGTATCTGCTACAATCCCTTCTCTGTAGCAGCAGGAACTTTCTTCTTTGTTTGGTTGTCAGGAAGGCAGGTCTCTGTGCCATCTAGAAAAAGGAGTGAGATAAATTCTGAATGGCTATTTTAATCAGTCATGTTCTTACAGAATCTGGAGACAGAAAATAATCTATTAAATCTATATTGTCTTTCTTTCGTTTCTTTGTCCTTTCTGTGGGGTTGCTATTTGGTCATAGGTCTTTTAGAAGCCAGTTACTGCAAGGGTAATGTGGTCCGTCAAGTTTTCCTCATTAAATCTGTGTAAACATTTTTAAAAAATCTATTTTCATACCCAGATTAAGACGTCTCCATCAGGCAGCCAAATCCCACCCCCCCCAAACCCTGAAACTGGCACCATGCCTGCAGAGTTTCCAAGTTATCCTTCTGTTTTTCTATCTTGTGAAGGATGTGGTTTTTGGTTGTGTGATTCTTTTTAAGCTGCTTCATTTGTTTTTGGACTGATTAATAGCATAGCTACCCAAACTTGGACATAAACGTTAAATTCAGAATCTCTGGAAGCAAGAGCACAAAGACACTAATTAGTTCATGTTTTCCATATGAATGAAACTCAAACACACAATCACTGCTTTCTTGTTTTCTCTCTCACCCTTGACTGTGCTGGCAAACCCTGCTTTCCTTTTAGATATAAGGGGATTTGCTGGGAACAAAAAACCTTTTCCTGTGCTTCACCTGCTGGATGGAATGAATAAAAGCCTCAGGGGAAGATCTAAATATTTAACAAATATAACCTCAACCCCCAAAGTTTTAAGTCTGGAATACATTTTACAGCCCAGATTTGAACCCAGGCCAGAAGCATGCATGCTGATACTGATTATTTGTGTTCTTTGGCAGAGGGTCTAGAGAAGTGACATAAATTCAGTTGTGTGGGGAAGGAAAGGGGGAGAGAGAATGATCGTGTAGATATATTTAGCTTCCACTTGGTTATCCACACGTGCTGGAGAGTGGAGTCCGCCTACCTTCCCTCTTTCATCGCTGGCCTCTACCTTGCTGGCTGGCTGGCTCAGTTCACCCCATGCTTTCCACTCTTGAGCCTCACTGGCATTGTGCTCCCTCCTGCCACAGGGCCTTAGCACATGCTGGTGCCTCTATCTGGAATGTTCTTCACAGCACACACGCCACCTCTTTACCTAGTCAACTCTTAACTCTTCTTGCAGATATCAGCTCACTTCCTCAGGGAAGCCCGCGAAGTTAAATCCCCCCATTATATATTCTGAGGGCACTGAATACTTCTCCTTTGTAAACACCTGTCACACTTGCAATTTTACATTCCCCTGTATGATCCTTTGTGTGAATAGTTTCCTAGGGTGTGGCATATGTATATGGGAAAGATGATATGCAGGTGTTCATTTTTTTCTTTTAAAGTTCTATGTTTAATAAATGCTAAAAAAAAATCTATGTGGTAGTAGCTTATCCCTTTGTGAATATTTCTGCTTACAGTAGGCCTAAAGTAGATAAAACTGTGAATCCACCCTTCAGAGGCCATATGAATAAGAAGAACCGTGATCAGGCAATGGGCACATAGGCAAAAATTTTGGTGCAGTATGCAAATGACTGAAATTTGGGAAATAGTATGTTCATATGTTTCCCGTCACTAGAACGTAAGCTCCAAAAGAGAGCCTCTTTGTGCACTGTTGTACCCACCAGGCCTGGTGCATATTTGGGCCGTCATAAATATTTGTTGAAAGGCTGGACAAGTGATTGAATGAACAATTTAATGACTCAGCAGGTGCTCCTCCCAGGGACCACAGGCCAGCCACAGGTCAGATGATTAGAAGGAAGGCCGAGATTTCTCTTGAGGATCATCCATATGGATGCATGCAGTAGAGACAGGTTGGAACTTTGTAGACTTAGAACATTCAGCTTTGGATACCCAAAGACTGTGTAGGGTCACGGGGCTGTGGGAGACCTTTGCAGTTACCCTGCTCAGAGCAGTGCCTCTAGCATCCTGGATAAGTGTTGTCACAGGCAAGCTTCTCTGATAGCAGATTCTGTGATGAAGGATTAGCATGCCAGAAGTTTATTAGGGATCTTAGGATCAACACCTGTAGGAAGGGAGGAAGCAGGACAGGGCAGAAGGAGAAGTTGAGGCAGTCTCAATGTAGAGGCCTCAGCTGACTTTATGAGAAGGTCTGAAGCTGGAATGATCCTTCAGGGCTGCCCGAAGTTGGCCAGGCAGTTATGTACATATGCAGGCCACCTCAGAGGGGCGTGCTCTTGGGCAAGGCAGCTCTCCTCACCAAGGCCATCCATCTGCAGGTAATACTGTCAGCAGCTGGGAGGGTCATTTCTGAAGGGAGACCTGGATGATGCCTCACAGAGTCAACCATAGGTGCCCATCCAGGCTTCGAGGCAGGAGTGGCAGATGTCAGCCACTCTCCGTGGAGGTGCTTCAACCATGGTTGGAATGGCTGTAGTTGTTAGAAATGTTTTTTGCTTTATACTGAACCAAAAATCACTTCCTCGTCAAGTTCCAAATACCTGTATTCATTTTGGCTGTGAACAAGAAAAACAAAATGAGCCTTGAACGATCTGAAGAGAGCCATAATATCTCATTTTAAATCTTCCCTTGACCGAACTCACCTCATTTCTTCCACTGTTTTTTTGGCATATGCTTTTCTGGCCCCTTACTCTTCGTCTTTTAGCCTCCACGTAACATGTTTTTAAATTTGCGAAACTTAATATGCAGCATCTGAAATGAGATGCAGTAGCCCAGATGTGGCCTAACCAGCTCAAACTACAATAGGACAATTACGTAACATAATCTGTGCCTTACAGAAGAAGTAAGCTTGGAGGCAGTTAAGATTCTTGTGTCTTTTTCAAATGGATTGCTGTGAAGCAACCTCTCTCCAAATGTAAGTTCATGAAGACAATCACTGGGAACCTAAATGGAGACTCTAAAAGATCATTTTAAGCCCTATCATATTACATAGTGTGTATAATCATATTTTAATAAAAATAATAGCAAATGTTTATTCAGTCCTTATCATATGCCAGATATTGTGTTAAAAATTCTTGCATGTCTCCATCTCATTGGAACCTCCCAACAAGCCTGTGAGGTTGGTACTATGTGGATCCTCATTTTACAGAGGAGGAAACAGAGGACAGAGGATCAAGTAACCTGCCCCAAGTTACCACGTCAGTAGATGGAAGAGCCAGGACTCCAACTCAGCCAGTCTGACCCAAGAGTTACCTTCTTCTCTATGTGGATAGTACTTTGGTTTGGGTGATTTAAATTAGTGACTGACTTAACAATATCTCAAGGAAGTACCTTGAACATACAGAGAAGCTTAGAGGGCTTTAGAAAGATGGCATTTTTTAAAGGGGACAGAGCTGCAAAAACTTGATGCTTTCATGTAGGGACTTTCTTCACTGCTGTCAGAAGCTTTGTAAGGGCGAGGACCGCATTTGTTCATCTTCTAATTGTGTCCAGCACGGTATTTAAATCATGTTTTGATACTGGAGCTGGACCATGTAATCATTTCTCCTTTGCCAGCAACCAACTTAAGGTTTGTCAGTAGAGGGCGCTGGAGGGCCACTGCGAGGGGAAGGAGCTTTTCCCTGCGGTTCTTGCGCTTTTCTTCTTGCTCCTCTGGCCCAGTGGCCACTGTGCAGCTTCCTGCTGGAGACCTAGTGGTACACGACCTCCAGTGAGTGTCACTGGCACCCCAGCAAGTTGCTTCCGGAGTTTCACCAGTGTTCCAGTGGGAAGCTCCCTGAAGCACCGTAGTGAGATACTCCATCCCCTGTGGGCCATAGCCCACGAAGTCTGAATCTCATTCTCCAGAGAAGGGCCCCTCGCAAATTTGTTCTTTCCTTGAATACTTTCCTCAGCCTTGGGGATAGTAACTGCTCCCTACATCTGCTGTTCCACTTATCTTCAGAGATCGCTTTACCCCTTTGTAGTCAATCCCTTTTTACTAGTTAAAAATTCTTTCCATTCACATTTTCCTGTTTAAATTATTGCCATGGTTTCTGTCTCCTGATCAGACGCTGACTAACCCAGTGCTAGACGCTCAGTAAGCGGTGGGTGAATTCGTGAGGAACTGAGGAAAGATGCTTCATTTTCAATTTATTGCTGCTGTTTATCTTGCGGACTGGACTGGATGGACTAGGCTTCTGCCGTATCGAGCTCTCCCCAGATGTTTAAGTTGCTTGGGAGTTACATATTTTCAAGCAATCTGTAAAACCATCTCTCTTCTTCGCTCCAATTAAGTATTATGTGACATGTTCCAGTAGCACCAAGGATAAAGAAACCAGTTTCTCTCTCATTTGTCCCCTCTGCACAACCACCCTGGATTGGGTTTTTATCCTGTATTTAATCAGAAATAATCTGGCCAGTTCTAAAACAAACACCACTTCCCAGGACAGATTCAGGGATCCTAATGCAGGTGTTCCTATTTTGAGAATGCCATAGATTTTACCATTCATTTCTATAGGAATTGACTGAACTCTGAGTGCAGTTGACATTCCCAGGCTATGAGCAGTCCTGCTCCTACAATTTACACAAAACATGTTGCTACGGAATAACATTCCTATAACTTATTTTGGAGAAAATGTTTGAGGCTGAGGCAAATCAGTAAAATAATCTGGCATCTTGCTCTTATGTATCTCTAGGTCACACAAAACATTTTTCTCCTAAGGCAGGAAAACATGAAATATGAAAATCACAATGACATGTGTTTCTGTGATGATTTGCACAGATTGCCTGCCTACAGCTACATCCCAAAAGCTGCAGCCAAGTGCACCAAATCCTGAAACTGAACACAGTTCCAAAGAGGGAATGCCCAACCCTTCATTAAGGCTGATAGAAAAGCACATCAAGGACATGGTGAGGTTTTTCTTGTTTATATAATAAAATAGACACCAATGTTTAGCTGCTGAGTGTATAAATTTAGCCTGTGTGACAGTGGGAAGCCAAGAAGGAAGGAAGCAATTTGGGAAGTACGCCCTCCCCACATCACAGACATTCTCAGACCCCTCAGAAGACCCCAAAACACCAAAACAAGGTCCTACAATATATGCGTTTTTTTTTTTTTTTTTTTTTTTTTTCTTGCGTTATGCGGGCCTCTCACTGTTGTGGCCTCTCCCATTTGCGGAGCACAGGCTCCGGACGCGCAGGCTCAGCGGCCATGGCTCACGGGCCCAGCCGCTCCGCGGCATGTGGGATCTTCCCGAAACGGGGCACGAACCTGCGTCTCCTGCATCGGCAGGCGGACTCTCAAGCACTGCGCCACCAGGGAAGCCCAATATATGCGTTTTTTTAAAGCAAATCCACTCTCTAGCTTCAGGCTGTGTGTGACCTGGTTTCTCTCTTTAATTTTATAGCTATTGGTGGAAAGCTAACAGTGTAGTATGTCATGGTCAATATGTCAACCGCAAAGTGGGTGCCATGTTACAGAAAGATCCCAAGAGTCACTTAGTACATTTCCCTTGTAACCTGAGAGGATATTAGATGAATCCTTGGGATCTGGAGCGTCCGATGTCAGATCCCCACGTCTCAGGTGCTAAGTTGTCTGCCTAGATTTTAGAGTAAATTTTATGTATGGTGGCAAAGAGAGTCTTTCTGGGGGTGAAGAGCAGGTTTAGAGAGCCAAGTAGGAAGGAGGGGCGGTGTGCCACTTTTTATGAGCTATCATTTCAACTTTTAACGCTTGTCAAACAAATCCTTAGTAATTTTGAAATGGAAAGCATACACGTCCCACTGCCTACCTGGGCTTCTTACTTTGCACTACTGCTCCTCAAAAGCATTTTTTTAATTTGTGAAAGTCGAGTTAAGGGCACATCTTTGTTTAGTGTGTCACTTTTACCATGCTTATTAATATGCTAACAACCCAAAAGCGATTAAGGGTTTGGGATTCCCCTCCCCCCTTTGCCACAGGGCAGGCAGGACGTCACTCAGAGAAATATGAAAGGTGACTTCGTTTATATTTTTCTCTTTGCAGTCCAGTTCACCCACAAGAGGCCAATTCTCAGCCACCCTAACCCCCTCAAACATTTAGGGCATAGGGTTACACTTTTTGGTTGGTTCAGCAAAGATGGGAATTTTTGAATCTCTGAATAAGATATAGTCTGGTAGCAATGATGTTTATCTTGTGACTGAGTCATGAATGGTATACTCTTTTTTTTTTTTTTTTTTTGGCCCCTCAAACATTTAGGGCATAGGGTTACACTTTTTGGTTGGTTCAGCAAAGATGGGAATTTTTGAATCTCTGAATAAGATATAGTCTGGTAGCAATGATGTTTATCTTGTGACTGAGTCATGAATGGTATACTTTTTTTTTTTTTTTTTTTTAGGTAGATAAGAGCGTCATTTCCAAAAAGTGATGGAGGCTGGGGAGGATGCTCAGAGCCCCTGGGTTTCTAGCCTTTTCCTGGCTCAGTCCACTTTTCATGTATTGTTTAGAAATGGTTACGAAATAGGAATTGTCGGGGCTAGAGAGAGGAATGAAGTGAAGACTGTGGGAGTTAAGGAGGGAATGACCTCAAGCCCCAAAGTGATGAGAATTCCGTAGCAGGGGAGAGGGTCAAGGTCTCCGGGGCTCTGAGAGCAGAAATCTGCTAAGACCAGCATTGGAGGCAGCAGTGGCTGCCCGTGGGGTCTGCATCATTGCATTCATACTGCATTAGTAGCAAATCAGCTAAAAGAATTCACGATGCCCTCAAAACAGGTGGTTCGTGGGTAACAGGATGTCCCCTTGTATTGTTTATTCAAGAACAAACGGTGCCTTTGAAAACACTAAAGTCGTAATACAGGATCCTGGTAGGGCCTGGTCATCTTTGGAAAGAAGAATGGTTGCATTAAGCCAGTGTTTTTCAAACTGTGGTTGTGACTCTGAATGTCATCACCCCATTTAATTGATCTTTGACCAGCCTCTTTTAGGGGACTGTAATAGAAAAATCTCAGAGCATTTCATACATATAATTTTGTGACATTTCTTGGTTTCAGTTGTGTGTATGTTAAAGGTAATATATGTGCTGGGTTAGAAAATGGGATAGAAAAAGTGTAGTTCTTACAGTTGCTCAAGCTCCAAAAAGTAGAAAAATACTGCCTTAGGCAACTTTAAAAAGAAAAGGAGGGATTGATGGTGATATGTACTTCGTTGAGTGAGCAAACACCGCCCAACTGTTTTTTATAGATGCATGTGCATATGTGAGCATGCGTGCATATGTAAGTGTGTGCATGTGTTTGCATGTGTGCGAGTGTGCATGTGTGTGATCTGATTCTGCCACAATGTCTAGGCAACAGTGTACTTCCTCCTAAGAATAAGAAGTCATATAAGATTCAGGAGTTTATTTGAGGAGATGTTTTTTTAATGTGATAATAATTTCAGGAAATCTGATGGGCAAACCTCTAGCCCCGCATCAAGGTCCTGGAGATGCAAGAGATGCACCTCTTGCCATTGACTTAAAATTGTAAATAAGTCCTTAAAATGCTTTTCAGGTCACTGTGTTTTTGCCAGAGCGCAAGCTGGTCAGCTTTACAATAGTAGCATAATTTCATATGCTACGGATGAAGAAATAGTGTCAGCTGAGCTAGTTATGGTCCTTGGCTCTTCAGGGGGCAAACTCCCTGAATATATTTCCCTAATGGATCCCTAGAAAAGCACCATGATTGCCTTAGGTTTCTAAACAAAATGAAAAATATTCTTCCTATCAGCCTTCAAAGTTTCGAATCTGGTAACAAGCTAAGTGTAGAAAACCAAGCAGCCACACCTCAGGGATGCTGGCTAAGTCCTTCAGTAGGAAGATGAGACATGATGATGCTCAAAACGTCAGAGAGACAGTATCCCCTATAAGTGGAACATTTATTAATATTTTTAAGGTGCAAAAAAAAAGAGAGAGAGAGTGATGTAAAATGACAGGCACCTTCTTCAGAGGTCTGCTTTGTAGCCCAGGAACTTGGTTGATTTGAACAGTATGTTCTACAAGGCTGAGGGCCTGGGCTCCGTCTCTAACACAAAGCAAGGACCCTGATCTTGAGTAACATGTGATGCTCCAGTCAGTTTTTTGTAAGTCCACACTGTTGGCCATAGGAAGCTTTAATTATCACCCCTTCCAAGGAAACAGATCTCCACCACCTCCACCATCACACTGAAAACAGTCCAAAAGCGTATACGTTCCTGATGCTTTGTACAGAATGTCAGGCAATTCATAACAGTTGGCCTGAAAATGAATCCACACGAGAGGCAGCTGATGGGCAGATGGCTCCAGGACTTTCTCAAGGGAGAGAGAGAGCAACAGGAATGCTCCGTGTTTGAGGAACGAGAACATGTTCAAAACGGAGCAGGCAACCGCCACTGACTCCCTTCTTACAAGATCGGACAGCCTTTTATTCCTCATTTGAAAGTGGTCCCCCTGAACTGACACGGTTCTGCAGTTGAAGTGTTAGGTTTACCTTGCCATGTCCTCTGACACTTCCATAGAGGTTTATCTTACGCTGGGGCTTGCTAATTCTTCCAAAACCTTGGTTTCTGGGACTTGTTGTTTATTCAGCA
>NW_006793908.1:410733-416347 GCF_000442215.2 Lipotes vexillifer
AGGAACCTACAAAGTGTCTGTTTTTACTTGACTGAAAGAAATGAATCCTCAGCATCTTGCGTCCTAAATATAATGCCCTGGGAGAGAATACAGCAGCAAACCAGGCAGACAAGGTTCCCAGGAGCCCCAGGACCCAGTAAAACGCCTGGCACACCGTTGGCACTTACATATTCATTGAACAAATACACGAATAGCGACTGGGCTGAGGTTGTCAAGGTCACAGTAGTATTTCCTCTCAATGCCTTGGGTCTCTGCAACCACAGACTTCCATCTCATCTGTTAGCCACAGCTTTCATTTTTTTTTTGGCCAATGTTATACTTGAATTTGATTCATACACTAAAAATTATGGACCATTATAAATATCTTGGGTTTCCTCTGTGGGTACCTTTTTCTGGCCAAATCTTCATAGTCAAGAGATGTCAAGCCACACTGCACTATTCCCAACTTGCCTGCAAAGATTTACTAAAATAAAATCAAATTGTCTTATCCAAGTTACAAAAACAAAAACAGTTATGAAACGTTTTGCTGTACAAATGCAGAATGATATAACTGTAGCGTTAACGTGTTTCAGTTCCACAATTGTTGTGTCACGCTGAACTTTCACAAATTGTCATTTTTCTTCCATTCAAAATAGTTCAGTTACTAAGGAATTACCTTTCAATTAATAATTACTGCAATTCATTATAAAACATGAGCTAGCATTCTCATCAGTTTTTATGCACAATTATATCGTTGCTTAAGAATCCCCATTTGCAAAGGAAAATTTATAACAGCACAGTGGAAAACAAAGAAAAATCTCATTTTCTAAGGTAAATGTAGTCTAAGTAGTAGATAATTGAGGAGCTTATATATCATATGCTATTATTATCATTCTCAGTGGCTGAGTGCTAATCAGTTTAACTGCCTTCGAGCTATATATTTTTTAATGTGACTAAAAGGTATAGCCTCACAGTAAATTTAAATGGCTTATTAAAGGCCTTTACATGGCAACAGTATCATGTCAGAGATGAATGGTATTTCTAATTTGCTAGCCACTTGGGTCAAGTTTACTTTAAGCAGGAAGCGTATTTATATAAGTAACCGTCACACAAATGGTGTCTTGGGAAAAGCTGTTTGTGAGGGTTTAACATTTTTGAAGTATGCTTTTGTATATCTTCTAAATGGGCATTTTACAGGCATTGGGCCAAAGTGCCTTAAACCCTGACTCCTTAACTCAGGCATAACTGCTGATGCTGCCTGAGTGCGGGAAGATCCATGGGACATGCGTTTTTAAGGGTGTGGCCGGGGAGGGGTCTGGGTTTGAGCCTCCTTCATTTGAATGAAGCTTTTAGGGACTTTGCTACTTAAAGTACGGCGGGGTGGGGAGAGGCAGCAGCATCTACAGCACCTGGGAGCTTGTAAGAAATGGGAAAGCTCTACCACAGACCTACTGAACCAGAACCTGCAGTCAAACAAGATGCCCATATGATTTGTAAGCACTGCCCCAGGACCCCAAAGCCTCTGCTTTCTGGTGGCCAAGCACAGGTCATGGCATCCCCTTCTCTTTCCTTCTCACTTCTAGAATCATCCTCTTTGAAGGAGAATGTCCCCTCAGCCCATGTTTCCCTTTCTCATCACTCCCACACCCACTCCCCAGACCCAAATGAATTTCCCGATACCCAGAGTCCTGGCTTTTATCAAGAACCTAGTTCTCTTCTCCACCTGACATCATCGAGGGGCTTCCTGCTGCCGAATAACCTTGGGGAAGTCAAGGCGTTGTAAGAACTCCCAAGGCTGTGCCTTCATTCTGCTCTCCTGTGCCTGAGCCTCTCAGCCTTCATTCATTGCGCATTGAGATCCCATCCTTCTACGCTGTCCACTAGAATCCATCAGTCTCCCCTTGCCATTTGAATCCCTTCTGAGAGGGGATTTATTCATCCCTGTTTCCACTCATGAAAAGCTGCCTTCCTCTAACGTAGCCATAGCTTCTCTGCTAATAATCATGGGGGATTGAAAGGATGAAAGGGAGTCATGCCAGATATTCAGGGGACTTGCGGGCAGGGTTTACTCTGTAGAGGGAATTGCATGCAGTTACAACCCACTTGGCAGCCCTCTGCTCACACTTCATTTGGTTCCACCCGTGCATTAGGAGGCTCAGCCTGCAGCAGATGCCCAGAGGCAACTGGACCTCCAAACCAGACCCAGACTGGCCAGCCAGTTGGCCCCTAAAAGCCATTTGGTCCCTCCGTTCCAAACTGTGCCAGGGTGAAGGGCTTTACAAAAAAAGTGAACTGGGCGTTTAGAAGCACGTTACAAGTTTAGGCTCTGTGGGCCAGGGGTTAGCGCGGCCAATGGTCAGGGGTACAATTTGGGGTCAACCGGGTGAGGACCCCTTCGGGCTCCTCTGGAGTGGTCAGCACCCAGAACAGATTTCTTTAATCAGAGGAGACTGGCAGGGGGAGAAACAAGATTGCTTTCTGGCCGTAGTGAGTCCGAGGACCGCGTTTGCAGCTTCCGTTCTTCTTGAGACCAACGAACCAATTCTTTTCTGCATGCTTCTTGGATGTGTAGGTGTTGTAATGGTTTTCCTCCAACCTTTCCAGGAACAAACATTCCTCATTGGGTGTCTGCTAAAAAAAATAAAACCAGGAAAGAGTAGAATGATTAGTGAGTGGTTTTAGATCGGGTTCCTCTGTTTACTGGCTGTGTGACCTTGGGCAAATTAGTGAGGCTCTCTGTGCTTCGGTTTCTTTTTCAGTGACATTGGGAAAATAACGGAACCTGTCTCTGAGGGTAGAAATGATGACTTGGAACGGGACCCAGTACATAATGAGCCTTCAATGTACATCTGCTATTATGTAAACTCCCCTCACATCTGCTCTGCTCAGGACCCTAGAGTCTCCCACTTGGGAAATCCTGAATGACTTTAAGTACCTTAAGCGTAGAGCTGGGTCTTTTGTCTCTGCGGAGGCCTGGCACCTAGGTTTGACCATGAAAAGCATCCAAAATGGATAAAACCAGACTGTGATGCAGTGGGGCATTCTTAAGTTTGGTCTTGAAGAATAAATGAAGACCTACCAATTATACTTTACACCCTTGTGATTTTCACCAACAGTATCAGGGTTTTACTTTAGTGTTGTTATGAACATAAATGCTTGCATAAAATGTGTCCTAAGCATAAAACATGTCCTGGAACTTAAAGGATTTTTTTTTCAGTGAGAATAGCTTTTTTTTTTTTTTTTTTTTTTTTTTTTTTGCTACTTATCAAAAGAATGGTACTTGTAAAAAAGAAAATCACAACTTTACTTTAAAAAAAGAAAGAAAAAAGAAAAAATCACCCCAAAGCGCACCCACCCAGATATAGGCACCTACTAACAGTTGATGAACATCCTTCTGTACCTCTTTATGTATGAGCACACAGAGAGACATAGATAGGGCCATATAGATAGAAACTTAGGGTATTACCAAAATGGCATACTATGTCTGCTGTTTTAAAAATGGGTGATAAGGGCTTCCCTGGTGGTGCAGTGGTTGAGAGTCCGCCTGCCGATGCAGGGGACACGGGTTTGTGCCCCGGTCCGGGAAGATCCCACATGCCGCGGAGTGGCTGGGCCCGTGAGCCATGGCCGCTGAGCCGGCGCGTCCGGAGCCTGTGCTCCGCAACGGGAGAGGCCACAACAGTGAGAGGCCCGCGTACCGCAAAAAAAAAAAAAAAAAAAAAAAAGGGTGATAAACCTATGAAAACATATTTAATCTCACTAGCAAGAAGATGCAAATTCAAAAATGATTTAACATGTTGGCTATAATATCTGCAGAGAGCAAAAAGATTTACAAGTCTTCGTATCGGGGAGAGTGTGGGAAATAGTCACTGTCAGACACTGTTGGTGAGATAAGTTGGTGGAAACTTTGTGAGGGGAATTTGGCAATATGTATCAAAATTTAAAATATGCATTACCCTTGACTCAGGGATTTCACTTCTAGGAACTGACGCTTATGAGATAGTGGTATTTTCAAGGATGTTCTTTGAAGTATTGGCTATAATGGTGACATATTGGAAACAACGTAAATACCCATGGAAAGGTGATTGGTTAAGTGGATAGCGGTACATCCGTACAGTGGGAACCAATGCAAATGTAAATTTATTAAGTTGGATAGATAGTTAAAACATATTAAGTAGTGCAATTACATTGAAAATATCTACCAACAGTTACTGTTATACTAAAATTCATTCATTCCTCCCACTAGAGTGGGAGGAATCCCAGTTCTTTGCCCTTGCTGTTTGTCAGGATTTTAGAATACATTTATTATATTTGGATATAAACAGGAGTATTAAAATACATATGCTGTGTATGGACTTTGCTCCAATTCCAAGTTATGTGATCTCTATATTACCTCTTCACCCATATAGTGGTAGGTGAGTCCCTTTCTGGTGGTTTCCAGTCCTATTGTTTATTCTCTATTTGTGGCATGTTTGTCTGTTAGACTGTCAGTCCTACTGAGGGAAGAGATGGAATCTTGTCAGCCTTGTGTCTCCCCCAAGACAAAGAATTTTGCAAATAATAGGTGCACACCAGCTAGGTGATGAATGTAATCTGATTCTTGAGTTCATGTAAAGTATTCAAAAAAGTTACCTTTGTTTAGTAAGGAACTACATAACAGGAAGTTCTGCCCCTTTTTCATCTGTAGTCTAGTGCAGTGACAACTGGGTGAGACACTTCAGATCATTTTGGAACATGATGGGACATAGATGTAATATTTAATTAGGTGACTCTGTTGCCTCTAGAGGAACTCATCCAGACATTATTGTTCGATGCACGTTGTCAAGGGTGGGAGGAGGTAGGCAGTTTTGGACCTGGGTGGGTTGCCCACTCTCCTGCAGGGAGGACTCACCCCCATGACACCGCTCAGTGGGCGTCAGGCCTGTGTTCTGTGACGAAGCTCGGGACGGCCACGTCCCCCACCTGATGTGTCTGTTACACTAGAGCAGTTGACACACAGAATGGCTGAGTCACAGGCTGAGTCAGCAGGCCGAATTGGAGATGCTCTACCTGTGCCTCAACCAGGATTTCTCAGTGCTTACTGTGCACTTCGTGCAATGCCACAGGCCCGGGGATTAACAGTTGATTCATGCCTATTGTTTTAATTAATTTCTTTTTTATATTTAGCATGCTTTTCCCCAATTACATAGGTGACAGATACCAACTGTAAAAACTTTGGAAAATACGGAAAGGCATTCATATATTATAAAATCAGCCATTTACCACTCCCAAAGATAAATATATTAATGTTTTAGAGCCTTTCAAACTTATTTTTTAAATAAATATGTCCTTTCCACACACACGAATTTGTATCAGGATGGATGAATACCTAAAATTGGCTAAGAGCATGAGGCAGAGCCCTGAGATATTTTAGAACTTATCTTTATCAATGGGGGAATATAAAAATTCTTAGGCATAATATATTAATATCACCCTATGAATATTTCAGGTGAATCAGTGATGTCCAGGACTATGGTGGGAGAAGCGGGTGTCTGGAGCCTAGACGTATCTGGATTTAGGGGAGTCTTTATCAATTTTTTTTTTTTTTTTTTTTTTTTTTTGGGTAGGGGGGCCTCTTCCTTTGTGGGCCTCTCCC
>NW_006793908.1:416494-439891 GCF_000442215.2 Lipotes vexillifer
GCGGTACGCGGGCCTCTCACTGTTGTGGCCTCTCCCATTGTGGAGCACAGGCTCCGGACGCGCAGGCGCAGCGGCCACGGCTCACGGGCCCAGCCGCTCCGCAGCATGTGGGATCCTCCTGGACCGGGGCACGAACCCGCGTCCCCCGCATCAGCAGGCAGACTCTCAACCACTGCGCCACCAGGGAAGCCCTCAAATTTTTATGCAAGTAAGAGAAGGTTATAATAAACATCAGAATTGATTTAAAGGAGGAGAAGCCATAAAATTGTAACACATAATGCAAGAAATAATGAGGGTAAGGGATTTGTAAACCGACTGCCTTATAGCTGCCATTGCTACACCAGTGGGCGGGTTCTCTGCGTTGTCTCTCTGACTCTTCTTAAGTACGTAAGTATGCGGTAATTATCCATCACTATCCTTGTTTCACACAAGGTTCAGAGTAGGTGAGTAACTTGCCAAAGTGGCAGAGGCATGAGATTCATTTATGAGTCTGAGATTGAATGATTGATTGGCCTGTTGATTTTATTGCTGATTGGAAGGCCTGCCTGAAAAAAAAAGTCTACTCCCTATGTACCAGTCACTGCTTAGCTCCAAACCCTTTCAAGTTGTCCAAATCAATCCATATTTCAGCAAACAGCCTGCAGGAACTACCTGTTCCTCTGATGGTCTCATCTCCTGAGCCCTAGTGGGCAGCGTGAAAAAAAATGAACTTGTGTTCACATCCCAAACTTTGGCTGAGATTACAGCTTCAAGAGAGGGTTTCCTGTGCCCACTGCCACTTGGCAATTTGATGTAAGTTAAAGGGAGCCCCAAACTAAAATCCTACCTACTGGCTGCCTTTTGGTAGACATCTTCATAAAAGGGAAGAAGGGGGTTTGGTGAAGCCTTAATGTTCAGTTGTTAGGCTACAGAGAAAGGATCATTGAAATCCAGAAATAGTTTCAAAACCTGCAGCCATTGACTTCAGCTGTCTTTCCATTCAGATCGTTTACCAGAGATACCAATAGGGACAAAATCAGATTGCCCCTATTCTCTTCTTTTCTCACAAAGATCAATATGTACCGAGTCAAACATATATAAAGCATTAACCAGGAGAGAGATGGAGCAGGAGATGCAGCAGGATTTTAGCTACTGAATAAACTCTTGGACTTTGCTTCTCCAGGGCAAGGATGTGGCTTATTCACCTTTGCACCCGCTCAGTACCCAACTGTACTTGGACAACAGGAGGCGTTTGCTCAATGTTTGTTGAAGTAAGTTATTGAACTTTTTTTTTTTTTTTTTTTTGCGGTACGCGGGCCTCTCACTGTTGTGGCCTCTCCCGTTGCGGAGCACAGGCTCCGGACGTGCAGGCTCAGCGGCCATGGTTCACGGGCCCAGCCGCTCCGCAGCATGTGGGATCCTCCCGGACCGGGGCACGAACCTGTGTCCCCTGTGTCGGCAGGCAGACTCCCAACCACTGCGCCACCAGGGAAGCCCAAGTTATTAAACTTTTTATCCTTTTAGGTGACCCTTCCAGAATAAAAGGGCTATTTTCAAAGTTTTATGCGTGAAATATCAAATGCTAGAGTCTGGACTCTGCAATTTTTGTAAAAAGCCTTAAGAGACACACCTATATAGCCCATGGTAGATGCTCAAGAAACATTTTTGGAATGAAATAATGAAGTGGGATTGGGTATTCTGGAGCGAGTGACTGGATGAGTTACTAAAATTTCAATCAATGTTTTTTCTCTTTGTCTATGTGATAATACGTTGGAGTATTTTGAGAGAATCCCGCAAGAAACTCTTTTATGTTTGTGCCTAAAATAAGGCAGGGTGGAGGGTGGGAATCCTGCTGGAAAAAATGACAAACAGAGACTAATTGACGCTTTATAGTTTGCATCACTCCATGTAACAAGATTTCTGGAAACCTCAAACCTTGGCCGAGTCTGGAAGCATGTCAGCCTCATACTTACTGAGCCATACAAAAGCCCGTCGGTGTCCATGGCCAAGTACTGGCCAGTCTCCGTACTCTTTATATACACCTCCCCCACGCTTTCCGCACTGAGCTGCAGCTGAACTGAAATAAAAATAACACGAGCAAAAGTAAATAAACACTAAGCTTTTGCTGATAGGGCCTGGCGGCCAAGACAGTTAGCCACGGAAAATTCTGCTCATTCATCTCACAGAGCCCTCAAGGATGAGCCTCAAATTAATCAAAACATAGAAATACAGTTCCTTTTTCTTTGCCCTCCAAAGAAAGCTGTCCATTGGGAATCATGTTCTCGAGGGAAGCAGAGATGATGGCGGGCTCGCCCATCCCTCTGCCTCGTTCGTTACAACGTGACCCCACGTGTACTTTGCAGGGCCTGGTCACAGGAGGAAACAGCATTCACTTCCCTGGCTCCATCATCCCAGTGATCTTGGGGGGATCATAGAGTCGGCAACCGGCCAGCCTGAGGGTGTTCAGCTTCAGTTATCAACGTACTTTGGCAGGGGTACCTTTTTATGGCCCGGGCGTTCCTGGTGTGGGAGCTTCTCGTGGACAGATTGTTATTTTTCAAAATCTGATAGTGTTATTTTCCCAGATAGAAGAGGTTCCCAGGAAGTTAGATTGCTTGGCACATAAGAAACTCAGGTAACTCACCCACAATGAAGTTCAGTCAACCCCCAACCTCTGTGGCAACCCCACTGGGATACAGGCAGAGGGGAAACCCTGGCATTTGAAAGGGAGAATGAAGCAGCCACCTGGGATGGGAATGGTGCTTCTTACCTGGGGATGATTTTGTTCTAGAGGGGACAGTTAGCCATGTCTGGAGACATTTTTGGTTTTCCCAGCTGGGGTGGGATGGTGCTACTGGCATCTGGTGAGTAGAAGCCAGGGATGGTGCTAAATAAATATCCTACAGCGCCCAGGCAAGCCCTTCTCGTCAAGGAATTATTCAGCTCAAAAAGTCAATAGTGCCGAGGTTGAGAAACATTGAAGTTGAGGGCGAGGACTGAGATAACCCTGAGTTGCCCTCTTTCCATTTATACCGACTGATACTCCCATGGTGCCTTGCTCACTGCTGGATACCTTACTGGAGTCCCACTTCATAATTATTCATTTGTTCATCCTCTGGAGAGAGGTGCTTTGATGGTTCCCATTTGGGAATTGAAATGAATTCTGGATTCTTTTGGAAAATTTCTTTGGTCATAGCCATTGTTATGATAAGGAGTGAAATCTAGACTGGGGACCAGTGAGCACCCAGTAGTTCTCTTGGAGTCAGCTGACCCCTCTAAGGGTTGACTTTGTCAAAGTTTGAGGCGCAAGGGGTGCTAGAAGGAATACAGGGTTTCGGTTGGCACCTCTAGACCCCTTATTGCTTTTCCTTGTTTTCATTTAATTTCTTAGAATCAGAAATATATTCCCATGTTTCAGACTTGGAAACATAGAAGAGGAGATGGTGAATGTCTTCTCTCAGTCCTTCTAGCCCCCCACTCCCAACTGATGGGGGTACAGGACAGACAGGATCCTTGCCCTTCCTCTGGGGCACGTTCTCCTGGGGAGACAGAGACAAACAAGTAATCTCCTCTTAGACATATATATGTATTTTTTTTTTTGCCGTACTCGGGCCTCTCACTGGTGTGGCCTCTCCCGTTGCGGAGCACAGGCTCCGGACGCGCAGGCTCAGCGGCCATGGCTCACGGGCCCAGGCGCTCCGTGGCATGTGGGATCTTCCCGGACCGGGGCACGAACCCGTGTCCCCTGCATCGGCAGGCGGACTCTCAACCACTGCGCCACCAGGGAAGTCCCCTGAGACATATTTTGAGTATATCCTTCTAGAGAGATGTTATCCCTCCTGCCTTTTTTTTTTTTTTTCCCCTACGCAAATGGTGAGATACCATACAGTTCTACACCTTGTGTTTTTCGCTTAACAGCTGACTGGAAATCTTTCCACTTCAGTAGTGAAGATGTTACCTTCTTTTTGCCAGTTGAATTGTGTTCCATTATGTGGCTGTACCATAATCATTTCACCACTTCCTTATTAGTACGTCTGTATTTTCTCATTTCCCTCTTTTTTCCTTATCTTATGATTCATCCTAAGGGTGATACATAGTTACATCACCCTTATTGAAGATGCAGTTCTCTTGTTCTTGGAAGTCTTAGCCACAGAAACTCAGGGCCTCCTCTGGCAAGTGGCGTTTATTTAATTCACAGGAAGGAAAGCGGAAGCCACAATCTCCTTTCCCACCGGTCTTCCTAACTCCGCTTAGCTCTGAGAGGTAGTCATGAGAGCACAGACCAGAGGCCTCCCCTCTCCAGCCTCGG
Organism: Lipotes vexillifer; assembly: GCF_000442215.2. Lineage (NCBI taxonomy): Eukaryota > Metazoa > Chordata > Mammalia > Artiodactyla > Lipotidae > Lipotes > Lipotes vexillifer. The sequence continues at coordinate 420,783 of NW_006793908.1, forward strand.
GTCATACCACTTGCTCCCTGAGTCATTGCCCCACCCCGAGCTCCCTCCTGCCTAAGGCTCTTGGCACACGCTCTGCCCTCTGTCTGGTATCTCCTCTCCCTTAATATTCACAAAGATGGTCCTTTTCCTTCTGGCCTCAGCCTAAAACTCCCTCCTCAGAGAGGCCTTCCCCACCCAAGTGCCCCTCCACGCTCTGCACAACAAGTCCCTTCAGCCAGGACCCCTGCCACCCTAGTCCCTGCATCATTGTCTTTCTCGGTCCCTGTTTGTTTCCTTCATGGCATTTTGTACAGTGTGCACTTATTTTTATCGTTTAGGGCTTTACTCATTAATTTCTACCTCCCCAGGGGATTGCACACTTGGGAGAAAGGGCAGGAATCTTAGCTATCCTGTTCCTCCTTCAGTCTCCAGTGCCTCCCATAGTGCCCTGTGCTCCGGGTACAGGCAGTATGCATTTGCTGAATGAATGATGTTAGGCTGATCGTTGCAGAGATGATTCTGTTGGCCCATCATCAGTAAGCTGCGCATTTTGAATTGTGTTTCCAGTAATGCTTTGTGGAGTGAAGTAAGATGGGGCCAAGTTGAGAGTTGTAAGGGTCAAGGCTGGGCTCTGCCACTGACCACTGACCAACAGGGTGACCTCGGCTAGGCTGTTTAACCTTCGGGCTACAGTCTCCTTGTTAGTAAAATGGGAGTGGTTTGGATTCAGTCTCTAGAGTTTTTTCAGCTCTAACAGTCTAGGAATCATGTAAATACATTTAATAACAATGCTGTATACAATAGAGTATTATTTGGCCATAAAAAGGAACAAAGTACTGATGCATGCTGCAACATAGCTGACCCTTGAAAACATGCTAAGTGATGAAGCCACTCACAAAGGACCACATATTGTATGATTCCATTTAAAAGAAATGTCCAGAATAGGCAAACCCATAGAGACAGGAAGTAGGTTAGTGGTAGCCAGGGGCTGAGGAGGGGCTTAGAGAGAGAAGGGGAAACTGTGGTTAAGAGGTATAGGGTTTCTTTTTGGGGTGATGAAAGTTGATTATAGAGATGGTTGCACAAATCTCTGAATGTAAAAAAACCACTGAACTGCATACTTTAAATGGGTGAATTGTAAGGTATGTGAATTTATCTCAATAAATTTTTTTTAATGCTCTGTATTTTCATTGGACTTCATGGTTTTCAGAGAACTTTCAAATGTATTTTGTATCAATTTCTCACCATAATCCTGTATATTTAAGAGAGACCAAAGGAAGGGAATAATCGTTTACTGATTACCCGCAATGTGCCAGGCATCATGCTAGTTTCTATCTTGATATAAAGAGTAAACAAAAGAGTTTGGACTCCAGAAGCAAACTGCATGAATTCAGATTTTGGCTTGGCTATGTATTAGTTGTGTGATGATCGGGCATGGTATTTACCCCTATTTCCTTATCTATAATGATAGTATCTGCTTCATGGAATTGTGGGGTTTAATGATCTGATGCCTAGAAGTGTCCAGTACGATTACTGCCATTTTTACTGTGTTTAGGTGACCTCATCACTCTTCACAGCATCCCTGGAGGAAGGTGGCACTGGCTCTGTCCTACAGGTAAGGAAACTGAAGTTTGGTAAGAGCATGTTTTGCCAAACATTATACTTATAATCAGGGGCACAACCATGACCAGAACCCAGGCTCACCTATTTCAGGTATCCTACTTTTTCCTCTCTTTCGTACAATACCTCGAGCTCTAGTTATCAGGGAGATTGGTCCAAATCAAGCCATATTCACTTCCCTCCTTGGTCCCCCTTGTGTTCAAGGTCAGACATGTACCAGATGGCAGATGACCATCCAGGATCCCATTTCACAGCCGTAGAATTGAGTGATGTTAGTTGCCTGGGACTTTTTTTCCACCTACCATCCATATATAAGTAGGTATTTAGTCAGACGCATTATAGGTGCAACAGCAGTCCCAAAGGGCAAGTCCTTTTGGGTAATCCAGGAAAATCTTAAAGGGACGTTATTTTGTAGAGCAGTTTGGGGTTCACAGCAAAAATAAGGGGCAGGTGTAGAAATTTACCATACGCCCTCTCCCCTGCATTATCATCATCCCCCACCAGAGTGATACAGTTGTTGTAACTGATGAACCTACACTGACACATCATTATCACCAAGGAAGAGGTTTTTTTAAAGCTTTTCATTCTCTAGTCCATTTCTGTCCTATGCCTTAAGTAGTGCCCGTTTGTCTCTCTGTGGGGCTAAGTAGGGTTGACTTTGCTGTCTGAGGAGTCCCGTCTTGGCTGTGGAAACGCCCCGCAGAGGTAAACGTGAAGCAGAGCTGCCTGGCACACGACTCAGTCCTCGGCCCTGAGCCCCAGCACCAGGGCTGTGGCACTGTTGAGAGTTCGTCTCAAGAGTTTCCTCTGTAAATATTATTTCTCCAGGATGTCCAAGTTTCATAGCTCATTTTCACTGGATTTCTTTCTGGCTGAGTTTCTTAAGCATATATCCTTCTGCAAGCAGAGCTGGCAGGAAGGAGTAACACCCAGCGCGTTGCTCGTGTAACTGACTAGGTGTCCAACTCCCTAGTGTGACTTCATTCCAGTTTTCCAAACCTACATCCTCCCGCCGCTGCTGCTGGGGGGTGGGAAGGAGAGCGAGTGAGAGAAGGGGGTTTCAGAAAGAGAGGGAGGGCCTGGCCAACAGGCTGGGTGGAAGCAGCAGCTCCTCCCCCCTGGAGCAAGCAGGGGGCTCAGGGAAAGCCACCCAGTCACCACGTTTTCATGCACCGGCCATCGTGTGCTGCGCGCTGTGCTCAGTGCCGGCAAGGTCCCTGCCTTTAGGGGCTGACACCCAGTTGGGGTACAGACGACCCAGAGTGATCAAGCAGCACCGTAGCAAAAACCCCATTTGTTTTTGAGCTAAAAGCAAACAAAAGTGCAACTACAACAAAAAACTCTCTCTTCTCTCTCTAATTGTTTTCCCTTTCAAAGAAAAGCAGAAAATAATGTGCAGTGAAAGAAAGCAAATTGCAAAAGAATATTTATGGTAAATGCTTGATGAAATTTTTGTAAAAAACATAACACAATGCGCATAGCTCATGAATAGATAGGGAGTAAAAGATAAAAATGTGCACTCGATTCAGACCAAATGCATAGCAGTGGCTGCTCTGGGGAGGATGAGAAGGATTGAGGCTGGGGAGGGGAGTGGAAGGAACTTTCCCTTCATCCTAACTCTTCATTTCTTTAAAGACACAGTTCTGAGGTAAGAACAGCCAGGTGATAACAGTGGTTAACTTTGGATGATGGGGCTGCTGATCTTTTCGTACTTTTGGGGGGTGGGGGGATGGGTAGTTGATGTGTAAAGCCTGGTTCTTGGTTGGTGGGCAGACACTCAGTTTCTTGCTGCTGCTGACCCCTGCGGTGCTCTATGACCCAGTGCAGGCTTGACCTCAGGTACCATCTGGACCTGGACATAGGTATCTGCAAAAGGTGCGTGTTCTTAAGGGCAGACAGGGAACCAGGAAAGCTGGTGAAGGGCCACTAAAGCCACACCTGCTCTGTTCATTTTCTTCTTCCAGCACCTTCCACCAGGTTAGCACCCAGCGCACAGAGGGGGAGCATCTCTTCCCTCCCATACGGGGAATTTAGGACTTGCTCTCTATGAGCGGGAAGGTCAGTGGCTCTGTAGCATCCCAAGGATGAAAGAGCGAATACTTTTTGAAAAACAAGACAAATCATTAGCTCTATGGGAACTCAGTGTTCCCTGGTTCTGAAATGCGGACAGCGACTTTTGACTTAGCAGAAGAAATGGAAAGCAGTTTTTTGGGGTTTTTTTTTTTGCGGTACGCGGGCCTCTCACCGTTGTGGCCTCTCCCGTTGCGGAGCACAGGCTCCGGACGCACAGGGCCAGCGGCCATGGCTCACGGGCCCAGCCGCTCCGCGGCATGTGGGATCCTCCCAGACCGGGGCATGAACCCGTGTCCTCTGCATCAGCAGGCGGACTCCCAACCACTGCGCCACCAGGGAAGCCCGGAAAGCAGTTTTTATAAAGGTACTCTAGTGATAGATACAAGTTTCTTAGAGAAATTCAAATTTATAAAGCACTGCAGGAAGGCTGGAGGCGTTTGTCTGGTGGATTCGTAACCATAGTGTCCCCAGTGGAATCCAGTCCTGCTCCGTTTCTAGGAATGCATTAGGGTGTGGTGGTTTGGAAATAGCTGATTTAGCAAAAGTAAATGGCAAATAACTGAAATGTACCAAATCGCCTTTGCAGACCCTGCTCCTGCTTCATCCTTTGGACCCTCATCCTTTGGATGCCTTCATGCGTCTTTAGTCAGGGGAACCTATGTAAGGAGGAATCCAGGGCTTTGAGTGGATATGCTGGTCCCCGGCTAGATGTTCTTCCTTTTTTTTCCTGAGGAACTATAAGCCGGTATCTCTGGCTTGCTCCTCAGACCCTTCCATTAGCTATCAGTAGTAGTTTATTCACAGTGAGACACATGATCGCTTACTTTCCGAGGACAGAAAGAAAGAACAGGAGTTAGGAGCCTGCCAGTGGCAAGAGACATGAGCCTTGGGCACCACCCTAGTGTCTTCCTGTCCTGCCCTAGGAATTTTTAAAGATAAGATTTTACAGCTGGTGCATTCAGCGGGATGAACGCCTGCAGGCGGGGCTTCTGCTTCTGCAGCGCGTTCCTCCGTGGCCTTTAAAAGAGGCCTGCGTTCCATCTCTGCTCTCCAGAGAGAGGCCAAGAGAGATTACGTGCCCGGTTTATTCTGGGTTGGAGACTTCCCGTCCTTTGCCGTGTTTACCCAAAATGAGGTTAGCCTCATTCAGAACTCCGTGAGGTTGTTTTATGTCAGTGGCATTTATAATTAAAATGTAGCCACAAGCCGGGCGCCGTAAAACATTAGAGAAAGACGGAGAAGAAATAAAATGGAGTTTGTGGAAGAAAAAAGTTCCAGTGGTTTAGAATAGGCGCGCGCGCGCGCGCGCGCGCGCGCACACACACACACACACACACACACACACACACACACACACACACACACACACACACACAGGAAAAAGACTTTTCTTAGAATGTGTGAAGGTGTCTGCTTCCCCTTTTGGGTCTGAAAAAGGTGCCTGGGAAATTTTGATATAGTCCATGGACTGTGTGATAGTTAAAAAAAAGTTTATCTGGAAAAACCCCTTCTGTATAAGCAGATAAGGGAGCGGTGGGGAAGAGAGGGAGGGAGGCCTTGGGCATGGCATCCCGCTGGGGAGAGCGTTCCTGCCTGAAGACTAGCCCCTCTTTCTGATGCCTGGCAGCCTGGCCTGGCTGTGCCCACCATGGTCCTCTGAAAAGCTGTTTTAACTTTTGGCCCAAGCTGATGGGGAGCACAGTGCCTTCACCATTAGGTGCCGAGTGGTAGCAGAACCAGAGTCCGGACTGCCCCCAGAACTAGGGGCAGGAGGGGTTCACTGCAGGGAAGGAGCCTGCCCTTTCTAAAGGGCTACAGAGCAGGGTTCTTGGGACCAGTGAACTCCTCTACTGCCTTTAGGATGTGGTTTGATTTATAAATATTTGATTGGCACACACTTTGCTCAGGAACATTTCCATTTGTGTGGTGAGCGGTGCCGGTAATCCCGCGCTCCGTGCAACCTCCTACGTGCCTGGCGAGGCGAGGGGGTGCGCACCGCAGGAGGGGCTGCAGGTTTGGGAAGCTCGTGAGCATTTTCCTATCCTTCAGTTACTGTTCCAGTTATGAATCCCGTCCAGGAATAAGTCGCGGCCCCCTTAGGCAGAGAGGGAACTCCAGCAGGAAGAACAGAATCAGGCATGGAGCTCCTCCTTGCTTTGCCCAAGACAGCTTGCCGTGCGGAGAGGTCACACAGGGCAGGGCTTGTGGGGCTGGCGCCTGGGCATGAGGTACCTACATGCCAGGTCTTCAGAGCTCCAAGCCTGGACAGTCTCGGAGACGCTGAGATGGAGGGAGCTAGTGTAGCATTTGGCTTAACTCAACAGACTCCCAAGATCATATGGTTGGATAAGGAAGGCCAAGCAAGCCTCAGGATGATGATGATGATGATGATGATGATAAATACCATGTTCCAAGCACTTATCATGTGCCTGGCAAGGTGTTAAACACTTTCACAAACTACCACAGTTAGAATTGCTACTTTTCTATGAGGGTGGGTACTGTTGCCATCCTTGTTTTTAGAATGAGGAAGCTGAGGCACGTGGAGGAAAAGTAACTTCCCCGAGGTGACAGGAAACCAGTAAACAGCAGTGATGGGCCCTGCACCTACACCCATCTGACCCACACAGTGGACTCTCTGAATTCAGCAGGTTTATTTGATCAGTGTGCGGGATGCACGGCTGTGCTGTTGGTGTCGGGGGTGGTAGTGGGCTATGGAGAGAGTCCTGGAAGATGCAGCTGTGGGTCAGTGCCAGGTTTCCCAGTTGCTGGCTGGTGCCAGGCCCTGTGTTCACAGGGTTAGTTCACAGGGCAGTTAGTTTTGAATGATAATGAATAACCTCACAGGATCGTGGCTAAGAGGAAATGAAAGAGTCTAGTGCAGTGCTTGGCATATATCAGGTGCTCGATAGATATTTATGGAATATATTGTTGAATTTAATTTACCTTCCACCAACACAGTTCATTAACTCATCAAAGTAATATTTCTTGAGCATGACCCCAGCTGCCAGGCAATGTGCTAGACACACAAATTGCAGTGTTGAGCTGTAGGAGACAAAGTCCCTGTCCTCAGGAAGCCCAGTGAGGGAGAGAGCCATTAAATAATCACACAAGTAAATGTGAAGTGATAACCCCAAGGAGGGCTGCCTGGTCCACGAGGCGCTCCTCAAACGCCGTGTGTCTGAGATGGAGCAGGTCCTCTTTCCGTGCCCCTGTTCCTCCTCCAGGAGCCTCCCTCTCCTGGTGACACGACCATTTACTAGCCTCCCCAAGTCAAGCCCCAGGAGTCAGCATGAAGCTTCTCACACCCTGCCCCCAATGCCCCTTCTCGCAGTCTGCAGCTCTCCTCTGTCATCCTGCCTGGCCTTCCTCGTATGGTGAGGTAGCAAACGTCCACAGTCTGCATTGCTAATTTCCTACAGCAGTGATTTGAGCCATCGTAAAGGGATGAACCAAAAACATCTTCTCTGCAGGCCAGAAATTCCCACCAGTGGAGACCTTTGACTCAGGTCTACATTACAGCAGCCCATACACAGTCATCCATCGTAGTTTATACCACTCCAAGCAAGGCCTTGTGTTAGGTTCTAGGAAACTGATTCTCTTGGAGGTAGGAAGAGGACACATTTTTGAAAACTTCCCTATCTTGCCCAGGGCAGATCAACTGGCTGGGGACAAAGAAAAGCTGTGGGTAGGACCTTCAAGATGGTGGAGGAGTAAGATGTGGAGATCACCTTCCTCCCCACAAATACATCAAAAGTACATCTACATGTGGAACAACTCCTACAGAACACCTACTGCACGCTGGCAGAGGACCTCAGACTCATAAAAGAAGAAGTAAAACTGGGTTTTGCCCTGGTGGTGCAGTGGTTAAGAATCCGCCTGTCAATGCGGGGACACGGCTTCAAGCCCTGGTCCGGGAAGATCCCACATGCCGTGGAGCAGCTAAGCCTGTGTGCCACAGCTACTGAGCCTGCGCTCTAGATCCCGTGTGCCACAACTACTGAAGCCCACGCGCCTAGAGCCCATGCTTCACAACAACAGCAGCCACCACAATGAGAAGCCCGTGCACCGCAATGAAGAGTAGCCCCTGCTTGCTGCAACTGGAGAAAGCCCACAGGCAGCAATGAAGACCTAACGTAGCAAAAAAAATAAAATAAAATAAAAAAAGTAAAACTGTCACTGTTTGCAGGTGACATGATACTATACATAGAGAATCCTAAACATGCTACCAGAAAACTACTAGAGCTAATCAATGAATTTGGTAGAGTAGCAGGATACAAAATTAATGCACAGAAATCTGTTGCATTCCTATACACTAACGATGAAAAATCTGAAAGAGAAATTAAGGAAACACTCCCATTTACCATTGCAACAAAAAGAGTAAAATACCTAGGAATAAACCTACGTAGGGAGACCAAAGACCTGTATGCAGAAAACTATAAGACACTGATGAAAGAAATTAAAGATGATACAGACAGATGGAGAGATATACCATGTTCTTGGAAGAATCAACATTGTGAAAATGACTCCACTACCCAAAGCAATCCACAGATGCACTGCATTCCCTATCAAACTACCAGCGGCATTTTTCACAGAACTAAAACAAAAAAATTGCACAATTTGTATGGAAACACAAAAGGTCCCGAATAGCCAAAGCAATCTTGGGAAAGAAAAACGGAGCTGAAGGAGTCAGGCTCCCGGACTTCAGACTACACTACAAAGCTACAGTAATCAAGACAGTATGGTACTGGCACAAAAACAGAAATATAGATCAATGGAACAAGATAGAAAGCCCAGAGATAAACCCATGCACATATGGTCACCTTATCTTTGATAAAGAAGGCAAAAGTATACAAATGGAGAAAAGACAGCCTCTTCAGTAAGTGGTACTGGGAAAACTGGACAGCTACATGTAAAAGAAGGAAATTAAAGTACTCCCTAACACCATGCACAAAAATAAACTCAAAATGGATTAAAGACCTAAATGTAAGGCCAGACACTATCAAACTCTTAGAGGAAAACATAGGCAGAAGACTCTATGACATAAATCACAGCAAGATCCTTTTTGACCCACCTCCTAGAGAAATGGAAATAACAAAAATAAATAAATGGGACATAATGAAACTTAAAAGCTTTTGCACAGCAAAGGAAACCATAAGCAAGATGAAAAAGACAACCCTCAGAATGGGAGAAAATATTTGCAAATGAAGCAACTGACAAAGGATTAATCTCCAAAATATACAAGCAGCTCATGCAGCTCAATATCAACAAAACAAACACCCCAATCCAAAAATGGGCAGAAGACCTAAATAGACATTTCTCCAAAGAAGATATACAGATTGCCCACAAACATATGAAATGATGCTCAACATCACTAACCATTAGAGAGATGCAAATCAAAACTACAATGAGGTATCACCTCACACCAGTCAGAATGGCCATCATCAAAAAATCTAGAAACAATAAATGCTGGAGAGGGTATGGAGAAAAGGGAACCCTCTTGCACTGTTGTTGGGAATGTAAATTGATACAGCCACTATGGAGAACAGTATGGAGGTTCCTTAAAAAACTAAAAATAGAACTACCATATGATCCAGCAATCCCACTACTGGGCATATACCCTAAGAAAACCATAATTCAAAAAGTCATGTACCACAATGTTCATTGCAGCTCTATTTACAGTAGCCAGGAGATGGAAGCAACCTAAGTGTCCATCGACAGATGAATGGATAAAGAAGATGTGGCACATATATACAATGGAATATTACTCAGCCCTAAAAAGACATGATACTGAGTTATTTGTAGTGAAGTGAATGGACCTAGAGTCTGTCATACAGAGTGAAGTAAGTCAGGAAGAGAAAAACAAATACTGTATGCTAACACATATATATGGAATCTAAAAAAAAAAACAAAAAAAAAAGGTTCTGAAGAACCTAGGGGCAGGACAGGAATAAAGATGCAGACATAGAGAATGGGCTTGAGGACACGGGGAGGGGGAAGCTGGGACAAAGTGAGAGAGTGGCATGGACATACATACACTACCAAATGTAAAATAGATAGCTAGTGGGAAGCAGCCGCATGGCACAGGGAGATCAGCTCGGTGCTTTGTGACCACCTAGAGGGGTGGGATAGGGAGGGTGGGAGGGAGACGCAAGAGGGAAGAGATATGGGGATGTATGTATATGTATAGCTGATTCACTTTGTCATAAAGCAGAAACTAACACACCATTGTAAAACAGTTACACACCAATAAAGATGTTAAAAAAATAAAATAAAAAAAAGGAAAACCTGTGAAAGTAGGTTTTTTGTTTTTTTGTGTTTTTGCCTTGTAGAGCTGGAAGGAGTACAGTTCTACCTTGCATAATTTAATGTAGATTTACCTAAATATTTGATTGGCTTTTAGAAATATTCTTCCTGAAGTAAGTCTTAGAGTGTGGCTCTCTACTTGTCACCATGGCCTCCAGTCATGCTCAAACTAATGATCAAAGAATAGAAACCATTCCCTCGCCAGGCTGTGCCAACCGCTCAGGGATCATCCACTCCATGCCTGCCCAGGTTGATTCTGTTTCTGAAGAAACTTGAAATTCAGAAGGCTTGTGGCAGTACCATCACTGGGCAGAAGAGGGCAACAGAACCACATTTACAGGGCGCATCCATGGTAGGAAGGGAATCCTCTCGGCTGCAGGATCCCATATAAGAGTTTTCAGCTTTGTCAGGCACACAAGGCAGTGCTGGTCTTCCCGTTGCACAGGTGAGGAAACTGAGCCTCAGTATTTTCCCCCAAGATGAGATAGCTGGGAACACTGGAGACTTTTACATTGCTAGGCAAGAGAGAATGATTGGAAGGGTCTTGGGGATGGGGGATGGGAAACTGCTTTGGCAGAGCACTTTATGCGAAATGGAGAGAATGGTAATTGTCTAGTGCTGCTTCAGTTAGAAAGTGGAAGCATAGGAATAAGAGCTCAAGGTTTCTGTCTCTAAATCTAGGGCCCCTGACTCTGCAGGGGCTATGTGGATTATCCAGTTCTCCTGGCATTGACAGGTACGGGGATGTATTTCTGCTCACTCACCCGACTTTGATTTCTGCCCTCCTTGGCCCTTGTTCTTAGTTCTAGACTAAGTAAATAGGCCAACGCAAGGACTCTGAATGTTGCCAGAGAGGCCTTGAATCAAAACCTGACTCTAGACCCTTGGCCTTCATGGAGGGCAGTGTTATTGAAGAGAAGAGACTAGGCAAGGTCCTTAAGTGTTGTACTGTCTCTCCAGGTGCCGCGCTGAATACATGGAAGTCTTGGTGGTGGTGGTGGTGACAGTGGTGGCAAGAATAGCCACACGTGCTGAGTTGTGGCTCTGGGTCAGGGGACTGTGTCAAGAACTTTCACTGCGTTATCTCATGGAACCCTCCCGAGGAGCCTGTGAGGCAAGTAATAGCGTTCTTATTTTACACGTGAGAAAAGTGAGGCCAAAATGGTTAAGTAACTAGCCCAAGTTCACTTTGAAAGTAATTAATCCGGCATCACTTGTGTGCAGACCTCCTCACACACCCTCCTACGCTACCGTATGCTGCCCTCCAGGGCTCCTGACATCTGAGTTCGGGCAGCTGAATTCGCAGCACTATGCAGAAGTTGTCCCAAATTTCCATACCCAGAGTGCAGTCTATAATGTTAACAGTGAAGTCATCTACCATTTGTACAGAAATTCCAGTACTTGGAATTGTAATTGTAGCTTCTTGTTACCCCAGAATTTAAGGTTTCCCAGAAGAGCCAGCTTAACGCCGTGGAACACATCACCAAGGTTGTTTTTTCTCCTGGGACTCTAAGGACCAGAGAGCATTCCCGTTGGTTCAGAAAGCGAAGACTTATTAGAAATGTTTAAAACCTTTGAGAAATTACAGCTTGTTCCCTTTGTGTTGTATGAGGCAGATCACATGAATTGTGTAGCTTGTCTGACACAACACAACAGACTGCAGTCTGAGTCCATTTATTTGCAGTAAACATTGCTTCTTCTGTATGTGTTTGACCTACTCAGCAGTCTTTTTTTTTGCTTCACTCTGGTACCTGTTTTGCATCGGGTATAAGGCATTCAACAGGCCCATCTGAAGACAAGCCATCAAAACCAAGCTGAAAAATTCTAACCCTGCAGCATCCAGCCCCAACCTCAGTCTTCCTGCTTCTCATCTCAAGGGTCTGCTTGGTGGGCGGGAAGGACAGGACAGTGCCACCTGGTTTGGTAAGCGCTGGCTTCTGTCCCTACCACCTGTGCATCTGAGGATGGAGAGTGAGCGCCACTGGGGTGGCCGTTTGTGCTTAGTGCCTGCAACCTTTGGTGCATATCCTGTGAATAAGAAAGACTACCTGATACATAAGCCATCACATCAAAGCCAGTGTTCTGCATTTCATTTTAAAGCCATCCTGCAGCAACGTTAATTTCCACCCGTGCTATTCTGTGCCTCCTGATTTCATCCACACATTCCTTCTCTTGGTGCGTGACATACAGACCCTCTTATCAGGGACCAGATCTGACCTGTGGCTCCTCTCCAACATCTAATGCCTTGGTGGTGCTCAGGGAATCCCTGAGCACATCACAGTAGGACCCAGACACCTAACATCAAACATACACACCACCACCGGAAGTACTAAAGCACAGCGAAGAGATTTTTTTTCTTAGGTAGTCGAGGAGATTCTTTTCTCCAAGGTCATACCTCCATTTATCAACACCATCTGGGAGCTGGGCTGGCAGGAAAGCCCGGAAGAGATAGTCGGCCTTTGGCAGGAATCGCTCTTGCCCTTTGGTTTCTATAAGGTCTGGAGAATGACTTCACTCCTCCCGGTTACCCCAAACACATCTGCACGATATGCAGATGTGAGAGCAAGCACAATTTATGATGTGTAAGACTACGATTATGAACTAGGATTTCACAAATCAAGCCCAGTAGGAAGATAACCTGGAGAGTCAGTTAACTTGAAATTGAGCCCATGTCTTTGTGGGGCATTTACCAACCCTGCCCCATGTGGCCCTTCCTGTCATGGAGCGAGCAGGGCCCTGGGGACCAGACCTCTCGCTAGTTACAGAAATCTGGAACAACTGGGCATTGGTAGCCAGTCTGATCTCACAGCAGTTGGGTTAGGTCAACAGAGAGTCCTCTTAAACTCTTGAAATAGGACCTCTTTAGGCAGGCTGTAGCCTTCACAACTCCCCCTTTTCCACACCTAGACCCTTTACACCTTGTTCCCCCTGCCTCCGAGTGTGTCATGCCTGAATAGAGCCTTGGGGAAGAGGGTACAGCCCTTCTTTAGCTATCCTCCCTTCTTCCATCCTTGACTAAGGAAGGCACCAGAAAGGTGAGATGGGTGCTTACTGTGCTGGTCACTCCTGTCCCTTGTCCCATCCACTGTGCCATCTGGAAGGATCCTCAGGAAATGGCCCCCGTTGCTACAGTAGAGGAGTTTGGGCTTCTTGTAATTCCCTGGAGGCAGTTTAAACTTCTCGGTCAGGGCTGTGAAGGTTGTGATTTCCCCTTCAGCCATGGCTGAGCAGCTCCTGGTTATGGCGCTTTCAAGGCTGTAAGAAATTAAACAACCCTGTAGAATGTTCTTTCAGCGAAGGTGCAGCGTGTACTTTCAAGAAGGGAAGGAGAGCCTCAGGGCACAGGCTCCTGGCCGGGTGGTAACCACAGACTGCCCAGGTGCTGTCCACAGTAAACAGGCCTGTGCCGTGGCCAGTGGTTAAGGAAGGATGGTCCCTGGTAGGGGAGGGATTTTCAGGCATGTCTCACTTCCCAATTGGACACAGCTCTGGACCAGGCTGTGTGTTTTTTAGAACATCAAATTTGATCATTTGGCGGAGAGGAAAAAGAATAATGTTTTGGTTCCTCCTTCTGATCCACACACATCCTCAAATTAAACGCCGAAGTTGCACTAAAATAACACTCAGGGTCTGGCTGAAACCCGCAAATGCCAAGAGGCCAGCGCTGAGGTTGTGCCCTCCACCCTCCCGATGTTTTGGCCAGGTGCTGAGGCCCTTGTATGGAGATAGCCCCCGGGAGCTTGGGCATGGGAGACCCATGGGGAAGGCGGGGGCGGGGTAAGTGGCGGTGAGGGGCATTTCCGAGACAGCCAACAGTTAATTTGTAAAGGACAGTTCTGGGTTTACTGGTGGGAACAGAACCAGAGCTGGAGAAGAAGGCACGTGGAGGTGTTGTGGTTTGTTTGTTTTTTGGGTTTTTTTTGCGGTACGCGGGCCTCTCACTGCCGTGGCCTCTCCCGTTGCGGAGCACAGGCTCCGGACGCGCAGGCTCAGCGGCCACGGCTCACGGGCCCAGCTGCTCCGCGGCACGCGGGATCTTCCCGGACCGGGGCACGAACCCGTGTCCCCTGCATCGGCAGGCGGACCCTCAACCACTGCGCCACCAGGGAAGCCCCCATCAGTGGGGTTTTTAAAGGGCAGTCACTGCCAAAGGACATTTTATGGGGTGGAGCATTTTGAAGGTTCTGCTAGCAATTGCCTGGGTCCACAGCTCTCTGTATATCGTCAGATCACACAGGGAAGACGGTAGTCTGTTCCTAGGACTAAGGCCATCTTCCTCCTAATTATTTTCTAATGAGACATACTGTTGACACAGAAACCACCATACTGCCTATTATAATCCTCTAATGTTGTATATACCCACTATATGCAAATTTATATTTTTAGTGTGAAAATGCATCAGTGACACCGCTGAGGACTAAAAAGTAAAACCAATAAACTTTAGTATTTTAAAATATCTACTTACCCCACCATTTAGGAGAATGAATTGGTGCTGACTACAAGGACTGTACAAGAAAGAGGTGAAGAGGAGACTGGGAAACCAACATGAGAACTTTGTCTTATAAGAGCGAGTAGGTGCTAATTGTACACGTTGATTATCAAGTGGCCTTATCATAATAATGATCATCATCATCATTAACATATTGTGGGCTGCAAGTTAACTCCTGGCCTCCTCACCATAATTCTTTGAGGCAGATGCTAATGTTATCCTCATGTTTTTATAAAGTGAAACCAAAGCTTACAGCTGCTCAGTGGCCTGTCTGAGGTCAACAGCTAGTAAGTGAGCCTCAAAAGGGGTCTCTTGAAAGAAAGCCCTAACTCGCCTTTAATAGCCATGACAAGGTTAAGTGACTTTACTGGTACCACAGTAGTAGTATTAGAAGTGGGGATTTTACCCATTGCCTGGCACATACATCTGCCCCCATGACCTGATCATTCATTAAGTTACTCATTTGTGACCCAGGTATTGGCTATCACCACCAACAGCCTCTGCTTTTGCCCCTGTGCATCTCTTCATTTCCCAGAGAACCCAAGTCACCAGGTGTTAGGAGCCCTGTGAACTTGACGGAAGGCCAACCAGCCTCCTGCATTTCTCACACTCCCATCCACGCATCCTTGGAGTGGCCTCACGGAGCTGCTTGCATAGAAGGTAATTCCATCAGAAATCAAGGGAGCAACTTGGGTGATTTATCCTGGTGACTTTGGAATTAGGGTTCGTGTTGGAAGCCTCCATGTGTTTCCTCTGCTCTAGGCATTTTAATGTGTCTAGTACATCTCTCCCAGTCTACAGCCACAAGGGCTGTGGTTTGAAGTCCCTCCAAGGACCCCCAAAGAGAGTTTTGCATACACCATGTAAACTGTCTTTAAAATCAGACCACTCCAAATATCCCCTTCACATATGGTGAAACTCTGTCCGGCCCTTTTCACGTAGTCCAATAACAGATGGAAAATTAATTTCGTATACATCAGTTTCATAGGGCAGACTGCAGAGTTCACCTTGCACAGCACACTTTGCGTTTCCTTCCCAAACCCTCACTCTCTCTTCCAAAGCCCGCTCTTTATCCAGAAGCCTCTGAGTCTCTGTGCCCACCTCTGTCTCTTTCACTCTCTCTCATTGCCTCTGTACTCAGTCCTTTTCCGTCCCAGCCTTTCAGTCTTCCTATCCCTCCGCTCCATTCTGGATCCCCTCAATGTAAAGCAATTTAGTGCTTCCAGACATAGGCATCTTCACCCATCACCTCTCATTAGCATACAACAATGATCCTCTTCTTCCTTAAATTACAGCTAAGAGATAATCCATATTTTTTGTTCCATTAGTTTTTTTTTTTTTTTTTCAAGCACTTACTGAGTACTTAATTTGGTATAGGAGAAAATAATCATATACTGGTGGTGGCCGTTTCACTGTACAAAGAGCCATTTGTGTTGTCCATCTTAGATGGGCAGAATTTTGTTTCTTGCTGTCCCTGGATTTTCTCAAATGGAGGTCCCCATTAGCCCTGGTTGTGCAGCAATTGCGTGGTGAGGACAGCCTCCCTTCTAGATCCAGCACCCGTGGGGAGTCTCCATTAAGTTGGTTTCTACGTGTTGCATATGGATTTGGCTCTACCCATTTACATTCTTTCTTCCATCCCACTGGGATGCAGGGAACAGATGCACCAAAAGACTGGCCGAGGTTGGAGGCATCAGTTCTGACCAAGAATTATACTGATGCTCACGTTCATGTGTGTGTAAACCATGAAGCTAAAGGCCTTCTGTCAGAGGCCGGCGGGCATCCCCTCCCCCTTGATTGCACTGCAGCCTGGGGTTATACAAACCCATGCCTCTGTTCTCTGCCTGCTCCCCCCAGTAAGAGGGACAGTGATGGTGTGGCTGCACTGACTTCAGATTTCTGCCATCGCCCTTAAGTTCAGATCCACACCTGAAACCTGAAGGTGACTTGCTGATGCCTGAAAATAAGCCTTGTGTCAATGTGAACTCGATAGACTGTATCAGTGGGATTACGAATCGGCCAAAACATACAAAAAAATGAAATCTCTTTTTGTTGGTGAAGGGAACTGCAGAGGCACAAAATTCCCCTCCCCCCGTTTCGCTTTATTTACAATTTACCTATATTTTTAGCAGTGGTTGGTCCAGAGTTCCTTGCCAATCTAGGTATTGTTAATTAAAGGATAGGAATGAAGGAAGCATATGACGTGATAAAACCATTAGGCAGCAGCCTCACCAGGCCCTTGGGGATTTTCACGAATTGCTCTAACAAATGAATCCATTAACTATGTGAAATCAGGCATTGAGCGTAATGTATAAGCCCCGCTTGTGGTTAGTAGTATCTTTTTGTTGGCTGTCAGGGGAAGGGGTTATCTGTGTGTGTGTTGGGAGATGGAAAAGACCAAGCCCAGTGGACTCCATGTCATCGTCCTGTGCTAAGCCCAGCCCTCTGAGATTTGGGGCCCTGGGGAGATTTTTCTGGACTTAGCAGTGACACTAAAGTGAGGGGAACACCAAGCCTATTGGAACGTCCATGTTAAGCCTGATGTATTTTGTTAGCTAGTTCAGGAAGAGGTCCTGAACTCTGGCACATGGACAGGATGTTAAGTATACGCTCTCACACAGGAATACAAGAGTCACTTTTCAGTGTGGGAGAGTGAGCCACACTGTACAGCCCCAGCTGCACACAAATGGGCTCTGGGAGCCTGGGCAAGTCATTTGTTCCTTCTGAGATGTTTCCTCTAATAATCCCCACCCTGCCTACCTCAGAGTCGTCTGAAGGATTAACTGGGCACAGTATTCATAACACTACTTGGAAAGTTTACAACTGTGACCTGACCTCCAGGAGAGACGAGTAAGTGGTTTTATTGAACTAGTTGAATCCTGATGTGCTCTAGGTCAGCTGCGATTGAATGCTTAATTTAAAATGATTTTTTCAGCTGGTATGGAAATAGAGTTTTTCCTTCCCTCTCATATTTGGCAGAAATTAGCTAAGCCCCTCCTCCCTCGTCATTTAAGCCACAAACATAGTAGAGAAGATGGAGGAGGCAAAGGTAAGCCATCGTTATGTAAGAGAGAATCCAGGTCACTGTTTCAGAGTCAGTTCTCAGCTTATCGACAGTTATCGAAGGAATGTTTGTGAAGCCTGCTGTTTCTAGGACACGTCAGTGTTCAGTTTGGCCCTGGTGGCTAGGTCAGAAGGGAAGACGTGGTTCTAAGAATCAAAGGAAGGCAAACAGTGATGTTTATTTTTTTAATTTTGTTTCTAACTCCTGTCACTGCTTAAGCAATGCAGAATACCCATGAAGGAGGAGATTTTGCAAAGTATATTAAGCCACTGAAGGTAGATGTGTAGGCATCCGTTAAGGTGATAATTGGGTATGTGTCCTCAAACCCAGCATATGTAAAACAGATCTCACCTTTGGTCTCAAATATGCCCTAAGTCCTTGATCCTGTATCTTTGAATGGAATCACCCAGAAGCCTTAACTCTGCCTTAGAGATATTAATTAACCTTAGAATTTGATAAGTCAAATATGCATGTTTAAACGTTAAGGGTAACGACTAAAAGAAAAGAAATAGAATGCATTAATTCCAGTCAGCAACTGGTAGGGATAAGGGAAAAGAGGTGAAATAAATAAAATTGTACTTATCCAAAGGAATCTAGAAGAAAGAGAAAAATAATAGAAATGTTTTTAAAAATTGCTCATAATTACGTGGCAGAAATAAATTGAAATACATTTATAATCACAATAAATGTAAATGGGCTAAATTTACTAGCTACTGGATTTTTAAAAAATCCATCTACACTCTGATTACAAGAGACACATTTAAAACATGAGGACACAGAAAGGTTAAAAGCAAAAGAATGAAAAACAGACACACACACAGAAATAGACACCAGATGTTAACAAAAAACTAAAAGTTGGTATGGCAATATTAATATCATGTAAAGTAGGTCTAAGACAAAAAGAATGATCAGGAATAAAAGGGATCACTGCATAATGGAGAGTGGATCAGTTCAACAGAAAGATACAAAAATTCTAAACGTGTATACTTAATGACATAGCCTCAAAATATATAAAGTGAAAATTGACAAATACGTAAAGAGAAGTTGTTGACCAATTCACAATGACGGTGGGGGGTTTTAACACATTTCTGTCATAAATGATAGAGCAAACAGATAAGAAAATATTAAGGATATGGAAGATCGAAATACGCAATTAACATGTTTAATGGAATGAACCATGTAAGAGGACCCTGCACCCCACAATTAGTCAGCACCGTTCTTCCCAAGGACACATGGAGCATTTACAAAACTTGACCATGTACAAGGTCATAAGGCAAGACTCAGCACAAATAGAATTCATTTTGTTGAGACTATCCTTTGATTAGAGTAGAAATCACTCCCACCCGTCTCACTGGTGACAAAGCCCTTTCATCTGTCCCTCTTTAATGTCTCCTCGCATCACCCTCCCTACTCCATTCTCACTGTGCTGCCTGAGTGCAGGTGCAACACCTTCTCTCACCTGGGCTGCTGAGGCAGGCGGCAGCGGCCTCTCTTCTCCAGCACTGCTCTCTTCCAGTCCACTTTCCACCCTGCTGCCAGGGACCCTTCTAACATGTGAAAATGCGTATCCCTCTCCTGCTG
>NW_006793908.1:440231-454067 GCF_000442215.2 Lipotes vexillifer
GCTGAAGATCTTTGACTGTGTCAGTGGGTTCCCTGCTGCCGTCGGGATAAAACCCAGACCCCACCATGACCTGTAAGGCTTTCCTCATCTGGTCTCCACCTAACCTTGTTGCCTTTTCTCTTATTGGCCTGCTCTTCTTGGAGTCCCCCCCATACCCTCACACTCGACCAGCCACGTTCTCTGCCCCTTCCTCCACCCTTCCACCGTTGCCTTTCTAAGTCATACTCATCCTTCAGAGATTCGTCTCAGATATTTCCTCCTCCAGGAAGCCTGCTTGGATACATCCCCAGCCCTGACATCCCTCCTCTTCCTCCGTTCCACACACACCAGTTCAGATTAGTTGATTCCCTGATGCTCCCATAGCAGCATTCCATTTACTCTGTCACAGCACTGGGTATAGTGGCTGTGCATATTCCCTGCTTGAAGTCCTCCTTGTTTTCCCGTTGCTCTGGGATAAAGACTAAGGCCAGGACAAGGCCTGCGGGGCTCTGGGAGGACCAGCCCTGGCCTCTTCCTCTGCCTCATTCCTCATCTCTCCACACTAGCCTTCCACTTCCTTGAAACCATGCATTCCCGCCTAGCTGAGGACTTTACCTACTCTGTTCCCTCTTTCTGGAGCACTGTTGCTCTCCTCCCCCTCACCCCACTCGCCTGGTCAACTCCTACTTTCTCTTCAAGTCTTAGATCAGTTGTCAGTTCCTCAAGGAAGCCTTGCCTGACTGCCCTGAATTGGATCAGGTTCCTCTAGTTCTCACGGGACCCTTTAACGTTTCCTCAGAGCTCTTACTTCAGTTTCTAATTACACCTTCATTCTTGTGATTATTTAATTCATGTCTCTCTTCATGACTGAGCTGTCAGCTCCGTGACGGTACAAACCAGCCTGCCTTGTTCACCGTGGTCTCCTAGTACCTGGTAAAATGCCTGGCACTGAATGGGCATTTGATAGATATTTGTTGGTAGCGTGAACAAATATAATTTAACCATATTTGCTTGACTATCTCCTTCATTAGTCTCTGAGGCCCTGAACAGACACTGTGCCTTTTCTTTCTAGACCCAGCCCTTAGCAGGTGGCTGCACGTCATCAGTGTCTTGTGCACGTTTGTTGATCGAATACCAGGCCAGTCCGTTCTCGGGAGACTCTCATGGAAACATATTATCAGGACACCTAATTAGAAGGTGATGTCCTACAGGTATTAACAGAGTAGCTAAGCCAAGAGCACACATGTATTTTAATTGGGTTCAAATTAGGGCTGGAATATCCCACCCTGGGTTAAAAGCAGGGCCAAACCTGGTTCCCATCTTGTAGAAGATACTTCCTTACTTCTTCAAAGGAAATATTAAGGAAATAAAGGCTCTAAAGGAAGGGGTCAGACCCTTTGGTCTCAAGTCTGACCTCCTTATCTGACCAAGAGAAAGTTGGTAGGGGCTGGAAAAAAGTTCCAGGTGTTGCTATTTCTGCCAGGGAGTGTCAGGTTGGCAGGGACCCGCTTCATTCCTCTGGTGAGGAAAGGGAGTGTGTTCTTCTTTCTTTTCTTCCCGCTCCACCCTTGGTGATCTGCACCAGGTCTGAGGAAGGAATGGAGTCATGGCTGACTGGCTTGGGCTATCACTTCCGCATGCACCTCCTAAGGCAGTTCTGTTCCATGAGCCGAAATCTCATCTTGCAAAGTTAGCAGAAAACTATGGGCATGGCCGTGGGATGGACTTGGCAGTGGTGTGTAGGAGGTGGCTCCTACAAGTTTGTGAAAGCCAATTATTAAATATTCATGAAATTTGCGAGCCAGTTGTTGAACCATTAGTGGCTTGAAATTGGCCCCAGTGAGAGTATTTGTACCACAGAGAGTGGCAAATGCTTTAAGTCAAGGCTTTTTTTTCTCTTTCTGTCTCTATTCTTCCTTTTCTCTGCCTCCCTCCTTCCCTCCCTCCCTTCCTTCCTTCTTTTTTCCTCTGACTGCTAAACTCAGGTTGGAGTCCTGGCTGGACACTCACTAGCAAATTACTCAGAGCCTCAGTTTCCTCATCTCCAGAATGGGGCCCCATAACTCTAGCTATTGCACAGAGTCCTATAAGTCTTAAAAGATAATGCATGGAAAGTGCTGAGCCCAGCACTTGGAAACTTGGAAGCATTCAATAGGCGTTAGCTTGATTATCAGCCTCTGTATATCTTATTGTTTAGTTTTGCCAATCATCCGTGCTATTGATTTAGGACTGAACAAACTTGATTTTTAACATTTAGTGATCTTTTAGCAATATTTGAAAATACCGTTTTCTAAGTGATAGGGTAGAATTTTTCCTTATCACTGATGTACAGTGAAGCTCTCTTCTCATTTGCTTAGGTGCTATGATATACTAGTGACCAGTTCTCAGTATATTTCTTGGGTTTGTGTGTGTTACTGTCCGGGATGACAAGAGAACCTGTGGGGTCAGTAGTCTTCGTTTCCTGTTCTTTAATTTAGGATCCTTCTAATCCTTAAGAATCCCGAAGTCACTGAGAATAAACTGTCCCCTGGCTTCCAGAATCAGGTATTATATCAGGGAGATCAAGATGTCATGCTCGGGCTTCCCTGATGGCGCAGTGGTTAAGAATCCGCCTGCCAATGCAGGGAACACGGGTTTGAGCCCTGGTCTGGGAAGATCCCACATGCTGAGGAGCAACTAAGCCCATGCATCACAACTACTGAGCCTGCGCTCTAGAGCCCACGAGCCACAACTGCTGAGCCCGCGTGCCACAACTACTGAAGCCCACGTGCCTAGAGCCCGTGCTGTGCAACAAGAGAAGCCACCGCAGTGAGAGCCCGCGCGCTGCAATGAAGAGTAACCCCCGCTCTCCGCAACCAGAGAAAGCCCGTGCGCAGCAACGAAGACCCAACGCAGTCAATAAATAAATTTATATTAAAAAAAAAAAAGATGTTATACTCTGGTTGACAACTTCTACTCAGCACCTGCCAGGAGCAGGATGCTGCAGATGTCCTGGAAATTTACAAAATAAAAGAAGGGGGAAAAAAAGGGAAAAAAAAAAGAAAGGCCTGGAATCCCTAATCTGTAATTCTGAAATGCAAAAGACTCTGAAAACCAGAAGTCCTTTCATAACTCAAATGTGGCAAAACCTGACCCAGACTGTCCTGAGACTATTTAAAGTCTTTATTTATTCTGCTTCGTGTTAATATTTATATAATCTGGTGCAGAGGTACTGACATGCTTGATTATAGGCTATTAGACCAGCGTCTACTGGAGTTGTCCCGTAATATACAGTATACATACCATACTACCTTTCTAAAATCCCCCAAATTCTGGATTCTGAAACATATCTAGCCCCAAGTCTTTTCAAATAAGGGATTCTGGACCTGTAGTCGAAATCACAGTGTCTGCCTTTAAGGAGTTTACAGTTTGGCCCATACCAGACTCATCAAGCTGTGCTTCGGATAAGAGGGGCATAGATGCTTAGACGGAGTGTAGCCGACAGGAAGTAGGGGATGTTCATCTAATTGGGCTGTGTCACCCAACTGCTCAATCCCAGCCTTAGCTCTCCTGCTCCTCAACGAAGAGTAGAAAATATGAGCAGACATACATTCTGAAGAGTCTCCTCCAATATCCTTCATTCCTTCCCTTGATTATGGGTCTTTAATTCTCTGCAGTCTGGCTTATCCACCCCTAAAACACTTCCCCCATAGAGCCTCATTTAGTTGGAGGTCAGGAATTCTTTTAAGTGCTTAGAGAAAACAGCCTCCATTCGAGAGGAGAAACAGAGCGCTCCCTGGTGCAACGGTGTGCTCTGCGGGCCCCAGTTCTGTTTGAACTTTAATGGTACACCCCGGGCCAGAGCATCCTGCAGGCGCTTAGTCATCCTGAAGACCTGCACGCATCTTCCACGGAAATATCCTTCCTGCAGACTGACGCTTTAAAGCCCTGGGGCTTCGAGTCAAATGCAAAGTGATTCTGCAGGGGCTCTGGCAGCCCTTGCCCCCTTAGTCTAGCCTTCTCTTATTGATGTGTCTCCAAAAATCTTTTGAATCTGTTGTGCAAGTTACAGTCTCCAGAACCAGCCCAGGAAGAACATTCCTTTCTTGAAATCAGCAGACCTTCCAGCTCGTAGAAAGAGAGTCTGTCTGCTGAGTTTTTTTTTTTTTTTTTCTTCTCTCCTGACCTAGAAAATTTGGCTTCTCCAAACTCAGTCTTTTGAAGCATGTGTTTGTTATCTCTTTGGAAATACTGAGGGCTTGCCCTACCATATGTTTCCCAATAGCCTCCTATGGACATACCCATAAATTATAAAATGTGTCCATAAAGAATAAAATAGTGACCTTTTCTCGAGCATTTACTGTGTACCAGGTACTGTCCTAAGTGCTTTACATACATCATTTTTCTTTTTTTTTTGCGTTACGCGGGCCTCTCACTGTTGTGGCCTCTCCCGTTGCGGAGCACAGGCTCAGGACGCGCAGGCTCAGCGGCCATGGCTCACGGGCCCAGCCGCTCCACGGCATGTGGGATCTTCCCGGACCGGGGCACGAACCCGTGTCCCCTGCATTGGCAGGTGGACTCTCAACCACTGCACCACCAGGGAAGCCCCATTTTTCTTTTTTTAATTTAATAACTTTACTGGAGTATAATTGCTTTACAATGTTGTGTTAGTTTCTGCTGTATGACAGAGTGAATCAGCTATATGTATACATATATCCCCATATCTCCTCCCTCTTGCGCCTCCCACCCTCCCTGTCCCACCCCTCGAGGTGGTCACAAAGCATCGAGCTGACCTCTCTGTGTTACATACATTATTTTAATTAATCTCAAAGAGATTCTGTTAGGCAGGCACTGCTATTTTTCCTTCTTTGTTTTTATAGGCTGGGAGGTAAATGAATAGAGTAATATTTTCTTTTTTTTTTTTTAAGAGTAATATTTTCTATGCAGTGATCTACCGTAGCCACTTTGATGTTCCAGAGTTTAATTAAACAGAACAGGGGAGCTGCCCTGAGCTGAACTCAAGGTATTGCTTTTTTATTCCGCATTTTGCAGTAGAGGACACCAAGGCTCAGAGAGCTGCAGGTAATTTGTCTAAGGTCACACAGCTACATAAATGTGAAAGCCAAGAGCTGAAGGGAGGCGCTTCTGACTCCAGCGTCTGTGATTTGAATCGCCAAAGAGATGTGGGAAAGAGAATAAAATGCCCCTTGGACCAAGTGTTCCTTAGCTTTTGTGCTCGTTTTACTCCACCAGCCTCCATAGGTCACAAAGCCCCATGGCCTGGGTTCTGCAGGAGGTACTTCTTTTCCTTGAATGAAGTCTTTGCAAGTTTCTGCCTTGACACATGACTGTCGTCTTCCACAGCGGTACAGTGGCCCCCACCAGCACTTTCCTGATTGTCACTGTGATGCCTCCCCAAAATGACCCAGTGTTGGCCAAGTCCGTCTTGACTTTTGTCACGGCAGGGTCATTTGCCTTTGCTTTTAAAGGGGCTGGGGTGAGGCCAGAGGCTACTGGGTAAACTGAGTAAAAGATCTTCCTTCTTGACTGGGTTGGAAAGGCCATGAAAAAGGGAAGTTCTCATAGACACGGCTTTTGGTTTCTCCTGCGTCTTTAACTACTTGCATGACCAGGCAAGTCATTTAATCTCTCTGATCTTCGTCTGTAAAAGGAAGCTGTTACGAGGACCGATGCCATCATGGGGCCATGAGGAAGGAATAGAGTGAGGCCTGGGAAGGGCCTCGCAATGTAGTGAGTGCTTTGGAAATAAAAGGTATCATGAATGTTATTAATAAGAGCCTATGTTTTAGCGTGTTGATTATGTACATTTTTATAACACTTGGGATTTCACAAAGCATTTTATATGAGTAAGCAAGCATCTTGGGGTGTCTGTTGTATAGACTCTACGTTAGGTACTTGACAGTCATTTCGTATTTGCTCTTTCTACTGTTGTACCGGATGGATGAATGGCTCTCCTTTTTCTTTAGCCAAGAGAACCGGGGCGCCCAGAGGCTGACGGCTTATCAAAGCAAATCTGTGGCTTAGCCAAGAATAAAACCCTCAGTCCCAAGACATCAGTTTATCCTGCTGCCTCTCCATGGGGCAGCCTCGTTTCCAAGGGCCCCATGCTCACTCAAAACATTCAAAAATAAAAAAGACAAAACTCCCATTTCTGCCAGAGAGAGATATCCAAGCATCTCTGGAAAAAGGGTTAGCAGTCCTGGCGTGCGGTTTTGTGTTGTAAGGTGCTTGGATACGAAAGAGGAACTGTAAACCCCGTGGAACTCATTTCACATGTCAGAGTCTATTCTGGATCTTGAAAGCAGGCCACGGAGGCCCCAGCTGTGCCCCAAGAGCTACATTCCTTGGCATCCAGCACCATGCAGGAAGTGGGCGGGGGAGGGGGGCCCAGGATTCCCAAAGGGACCCAGTGGGTGTCACAGCCCAAGGGCAGGAAGAAAAGAATCCCCCACCCCAGCCTTCCAGGGCCTAGTTTTTGCAGAGACTGCATCAGGACATATAAAACTTGTTTCCTTCTGCATTATTTCTTTTTAAAGACTTTGGCTATTTTTAGAGGTTCCTTTCACTTGCCAATTCTCTTTGATCCCACATGAAAAGTCCAAAAGGGACCAGTCTTCAGTTTGCACTGTTTGCCCTGTTTCAGCACATCTGACAGCTCTCGGGTCCTGTGACCAGGTCACTGTCACTGGTATTCCACACACAGGCCCACACGCAGCTCGGCTGTTGGCAGGAACCAGGTGAGCTTTATGGGAAGGAGATGGAGCAAGAGAGCATCACCACTGAAGGCCCCAGGAAACGACTGGTGTTTGATAAGGGGTGAAAGAGCTTGGAAGTGAGTTGAAATCTTCTATCCAAGAAGCTCAACTAAGAGATAAATCTGCCCCTGGTATCTAGTGTCTCCAGGGATGTGCACATTGCAGTCAAGATGCCATTTACCAGAAAAATCACAATGATAGCCCGGGACCAATAATGAGGACAGTACACTCATATGTCAAACGTGGCCTCACGGGTGTTGTCTTTAATTTTGGCAGGTAGCTGGAAGCATGGTTTGCCCTCACCCCTTCTGCTCTTCATGGTTTCTCTCCTTGTTTATTTCTTTTCTTCTAACTGACCTTTCAAAGCCATTAATATCCTCCACCACCCACTGCTCCTCTCTCATGTTTTAGAGATCAAAGCACCATTACGTTGGGTGGAGTGGTTTGAAAACTGGAGCACTTCTACGTTATTGGCCTTTGAAAGCAGATTAGGCAACAAGAAGTAAGGAGAAATGTCAAGAGAGACTTCTTACTTCTCTGGGCTGCCATCTTTTTGCACATAATTCCTCTTGACTTTCAAGGAGCCTGCCTGCCTTGGTTCCTTGACATTGTCACGTTCAAGGGGCTCCTCTGGAATTCGATAAATCTAGACATTTAGGTGGGCCCATGGGGTGGGGCGGTCAGAAGGGAGAACACTTCCTAATGTTTTCATGATACTGTATTCCTAAACCCTTGATGGTGTGAATAACTTTTCTATGGATTTGTTTGTACAGAAAATAGATAAATAAACGGGTGTTGCTTTTCAAAACTGCCCTGCATGGGAGCAGGTCATTAGGTTGTCAAGTTTCACATTCTGTAGGGAGCTTGGTTGATCTGATTTGCAAAAATTCTTAACAGCATATTTGGCAGCATGACTGTTGGGAGCCTCCCTGAGTCTACTTATGTTGAGCCCACCCTGTCTAGGGGAGATCCCATCCCTTCTCTATGTGTTTGAGCCAAATGTGTTTATTGTGTAACACAGACCCAAGTGTGTTTATTGTGTAACATTTATGATAATTTATGATTTTATTTATGTGTTTGCCTACTTGTTACTGTCTCACATACATTCTCTCTCTCTCTCTCTCTCTCTCTCTCTCTCTCTCTCTCCCCCTCTCTCCCCCTCCTCCCTCTCCCTCTGTCTCTTTCTCTCTCTCTCTCTCTCTCTCTCTCTCTCTCTCTCGCCTCAGGAGGGCCCAGATCAGGTTCCTTTGGCTCACTTGGTATTGTCAGCACCTAGATCTGTGCCTGATGCATAGTAATTGCTCAATAAATATATGGGAATGAATGAATTCAAGAAACATGTTCTGAGAAAAGTTGTTGGGAAAGGGTGTAAAAAAAACCCAACTTATCAAAAATATTCCCGAAATATGTTCTGAGAAAAGCTGTTGGGAAAAGGTGTAAAAAAAACCCAACTTATCAAAAATATTCCCTGTGGAAGAAGGTGATATTTAAGGTTAGCTTCCTTGCTCTACCAATCCTTTTAAGCAAGATGAATAGCACTTTTTAGAGAATAGTGTTTGCCAGACTTGGAATCACTAGTTATTCCTATAGGACTTTGAAGAAATAGTGGAAGGCCATCACTTTTTCTTTCTCTTATTTTCCTTTCTATCTATTCATCCTTCCTTTCTTCCTATATTTATTAAATGCGTATCAAGTATATGCCAGGCATGGTAAAACAGGGGTAATAATATACCTACTTCAGAATTGTTGTGAGAATTAAATGAGATAATTGTACTTAACAGTTTTTGGCGAAGTATCTAACATGTTAAGAGCCTGATAAATTTTAGCCATTAACACTTCCATCAGAAATATTTATGAAGCAACTATTTTGCACCTTCTGTCTGAGTCTCCAGAGTAAGGAGAAGGCATACTGTCTAAACCATCAGGGAGCTTGTGATGATTTATGTCATTAGTTTTCTTTCCATAATATCTGCTTCAGAGCAGAGGGTTACATGGTGGCTTCTTGTGTTACAGGTGGGGACGGTCAGCTAGACAGGACAAGAATGAGGAAATGGACAAAATGTCAAGCTTTTATGTAAAGACAGGATCAGTTACTGATTTTTCCCTTTTGCCTCAGCTTCCTTATATGGCTTAGCACAGCAGTGTTACTGATCCTTTTATTTTTAAAGAAATTTGGTAATATTTTGTTCATCATGGACTTTTCTGCATTAAATTTGATTTGCTAAAAACCTTGCATTGGGCTTCCCTGGTGGCGCAGTGGTTGAGAGTCCGCCTGCCGATGCAGGGGACGCGGGTTCGTGCCCCGGTGTGGGAAGATCCCACATGCCGCGGAGCGGCTGGGCCCGTGAGCCATGGCCGCTGGGGCTGCGCGTCCGGAGCCTGTGCTCCGCAACGGGAGAGGCCACAACAGTGAGAGGCCCGCGTACCGCAAAAAAAAAAAAAAAATCCTTGCATTAAAATAGTATTTCCCTTGATTTCTGAGTAAATTTTGCACCTGAAGCAAGTGCCTCCCTCTTCCCACCCTGGTCCCAGCCCTGTTAGCTAGTCAACCTCTCTAAGCTCTCATGATCAAGCCCTTTGACTCTAGTTAAGGGCTATTGAATTTATGTTCTTATCATCCACTGTCAATACCCAGTCCAATGCACCACCAGCTCCTGTCTTAACTTCTAAAGTAGTCCCCTCTTTTGTTCTTGGCCCCCTCCAGTCACTTCTATACACAGAATCAGATCTCTTAAAACCTATATCAGATGATCACTCCCTGGCTTAAAACCTTCTGTGGCTTTCTGTTTCCATGAAGTAGAACCCAAACTCTTACCATGGCCTGAGACCCTATGACCTGGCCTGACCTCCCATTCCTCCCTCCCTTTGCCTGTTATGCTCCATCCACTCCTGTCTTCTCTTAGACCCTTGAGTCCATGGTGGTCTCCTCCACATGGCTGCCTTCGTACACATGGTTCTCCAGCAATGCCCTTCCCGACCTCTTTCCACCTTGCAGGTGGCGGCTGAAGTGCCACCTCCTCAGAGGTCTTCCCTGACCTCCTGGTGTAAGTTCTGTCCCCCTCTGCCTCTCTCATTCTCTTCTGTTACCTCCTCTTCTTTCCCTTTTCAACACTTCCCATCATTTGTAATTTCACTGTATGTCCATCCATGTGTTTACTTGCTTGGATGTCTTTCTCCCCCACTCGCCTGTAAGCTTCTGGAGAACAGAGTCATGCTTATTCACCACCTTCTCCCCAGCCTCTGTGCTCAAGGAGCACAGAGGAGTTGCTCAACCCTTTCTTGAGTAAATGAGGGAAGGGAAGGGAATGAGTGAGTAAATCAGTCTTCAGCTTGCAAGATCTTGACCTAAAGACTCTGCCACACGCTAAGGAACAATGGGACACTTTTATGTCGCATTCTGCTCTCTGTTGTCATGAACTTCGCTCTGCTAAAGCAAGTGTTTTTCCTCTGCATTATTTTTATAGAAAAAGAGAAGCAAATATAGAGATAATTATTGATTCTCACTCATCAAGTCCCTGCTCCCTATCACCAGCATCCTCCTGAGAGCCTGCTGCAGAATTCCTGGGAACCACAGGAAATAAGTCCACTAACCACTTGAAATGCTCTTATAAAAATAGACCGGACTTGACCTTCTTCCTGTGGAAGGGCCTCTTTCCTCAGGGCAAACATTACAAAGAAATTCTCTCTGCTCTTAGGAGCCTCCTTTTTCCGTCAGTCTTCCAGCAGGACTTATCTGGACAAACTTGGAGTCCTGTTCTGAAGTTGTCCCCCATCTGCCTGGGTCACCATCTGAGCAAATTCCTCATTTACTATTTCCATGCTGTTGTTTTTATATTGAAATGATAAGATAAACAGACAAAAGTCAAAACCTTGGGGAGCTATTGGGATGTTCTGCCGTGCACTGATATTCCATTCGGGTGGTTTTACCCTCACCAGAGGTTACCACCACTGTCCTTGGGCTTCAACACAGGGGTGCACCTACATCACTCTGACCGTTATCCCCTTACCAAATTCCTTACTTCTAAATTTTATTACCGACGTGCAGTTTTACTTAAATTCAGTTTCCTTATTTAAAGGAAACTGAATTTATGTCTCTAGTGTAATTGCAAAAACATCCCATAAATAGAAGGCAGTCATAAAGACAAATACAGTCAAAGGACAGCAGTCACTGGCTTCTGCTTAGGTGCTGTTTCCTGCCTGCTCAGCTCTTTTGGTTACCCAGAGAGAACAACAATTCTTCTAGGGGGGTTGAAAGCAAAATTGTACCAAGCTAAAGCCTCCTCCTTGAATAGTGAAAATGATTGAGGGAGGCTTCAAAGGGGGCACCCTTTCTCTCAGCAGTGGTCCTGAAAGGTGTCTTAGTACCACTCAGAATTTCTCCTGTATCAATAGGGGCACATGCCTCATACTTTGGGAGATGAAGGGTTAATACTTGGGCTTTACTGTTATATCAGTTCAAGAAATAAGCAGAGGATGCCAGTCAGTCCCCTTAGAAATCCTGAAATATGAGGGAGTGATAGAAAAATTAGAAAATACAGATAAACAGCAGTAAAAAGTTTTAAAAGACTGTCAATGATCCTATCAGCCAGAGATAATTTCTGTTAACATTTCCATTCATGGAGATGTAAGCATTTTACAAAGTGGAATTATATATGTGGTTAGATGTGGGTTTAGGCCAGATGTGGTGTCTGTTCTTCACAGCTGCCCGGCCAGTAGCCTTGGTTACACAGGCCCACTAGCCTTCTCTGAGAAGGATGGCAGCATCCAGCCAGTGCATGGTACCAGGAGATGAGCTAAAGTCGGATTGAAAAAAATCTCACCACCAGATATACCCGGAAATGTAATTTCCACGGGAGAAGGTGCTGCTGGGGGAACGTGGGCTCATTGATCTTCAGGACCAGATTGGGAAGCGAGGCACCTTGGTGTCTCAGTAGGTGACACAGAATGCAGGGGAGCCAGAGGGACCTTGCTGCCTGACCTGCCGGCTGGTCATTGAGGACTCTTGTTCTTGCTGTTTTCTATCCTGCCCTGACTCACCAGATGACTGGGCAAATCGTCTGTCCCTCGGCTGTATGTGTATGACTTCAAGAAATGAATTTCCGAGTCATGCTGCTACTAACTTTATAAAATCTACAATCTACAGAGGTGGTGTCACCTCTGGCAGGTCTGAGGGCAGGTCAGACAGCCTGGAGGGGACAAAGTGGACCAGCTGGCTCTCAAGATGCCTCTTGGTCTTATGATTCTGTGGGGCTTGGTGACACCAGAGGAGATGGCTGAGGTCACCTTCAGGGGACTTCACTTGTTCACTCAGGAAATGGTTGTTAAGAGTCTACTATGTTGCCGGGCCCACCCTCAGACGGTGAATGAAGCGGCAGAGTCCTGCCCCGGTGGAGCTTACATTGCAGTCATTTCCTGAGCTGTAACTGGTGACCCACACTGCCTCCAAGCTTTCCTGGTCTTGGTATTGAGTAAGAATGCCCAAGGGTTCCTGGCCTCGAATACCTCGGTGACCTCTAACGAGGGTAAATGTCTTTTGGTTGCAAGCTTGCTGTCACCTCTGGGCCTTTGAACTTGCTTCGCCTTGGCCTGCACCTCTCTTTGCCAACATTCCCCACTGCCCACTCTCACCCAGGGTGTTCCTACGTCTCCCTTAGAATTCCGCACAGGTGTTCCTCAGACAAGCCTTCCCTGACCACTGGCCGCAGGTCCAGGCCCAGCCAGCCCCGTAGCGGGTACCCTTGTCCCTCTGTATTTCACTGCAGCTGCTTACTGACAGTTCCTCCCCCTCGACTTTGCTCCATCAGGGCAGAGCCCTCGATTTTGTTGCTCAGCTTTTTATCTCTAGTACCTCGCACCGACTGGCACATAATACATGCATAGTAGTGTTTGTTGAAAGAAAGGAGGGTGGAGGGCGGGGATGATGGTCCCGGTGTGCTGTGTATTGTATCAGTTTTCCTGAAAAGTCACGTGCTACGCTTAGAAGTCCCCTCGTGAACCAAAGCCTGAGAAACTATACTGATTTGCCATTTGCCATACTGAACCCAAATATGAGTATTTTCAATAGATGAAATCAATGTGAAATTCAACCTATATGTTTTCTAAAACCATTGATCCCACACCACAAAAACTAACAAACCAACCAGGGAGATGAAGAGACTGCAGGAGGAGATGAGGTTGAATCAGTCTATTATTATTCATTAATTCATTCAACTAAATGCTGTGATTTATTGGGCACTTAGGACACATAGGCAAACAAAACAAGCAAAGTCCCTGCATTCATTGTCTGTTTTTATTCCTGTGGGGGAGATATTACGTTTTTATCCATTGCACCACTGACCTCCCTGCAATATTAAGTTTTAAAAAAGTGAACAGGGACTTCCCTGGTGGTGCAGTGGTTAATAAGAATCTGCCTGCCAGTGCAGGGGACAAGGGTTCGAGCCCTGGTCTGGGAAGATCCCACATGCCGCGGAACAAATAAGCCCGTGTGCCACAAGTACTGAGCCTGCACTCTAGAGCCCGCGAGCCACAACTGCTGAGCCCACGTGCTGCAACGGCTGAAGCCCACGCGCCTAGAGCCCGTGCTCTGCAACAAGAGAAGACACCGCAGTGAGAAGCCCGCACACCGCAATGAAGAGTAGCCCCTGCTCGCCACAACTAGAGAAAGCCCGCGTGCAGCAACGAAGACCCAATGCAGCCAAAAATAAATGGAAAAAAAAAAATGAAAAAGAAGTGAACAGCTGAATGAGAACATCTTATTACAGTGCCAGTGTGTGTATCTCCCTGTTGAAATGAGATAGCCGTGACTGGAGGCGGAGAGGGTACCAGTAGATAGAGAGTGGTCGGGATGTCTCGGAGGAAGTGACATTGAGCTGAGACCTTGGAGCGTGGGCAGGAGTTCAGTGGGTGGGCCCAGGGATGTGTGCACGGCCGCATGTGTCCTAATCTGTTTCACCAACTGGAGGGGACTGCATAATCCTCCTGGGTAAGGAGCTGGCACGTTTCAGGAAAGAAACGTTAGGATGCTAAACCTTCTTGCGGTAGTTAGCCCAGCATAGGCAAGGGACTCAAGATAACCCACCAATTGCGGGGGGGGGGGGGGCCA
>NW_006793908.1:456516-458734 GCF_000442215.2 Lipotes vexillifer
AAAGAACCCCCGAAGGGGGGGGGGGGGGGGGGCCACAGGAGTTCATATAATCTTTCAAAGGACAGATGCGTCTCCGGGGGGCCAGTGCTGCCTTGTGACTGAACCTGTCCTGAGCCTCACTAAGCTGAAATTCATTGTTTCCTCCTGCGGCATCCTGCAGCTTGTTGGCTGGAGCTGTTTGTGGCAGTTACTACATTCTACCCTGCAATTATAGTTATTTGCATCCTCCGGTTGGCCTCCCTAGTGAATTTTCACCTCCTCGAGGGCAGGGACTGGATCTTACGCACTCCCTTCCCCCGTAGACACACACTCTTGGCCTGTACCTAATAGATGCTCGGTGCATATTTGTTGGCATTTATTAAACAGAATAACTAAAATTTGTGGCTAATGCTTTGGAAACGTACCTATTTTAAAGAGAGTTTGATTCGGGGGATGGGAATGATCATTTTGGAACATGGAACTCTTGCCGGAGACACACCTGGATGGTTCTAGTGGAGACCATTGAATGCCTCAAGGCTTTGTGGCGGGGAGGGGGTGCTAGAATAAGAAAAGAAAGCTGTGGGGAGCACAAAAAAGGGCTGGGGGCCAGTGAGGACTAACTGGCTGTTTTGGTCTTGATGGTGGTAAAAAGCCATTGAAAATCATCTTGCATTGCTTCGTCCAGCACTACGCCACACTTGTCTGTGTTTGCTCTGAGATTGTGCCGCCTGATTGGCTAGCTGGTAGATTTGGGGTTTGATTGGGGTTTCGTGTCTTCTTGTGTTCTCTTTGTCATTTCTTTTTTTGAGGGGGTTTATTTTCTATATATACAGAATGTATGGTCCAGAATAATCTAGATATACGCAGCTACAATTTTGTTTATTTGTATTTTTGTTATAATTAGTATTTTTGAAGTTGAATCAGTGTCAATCTGGAATTCATGTCAAATGGAAACTTAGTATCACTACTGAAAATGTAAAACCAGCATCACTTGCCACAGGAGGTAATTATAAGAGTAAATATAGGGCTTCCATGGTGGCGCAGTGGTTGAGAGTCTGCCTGCCGATGCAGGGGACACGGGTTCGTGCCCCGGTCCGGGAAGATCCCGAGCGGCATGGGCCCGTGAGCCATGGCCCCTGAGCCTGCGCGTCCGGAGCCTGTGCTCCGCAACGGGAGAGGCCACAACAGTGAGAGGCCCGCGTACCGCCAAAAAAAAAAAAAAAGAGTAAATATGATCAAAATAATCCATGTTAAGAAATTTTAAAGATCAAAAGTATGTAACTAAATGTAAGGCATTTTACGGTCTTATTAAGTATTTCATAGACATCATCTCATGAATTCCTATAGGAGCTGAAGTCGCCTTAAACATTGTTGTTCTTGTTTTCACAGAGGAAAAATCTGAGATTTTGAGAAATTAAGTGGCTCCCAGAGTTAGGAGATGTTTTAATCTGAATTAGTGTTTAGTTTTTTGTTTTGTTTGCAAATGAGACATTGCAGCTGAAAGGTAGAATAGAGGTGGGCCTGGAGGCGATTAACTTTTAAAATGGATACTGAAGTGTTGTTTAACTGTTTACTTTTGTAACTAAAAATAAAATCTAATGAAGCATATGGGAAAACAAAGCAAAAAGCAAGAGTAGAAAAGAGCTCTGTACTGGGAGGGGTGAGGTTGAGCATCCACTGTTGTCAGGGGAGCCAGCTGACCCTTGGCCTGCCGGGCCACCGCGTGGATGTCCTTGGCAGTGACATTGCCTCAGTTCAGGATGAGGAATGGTGGTCCAGGAAGAAAAGGGGGAAGGAACCAGGTGCTCTGCTTCCCTCTTGGCTGTTACTTATTAACTAAAACTCCAGTCGGTTTTCTTTGTCCCCTTGGACTGGTAGCAAAGTCTGATGGCGGCCTGAGGGGATAGTTCTGTGGGGCCTTTTCAGGGTCAGAAAACTCACATGCAGGCAGCTTTGTTTATATCAGCAAATCCAGCTGCATTGTGCAAGCACTTGACCGGCCGGTGACTCCCAACACAAAACAGATGCCTGGGCTGCGCAGAGGGAGCATGCAGGGCTCCTCAGCTGGTAGGACTTTGTCTTGATGAATTGGGAAAAGGACAGGAGACGGCTGGCGCTGGGGGTGCCAGGAGGTGACAATAGCAGCGACCGAACAGACCTGGCTTTGTGCTGGCTTGAGCCACGTGGGCTCTGGAAGGAGATGCTCAGCTGGGGCTGTGAAGGCCAAACCGCATTCCTG
>NW_006793908.1:458744-473219 GCF_000442215.2 Lipotes vexillifer
CTGCCTGAGAAGGCCACATCGCTGTGTGTGCTGGACTGTGGAGGTTTGAACTGCCTGTGACCAGGATGTGGGAAGGGATGGGGTCCCCTAGGCCAGAGGAGGGGAAGTGGGATCAGAACCAGGATTCCATTCGATGCTCAGTTCTTCAGTTCTGAAAGCTACTCTTTTACTTTTTTATCCACATAGCATTGTTCAGTGTCATCCGCATGGTAGATTGTGCAATAAATCTCTCCTAATGAATAAGTGATTACCTGATTAGGTTAATCATTACGTTAAATGTTTTTCAGGTAATGCTTACCAACTAGAAATATTAATAAATAATGAAAAACCAAATCCTCCTGAAAGAACCAGGCACACACACTAGATCCAGTGTACCCCAGGAGGCTCCCATGTCTTCTGCCCACTCATTTGAACAAAGGACCTTGCATTCCATATCACGTTCTACTCTGTCTACTGATACTCGTTTAGTAGATTTGCCAGTTTGAATACTCCAATACAATTCTCCCTTGAGGAGAAAGGTGAAATTGAGGCAATAACAATTATTTAAGATTTTAAGAACTATGATTTTAAAACACAATACCTATACATATGCATTGGAGAGAGAGGCTACAGATTACACACACAGACATACATACATACATACACAGAGACCCCAAAGTGTGACCATAGCCATTATTAGGTGGCAAGGTTACAGGTGATTTTTGTTTTCTTTTCCATAGTTCCCCAATTTTTTAATAAGTAGCATATATTATTTATGTAGAGACATTTTTATTTTAAAAATTCATTAAAAATACTGTATATACCTCTTGCTGCAATCTAGAGGTTAACACCCTGAGTCACTGCTAAAAGTACCTCGCTAAAGTATAAAATTTGAAAATTTCTCAGTAGGGAGCAATAACTGACCTTAAGATTCAAAATGGTACCCATGAGAGGGGTAATAGCTAAGGAATGAGGCTTCCAATCTCTTAGCATAGAAACAAAAAATGTTTTCTTCTATGACCACTTTTCTTCATCTGATGCTCACTTCTTTGTGTCTTCTGTCAACAGACTCTCAGTTTAGTAAAGTAAATCTACATTTGCATCCCAGCTCCACAGTTTGCTAACAATGGGACCTCGGCCAAGCCATTTATAATCTTTGTGCCTCTGTCTGTTGGTCTGCAAACTAATAGGCTTATAATGAGGATTAGATGAAATAATGCACGTAAGCGCATGATAGCACAAGCAGTAAAGGCCGGTTATTATCATTATCCCATTGGCTGGTCCAAACCATCTTTTCTAACTACTTTGCAGGGAATATTTTTCTGATTTAGCTGGGCTCTGTAATCTCAAGCATGTACTCAGAACTGTGACCTTCCAGAACGGCCCCAGGAACACCGAAAAAGAAAAAAAAAAAAAAAAAAAGGAGGAAATCTCAAAACATAGTTCCTACTTACCTGCTGGCAATAGGCTTTTTTCCCCACAGAGCCTCGAAGTCTTTGGTTGAGCAGCAAACTTCACTCATTAAGGAAGTGCCTGAGAGCCTGGCTGCGGCCCCAGTGCCTGCTCACCTCAGTTAAGTCAGTGCTTCTTTAAGCTGTTCCTTTTGGTTTTTCTGACTCAGTATCTTAGGTCATTCTGAGACAGCCTTTTCTGCTCCCCATCTTCCCCACTTCTACCTGTTGTCCTGGACATTTGTCATCCTTTTTGACTGCCCAGCGTCTAAAGCCCCATCCTGTATTTGAGGGATACCCCGCCAGACACACACACAGGTCTTGGTCTGGCTGGACCCTTCTTGCAGTGTGATTCAGGCCTACCACACCTTCCCAGTGATTCTGTGGGCAACCCCAGCTTCTCCAAATTCTCTTTCTGTTTATTATCAGTCAAAGTCATTTCTGGTTGCTTACAATTAAGGAACTTAGCCAGCTCCTGCTTCTCCTACACTGACGTAAATTCTTCATCTGTTAGTTCCCCAAACTCTGAGCTTCCCATCGTCATATTATTTATTACATTCTCCTGGTTATGACATTTTATTGGAATCACCTGCTTATTCTCCCCTAGACTTAGCTCTTTGAAGACAAGAACTAAAGCCATGTAGATCACTGCAGTAGCTCTATCATGGAACAGAGTGCCTGGCACATAGTAGGCCTTTCACAAATGCCAAATGAATAAACAAGCAACCACCCAGGAGGGGACCAGAACAACCACAGTAGTTCCACTTGGAGAACCAGTTAACTTGCCAACTTTCTGATAACCTGGCACCATTCCTAGCCTGATTCCAGGAGAAACCAGATTTCCTTTAGGCTTTGGCAAGGAAGAGGATATTCCAGCAGCATCCTGAGTGGGAGGGTGAGATGTTGGCTGCATCCTACAGTGGGTGAGTAATCCCCCAGGCAGCGCTTAGCTTTCAACCCTGGCTTATAATGCGGTCATCTCCTGAAGCTCCCAGCTTAAAATGGAAAGTGGCGTTACTCATGGTGAAGAGCAGACAATAAAAAAACATTGAGGTGGGGCCTGACACGATGGAGTGAGTATTCCCTGATGACGGATGAGAGCATCTCTGCTCCAAGGGCTCGCGGACCCGACAGACAGCCCAGTCATGGCAGGGCTTTTGAAGTACACCTCCAAATTAGCTCATCACCCAGCACCTCACTCTTTGGGATGTTGGAAGACATTGCGTTTCTTAGCCTACACCAGGCATGGCGAGAGGAAATGCCCCTGAATCAATATCAGAAGGTGATAGAGAGCAGCAGTTATGAATTGAGGCTTTGACGTCCAACAGAGCTGGGCCCGAGTCCTAGCTCTTCTAGTTGCTAGCTCTGTGACCCCAAGTGAATTTCTTAACCTCTCTGATTTTTACATCCCTCATCTGTAAAATGGGTTAGATGGTAGTACCTACTACAAGGTCATGAGAAAAGTAAGTCAGACAGTCTGTATAAAACCCTTATCACAGTGCCCGGCTTATAAACAGCACTCAGTAGGTGATGGCTGCTAGCCATGTTGTTTTACCATCTTCCTCCAGCAGCTCCATTACTTCCCCATCCTTTATGTTTTTTGTTTTTTTCGTGTTTTTTTTGCGGTACGCGGGCCTCTCACTGTTGTGGCCTCTCCCGCTGCAGAGCACAGGCTCCGGATGCGCAGGCTCAGCGGCCATGGCTCACGGGCCCAGCCGCTCCGCGGCATGTGGGATCCTCCCGGACTGGGGCACGAACCCGTGTCCCCTGCATCGGCAGGCGGGCTCGCAACCACTGCGCCACCAGGGAAGCCCCCCATCCTTTATGTTTTTTCATCTCACTCGACCTCCATACCCTTGCTCCTTCAGGAGTCCTCCTTTACCTCTCACACCCTTCTGAGCTGAGGCCACTGCCCAGCCTCCCTCCGTGGTCACTCCTCTCCATTTCTAGCTCGTCTTTCTCTCACTTTCTCAGTGTCTTTCAGCTTGTGTGACAAGATCCAACGTCTGACCTGTTATGGTCTCTTCCCCACTTCAGAATCCATGACCTAGCACACGGTGAAGCAAAAGGCACTGGAATAAATCAATCTGATTTTAGTGACACCTCATGGACAGATTGGGCCTAAGGTCATAAAATGGTCAGGGCTCAACACCCGTTTCCAGTGCCCCAGCATGATGGACGTGTATCCACAGAAAGCAGAGTGGACCAAAGTCCAGTCTTATCACAGCTGGGCATGGAGCAGCAGTGGTGATGATTACAAATGCAGTATTTTTCTTAGGAAAGACCATACCACCAGCTTTTCTAATGATAGGCTTCTTCAGTGAGTTCATAAATTAGATTCAGATTTTTTTAAGGCGTACACCCTTGGCCTAAGCAGGTTACATGCATTACTGTTGAGAGATGAACAATGATGTAATGTGCCAAGACTCTTAGCATTGTACTAGGTAGTTCTATACCAATGATCTGGGGAGTCGGCAAACATCAGTTCCTTCAGGGTTCAGAAAACCTCCCACCTTTGATCTCCAATGACTAGATTAACCACAGGCTATCATCCCGGGGCGTGTCCTAATCATTTATTTATTCAGCACGTTTAATGAACAGCCTTCTATGTGCTGGGCACATTTCTGGATGTCACGGCAGATAGGGTGCAAGAGTCGGATGCAAGCCCTGCCCTCCAGGAACTTACGCCCAGCATGGGAGGTAAATACGCACAAATGGGGTGAGAAAGTGACGAATGCTGCAAACGAGGTATCACGTTTTAATGAGAGTTCCCGGGAGACACAAATCACACGAATGACAGAGATATTAGGAAGGAGATATATATATATATATATATATATATATATATATTCTTTTTCAGATTCTTTTCCATTACAAGTTCTTACAGGATATTGTATATAGTTCCCTGTGCTATACAGTAGGAGACCTCGCTGTTTGTCTGTTTTCTATATAGTGTGTATCTGTTAATCCCAAATTCCTAATTTATCCTCCCCCACCCCTGCCTTTGCCCCTTCGGTAACCACAGGTTTGTTTTCTGTGTCTGTGTCTGGGAAACAGTACACTTTGAATTAAGGATGGCTCATATATAATGAGTTCATGGGGAAGGGGTAAGGCTGGAAAGGTAATTTATAGCCAGATCTTATAATCCACTTCCTGCTCAACATCTCTACTTGGATGTCCAGTAATTATCTTAAACTTAAGATGGTCTAGACGGAACTGTTGGTTCTCCCCGCCCAATTCCCCAGCTTCTTTTCCTCAGGTATTTAAAAATCTTCCTAAGTGTCCCTAAAAAGGAACAGTCGTCGTTTCTCTGTCCTTCACCTAGCCCCATTCAGTTC
Source organism: Lipotes vexillifer (assembly GCF_000442215.2). Classification (NCBI taxonomy): domain Eukaryota; kingdom Metazoa; phylum Chordata; class Mammalia; order Artiodactyla; family Lipotidae; genus Lipotes; species Lipotes vexillifer. Next base: position 463,513 of record NW_006793908.1, read on the forward strand.
ATCAGCCAGCTCTATCTCCACAATGTATCCTCAGTCCAGCCTCTTCTGTCGTCTCCACTATGTTCCAATCCACCGTCGTTTCTTACCTGCTTCCTTGTTTCATTTCTTGCCCTCATATAGCAGCTTGCTTAAGTCAGATCATATCCCCTTGCTTGCTGAAAACCTCCTAGCATCGGCTTCCCGTTGCTCTATCCATGGGAAGACCGTGTCCTCCAGGCTCATGATGAGGCTCCAGCCTCTTCCCAGCCTCACCCTCTCCTCTCTTCCCTTGCTTGTCCTGCTCCATTCACACGACTGGCTTTTCTTGCCTTCCTGGAGCTCACCGAGCATGGACCTGCCATAGCACCATCGCATTTACTGATCCCTCTGTGTCTGAAACACTGTTCGCTCAGCCTGAAGTGCTCCTCTTTCCTTAGACCTTTGCTTGTCCACCTTCTCATGGCTCGTATCTCAGCTCGGATGTCACCCCTGACCAGCCTAACTAAAGTCGCCCCTTCTCAGTTTCCCTCTACCTCAGAAATCCATTTTTCCCTTTATAGCACTTTCCGAAATGCTCTCCAGTATTTGTTTTTCTCTTTTATCACCATCACTTCTACTAACTTGTAAGCTCCATAAGACTTTGTCTTATTTACCACTGTCTCTTTAGTGCTTAGCACAGTCCCAAGCACGTGCTCAGTAGTCGTTTACAAATGCAGATGCCTACACCAGACACCCAGAAATTCTCATTCATTTGTCTGGGTTGGGGCCAGGCAAAAGAGGAGTTAATTTGCTTGAGTTATTTTTTTTAATCGTATGCGTAGTTTTAACTGTGTTATACCTAGTACAATTCCCAGGTGGTTCTGATTTTTAGACAGAGTTAAGAACCCCTGACCTAGAGAATGGAAATCTCTTTTGCTACTCAAAATGGGGTCCTTGGACCAGTATCACCCAGGTACTTGTTAGAAATGCAGATTGTCAGGCTTTACCCCAGCCTTAGAGAATCAGAATCTGCGGTTTAACAAGATGCCCCAGCTGACTTGTATGCATATTAAATTTGAGAAGCACCTACCTAGCAGAAATACGGAATTCCTGAGGAGTAAGTGCTTTGAATTTGGCAGGTCGAATTTGCTCTGTGTTCAGGACAGGGAGGTGGGTGTATCCCTCAGACAGTTGGAAATGTGGTTCTGAGGTCACGGAAAGCGAACCCAAAAGGAAGTAAGCATCCTCACTAAAATGCTTTTTGAGGGTCAGAGTGTGGGGTGTGGTGAGGCCATGAGTGGAAAGAAGAGAAGATGAAAGCATTGGTGGACCGTGGGGACAGCCCTGGTATGGGTGTGGGAGAAGGGGAGCCGAGATGAGGAAGTGGGGAAAGAAAGAGACGGATGGAGAATGACGGCACACGTCAGGGCAGGAGGCGAGGTCAGGAATGGGGTGACCCAAAGCAGATTCTGCAGAAAAGTCAAGAGACATAGAGACCAAGAAGTGGCCATGGAGTTCTTTTCCCACAGATGGATGGATGGAGGAACCAAGCGAGGGGAAGAGAGGCCTGAGTCAATGGTGAGCGGTTGGAAGCAGTGAGTCCACACCACCCGCCCAGGAAGGACTGTGGTCACACCAAGAGGAGAATTGTGCCTTGAAGGAGTAGGAATGGAGAGAAGCTTCTCTCAAATGAGAGACCTGGGAATGTTTGTCAAGAAGAAATGTTCAGGGAAAGGGATTGAATAGATTTGGAGATTTTAGAGAATTTAATTGATGAGACTGGGTCCTGGAGGGGCTAGGAGAGAATCACATTAGACTTGTATGCTTGTTAACACATAGACTGACCTAGACGGGTACAAAATAAACATCCGGCTGCCTTCAGGGAAGGAAACTGGGTGACTAGGGAGGCAGGGTAGCTTTCTTTTTTATTTAAGAAAAACAAACAAAAATCATTAAACACCTGTGTGTGCTCTACCCAGATTTAACAAATGTCAGCATTTTCTCAAATTTACTTTAGATTTTTTTTATATGAAGGAAATAATTGCAGGAGAATGTAGTTACTAGTTCAAAAGTAAAAGATAATTTTTGATACCCACTGGGAAAAAAAAGAAATAAACCATTCGAGAGAAAGTTGAAGTTCCTCGTTTCCCTTTTTCTGAACATTTTTGTCCTCCCTCCTCTGAGGCAGCCACTATTATAAATTGTGTGTGTGTGTGTGTGAGAGAGAGAGAGAGAGAGAGAGAGAGAGAGAGAGAGTCTGATGCCCATAAACGGTGCACTTTGTGTAGTTCTAAAATTTGCATTTATTCACGCAAGATTATATCTGAGAAATATCCATTTTGATACCTTTTATCTGTAATGTCTAACAACAAATATCATATAAGTAAATACTAGAAGTAAGTTCTGACCTTACAGGTAGCCTTTACTGTATTTGCATATATTCTCCAGGGATGGCCATTTACGTTACTTGTAGTTTTCCACTGTTATCCAAATTCCTGCCGTGAACACCCTTGCACATGGAGAGATGTACTTATAACCAGCTACTCTTTTAAGCTTTCTAAATTTTTTTAACCACATGCATTTTTTTTTTGTTGTTGTTGCAGTACGCGGGCCCCTCACTGCTGTGGCCTCTCCCGTTGCGGAGCACAGGCTCCGGACGCGCAGGCTCAGCGGCCACGGCCCACGGGCCCAGCCGCTCCGCGGCACATGGGATCCTCCCAGACCGGGGCACGAACCCGCGTCCCCTGCATCGGCAGGCGGACTCCCAACCACCGCGCCACCAGGGAAGCCCCCACATGCATTTTTAAGTAGTGTTGCAAATAAGAAACACTGATTTTCTTAAAAGATTTCTCAGTGTGATCCAGAGAGCACCCAAATCAGAATTACATGGCCCTTTTGTTATAAAATGCAAATTCCTGGGTCCGCATCAGACCTACTGGGTCCACATTATAATGAGCCTCCCCAAGTGATTCTTAGGCATCCTGTAGTTTGGGAAGCACCCAGTAGACAGCTCATTCCTCTGAGAGGAGATGGGGGTGGGGGAGGGCAGGGGCAGATAGATGGTGGAGGAAGGGTGCTCTTGGGGAGGGATGGGCAGTAACATTGATCAACAGCTCCCCTGTGCCAGGCTATGTGCTAGGGCTTGACATTTAAAGTAGGAGGGAGAGGGGATCCATGGGGATTTATAAAGATGAAATGTCCAAAAGGTTCAAGAGGCCAGGAAATGTGAGTATTGCAGTTAAATACAGTGTGTGGAGTCCACTACTTACTTAGTGGCTGTGTGCCTTTGGCAAGTCACCTAACCTCTCTGAGCTTCAGTTGCTCCATCTGCAAAATGACAGTAGTAGTACTACATACCCAAAGGAGAGGATCAAATGACGTAAGGCACATAAGCTGCTCAGAACTTGACACTTCTTACGTGGCTAATAAATGAGGACAGTGGCGGCAAGGATGCTTATGACTGTGATTGTTCAATCCCCTTTATAGTCAATACATATATTTTATAGTTTGGCTCATAACCTCATTATTTGAAACTCTAACGGTGGTTGATAGTAGCTGGATATTGCTTTAATATCTCATTATGGACAGAGATCTTAAATATATAGCCCTCCATCATTCTGTTATTCTCATGGAAGACTATGATCAACACCTCTAATCGGCTACAAGGTGCAGGTTCTAGAAATGTGTTACAGTGGAGAATGGGGAGTTCTTGTGTTGTTGGAGGTGAGGGCCTGAGTCGGAGTGGAAACATTTCAAACTGTGAGTATAGATATATCGCTTACACACACGCTCATTCCAGCATGAAGACACCCAAATGATCCCCCCAGGAGCTGAGTGTGTGTTAACAAGGGGAGGTGGTAACGCAGCTGCATCCATGTCTCCATCCCGTGAACCTTTCGGGCAGGGCCACTGGCTCAGGGAGGCAAGCGTTGGGGATCCCCGCTGTAGACCAAGGAACACATAGAGATAACACGGAGGTGCCCGCTGTCCTGCTGAGCCTCAGCCTGCTTCTTCCCTGTGCCCTGCTTCAGCCCAGAGGAGCTCGAATCTACCACCACAGCCAAGGAAAGCGGGCGAGACCCCCGGCTCTGAGTCTCAGCTCTGCCTCCCGAGAGCTGTGTCACTTGACCTTTTTTTCTTTTAATTAATAGACTTTTTTTTTTTTTTAGAGCAGTTTTAGGTTTACAGCAAAATTAAGAGGAAGGTGCGGAGATGTCCCATGTGTCCCCTCCAGCACACAAGCAAGCCTCCTCCACTGTCAGCATCCCCACCAGACAGGTACATCTGTTACAATTGATTGACCTACCCTGACATATTAGAGTCACCCCAAACCCATGGTCTACATTAGAAGTCACTCTCAGTAGTGTACGTTCTGTGAGTTGGGACAAATGTATAATGACATGTATCCACCATCGTAGTATCAGAATAATTTCACGCTCCTAAAAATTCTGTGTTCCACCTGTTCATCCCTACCTTCCTCCCCCTGAAACCTTGGCAGCCACTGATCTTTTTACTGCCTCCGTAGTTTTGCCTTTTCCAGAATGTCGTGTAGTTGGAATCATACAGGATGTAGCCTTTTTTCACACTGGCTTCTTTCTCAGTAATATACATTAAGGTTCCTCCATGTCTTCTCATGGCTTGATGGCTCGTTTCTTTTTAGCCCTGAATGATGCTTCATCGTGTGGACACCCAACCCTTTTTCAGCCTCAGTTTCCTGGGCTGTCATAAGGGGTAATGGGTAGCATAGACCAAGGGAATTCACGATGATGATAAGCATGAAGGTTGAAGTGCTCAGTTCCAGGCTCTCTGCTACCTCATCTAGTCCTTCCTGAGCCCTATGACGTAGGTATTATGAACACTCCCATTTTACAGATGAAGAAACTAAAGCCCAGGGAGGTTAAGTCACTGCTCAAGGCCACAGATCCAGGAAAGCATTGGTCTATTACTCGAACCCAGACATTCTGACTTCAGGTGTTAGTATTGGTGCTGTGACCTCCCTGGAAAGTTCTTAACAGTGTTTGACTCGTAGTGAAAACATGCTAATGTTACCTCTTATTATTGTAAATATTTCTGACGCAGAGCCACTTAAATGGTCAGGTTGCAGTTCTTTTTTTTTTTTTTTTTTTTTAATAAATTTATTTATTTTTGGCTGTGTTGGGTCCTCGTTGCTGCGCAGGGGCTTTCTCTAGTTGTGGCGAGCGGGGGCTACTCTTCATTGCGGTGCGTGGGCTTCTCATCGCGGTGGATTCTCTTGTTGCAGAGCACGGGCTCTAGGCACATGGGCTTCAGTAGTTGCAGCACATGGGCTCAGTAGTTGTGGCTCGCGGGCTCCAGAGCACAGGCTCAGTACTTGGTGGTGCACGGGTTTAGTTGCTCCGCGGCATGTGGGATCTTCCCGGACCAGGGCTTGAAGGCGTGTCCCCTGCATTGGAAGGCGGATTCTTAACCACTGCGCCACCAGAGAAGTCCCGGCGGTTCTTTTCTAATGAGACATACAAAGCGCTGAGATGTTCGGAAATTCCCCAGTGCCATGCTGCCAAGGGGTTACAGAACTGGGATGAAAAGCCGTGGGTACTGCAGGCTCCAGGTTGCTCTGAAGAGAGTGCTAATTGATTTGTTAGTGGATGTTTACTGAGAGCACTTACCGGATAGGTTATCCCATTCCACGCTACAACAGCCCATTTTAGGAAACAGAGGTGCCCAGGAGCCCAGCCCTGCTCTCCCTACTCCTCCGAAACTCCTTCCATGTTTCCCATCGCACCCTACATCCCTTCTCCCCATCTCAGCCTGGGGGCCAACATCTGCAGGCTGGGCATGTGTCAGAGCACAGAAGGAGCCCAGGAGCGCTGGGGTCTGTCCCTAGGTGTGGGTGCCTCGGCAGCCAGCACAGCCCTTCGTCATCACTCTGGTCACAGTACACGCCGGTCCGCAGGCAGGCAGCCTCGGCCTGGGCACACCTGCTCACTCCCTGTTCTCTCCACTTCCTTCTGCCCTGCATTTCCAGACAGAGTCAAAAATGGGTTCACATCAAGTGCGATTTGTCTTTCTTTCAGTGTAATTTTCTATTTATAGACAGCCTTCTCTCGGGAGGCACTGTCCTTCCTCTGTCTCGGTTTTTTTCTGGGTAGTTGGGGATAAACTCTTGGTGGTTGCTTTTGAGCCCTGTGGTCAGCAGTCCAGCTGGTCATTCATTCAGGATGTCTCCAGAAAGCCAGCGGTTACCCTTATAGGAGTCTTTGCTGATTTCTGTGGCCTCTGAGACCTCTATGGAACTGTGCCCATGTAGCTAGTGTGAAGTGTTAAAAAGAAATATCTGACCTGGGCCAGCAGGGTCCTCATCCACAGGATCATCCTGGTGAGATGATGAGGATGATAATTACAACATTATAACAGCAGCTGATACTCACAGGCGCTCCTCGAAGTGCTAAAAGGGATTCCCTCATTCCTTCGAGGTATATGCTGCTCTGATCCCCTTTACACAGATGAGGAGATAAGCACACAGAAGTGAAGGCCATGGCTGACCAGGGGATGCTTGGGATCCAGCCCTGCAGACCTCTCTGGCCCAGCCACCCTACCATCTCCCTCCAGCCCTGTGTTCTAGCCACACCGGCTTTGGTTTGGTCCCTTGGATACACTATGTGATCTCCTGCCACGGGTCCTTTGCACATGCTTTCCCACGCAGGACCACCGTTCCCTCCACTCTACAGCTAATTTACCCTGAACCATCTTTCACATCTCAATTGCGACTTCTTCAAGGATGTCCTACTCAACCTTCCCTGACCACATGTCCCATTAAAGCTCCGATGGTGCCGCCTGCCTCTCCTCGATGGCGCTGGTCAAAGTTTAAACTCTACTTTTAATTGTGCAATTTTCCAATTAATGTCTGGCTCTCCCCCCCAGACCATAACTCCATGAGAGGCTTAAAAGTGCTGCCTTGTACATAATTCTATCATTGCACCTACCATGCTGGACTGAAATGATTTGTTTATTCATCTGTCTCATCCCTTGGTCTGTGAATTTCCTGAGGGCAGCGTTCAGGTCTTCTTCTAACACAGTGCTCAGCTCAATAAATATTTGGTGAGTTGAATTGAATGAACTAGGTTTAATTAACAGTGTAACTTGGGAAAGGGCACCTGAAAGTTCAGAACTTTGGATGGAGCGAGCCCACAAAATACAGTCGTTCAGAATCACCCCTTGGAAATCTGGAGCGATTTTAGAGAGAAGGTTAGCTTTTTTAAAAAGCCAAGTTCACTTATCATTTGGATAGCAGGCTAGAAGGATCCATGGCTTTCCTAAAGAAGCATCGTATTGCGGTTACAAATCTAAGAGAAGTGAGGACGAAAGGATGTCTGCCTCTCCGGGGTTCGTCTGAAGTTTAGTAAAAGTCCGAGCATAAATAACTAGTGGAATCTCATTGGAAGTTGTGTTGGGATTTGGTGCCTTAAGCCCTCGGCCTTGCGTCATTTCCTTATCTCTCCTGGAAGACCTTGCTGGCTCACTCCCCAGTGCTGTTATTGTTGTCTTTGACTCTGTAAACGTTGTGGTCTGGTTGCAAGGGAGCGTTCCCCTCTTTGGGGCTGGTCCTTTCCAGGACCTGATGCCGCTCAGTCTGGCAAATGGGCCCCAGGTCTTCCTTGAAGGAGAAAGAGAAAGGGGGCTTCTCTTCTGCCCAGAGGATGAGCGGGGCAGGGGGCAAGTCGCTGGTTAGAGGTTGGTGCTGACCTAGCAGGGTTCATGAAGAAAGTGCCAGGTAACTGTGGGCTCCCACATCCAAACGGGGGCCGGCCTCACCTCTGGCCACCCTGGCTCCAAGGAAAACAGGCAGTTTTTCAGAAGAGCTGCTTCGTTTCATCCTAGCCCCTCCTTCTTGTCATAACAGATTATGAGCGTGTTCTTTGGCGGATTGAATAGCCCCTTTTAAAGAAGCTAGAGGCCATTTCTGAGTTGAGAGGATTAACCTAGTTAAATGTAATAGTTGCAGCACATGATAGATTAACAGGTAATTTGAAAGAACTTTATTGAGGCTCCAGTAACCCATTATGATGCTCATAGATTTTCAGCTGTTTTGCAGTAAAAACACATGAGGGATTAAAGTGACACTATCCTCCTCTTGTCCCCCATTGTGAACACCCCTGGCACATAGTAGGTGCTTGGCAGTATTTGTTAAAGGAATGGGGAAATATGAGGCTGACCTAAGGTTCTGACAGCTTTCTGGAATGAGACAAAAACCCACAGTCTTAAACAGACTTCGCTCAAATGCATTGGGTAATGACACATACAACTGTTTGACGTTCTCCGTGGGTTTCTAGACCTAGTTCCCACTTATCCAAAATTATGAATTTATTCCCGACAGTTAACAAACGTACGAGGAATCCCAGTGACTTAACTCAGATCTAAGGAGGGTATTTTGTTTTTTACGAAAAAGAGTCACCAAGGAATCATTCTTAAGAGGAGGCAGAGTCCTGTGTAACCTGAAAATGTAGCACAAATATTGAAAAAGAACATCTTGGGGTTTCAGTGGCTAAGGCAGAAGAAACTCAAAGATGTGTTGAAGCTAGAATTGGAGCCGCTTTGCAAACTGAAAATCAGACTTGTCCTGCCTTTGGTGGGCTGGGCTCAGGCTGGTGCAGTGGAGCCCAGCTCCAGAAGAGGGCGCTCTGAGCTAAGTGTGCCGACCGCAGCCGGGAAATCAGGGTCCCTGAAAGAGGCTGTTTATGCTTCACCTTGTTTGTCCTGCCTGTTTTTGTGTTCTCTGTAGGAATGAGAGAGGGTTTTCCCTCCTCTGTGCCAAAGAATGATCTTCTGCAAATATAATTAAACTGATGATTTCACAGATCAAATACCAAATCCTAGGCGTTTAATTTTGTTAAAAAATTTTTTTAATAGCCTTCAACCTTTGGTCTCCCTGAAATACGTGGTCAAATTTCTCACACTGTGGCTCTTTTAACGTATTTCACTGGGCCCTCGGGAATCAGTATCTTCTTCAAATATTGACTCTAGTCCTAGAAGATGGATATTCAAACCAAGAAGAGTAGAGTGTTACTTTCTTTGAAAGTTATTTGTATTTGTCCCATCTTTATCAGGTTAACGAAGGCGTTACCCATGAATAAGTACCACCCTACTCACAGCATCCTGATTAAAAAGAAAGCTGTATAGTCATCAGATTGGGATACATTGAAGCCTTGTTTTCAATTGTATAAAAGCTTCCTTGGAAACAGACCTTCTTCCCTGCGTTTTTTTTATACCCAGGCCCTGAGGAAGCAGCAGACAAATTGAACGAGTCCTTTGAGGAAGCCGCACACTGTGTGCAGACTCTGTGACCAGTGAGTCCAATGTTAAGAGTTTGTCTTATGGAGGGACTCACCCCAGGGCCCAGAGATCAATGTATGACGTTCACAGCCGCACTGTTTGCCACAGAAAGAGCTTGGAAACCATGTCGCATGAGTAGTGAAATGATAAATTATACAGCCAAGTAAATCCCAGGCAGGTGGGAAAAAAAGAGAGAGAGAGCTGGACATACAGTATATGAACCTAGATAAGTGGGGAAGAGAAAGCTCTAGAACAATATGTGTGGAATTATCCTGTAGCTGCTTTTTAAAATTATATGTGTCTGTGTAGATACATAGATAGAAACCTGAAAAAATGATTACCTCTGGGGAGTGGGATGGAGTCGGTGAAAATACATCGCAGGTATTTTTCTAATATAAAGAGAAAACAATAACACTTGTAAAGCCCTCTGAAAAGAGGGC
>NW_006793908.1:473248-478652 GCF_000442215.2 Lipotes vexillifer
GGAATGCTGTGCTCTCAGCCTTTCCTTTCAGCCCCAAACCTGCTAAATGTCTTCCACCTAAAGGCTCCTTCCTACCGTCCCTGGGGCCTTTCTGCTCCCTCCTCACTATCAGCTTTCCCCATGGCCGAGCTTCCCCCCCAAATGTCACTGCCTCCACCCCTTCGCAGTCATCCCCAGCCCTCTGGAGTCCTCCTTCCACCAAAACTGCCCTTGGAAAAGCTTGCCCATGAGGTTCTCCAAAACTGGGATTGCAAACTGGTGACCCATGAGCCAGAGGTGGCCTGAGGCTGTGTGGTTTGCTGGAGCCGCGCTTTGGTTGTTGTTTGCCCTTAATCGATTCCGCACGTACAAGTTGGGAGATTTCACTTGGACCCAGCGCTGTCTGCCCTCGCTTTAACCATCAGAAGATCTGACCCATTGCACCCGCCTTCAGGCTGAGGGGCAGCCTGACCCAGGGTGTCCACTGTTTCCTCTTATGGACTCTTCTACCCCCATGGGCAGTAAGTAGAGCTTTCAGTCCCGTTCCAGGCCATTCTCCTCTGTCTGGTTTCGACAGTTGTGCCGGCTTCCAGGTTCTCCTCTTTAACTGCATTTGCTCAGCATCTTGTCCGTTAGCCCCCCTTTGACATCCAGCATCCCTCAGGGGTCTCTGCCCCAGCTGTCCTCTCTCAACCATGGGCGTGCTGTCCTCCTCTCCCTGCGTGTCCTTGTCTGCCTCGGCTTCCACCTGTGTCTGCAAAATCCCACACTGCCTCTGCCTTAATGAATGACAGTACAGTGGTTACAGAGTAACCCAAACTCTACAGACCTTTGTCGTATCCCCTTTCCCTCGCTACCCACAGGCATCTCCTAATGATTTGACCTAAATATTCCTTACATGTTCGTTCCTCTCCTTCACTACCATCAGTGTCTTGGGTCGGGCCAGCAGAATCTTGACTCCTATCCAGGGCGATTGCTTCTCATTTTTCTCTCTGTAGCTTATTCCTGTTACCTCACCCACAACACCTCCAGCCTTGTCCTCCCAAACCACAGATCTGATCATGCTTCATCCTCACTCAGAATCCCTCTGCTCATTCTTCACTGCCTGCAGGCCAAAGCCCAAACTTCTTAGCTTGGCATTCAAGGCCTTTTTATGATCTGCTTCCAACCTTTATTCATTCAGGCAGCAAACCAAGCACCAAACAACAAACCAAGTATGTCAGGCCTTGGAGATACTTTTGTGAAAAAGGGAATATTGTCCCTGTCCTTATGGGACCACATTGTACCTGGGACTTCACAGATAATACACACACCCGCACACATGAATTAAAGGACAAAGACAGAAAAATTCAGTCTCAAGGAACCAAGGCAGAGAATAAAGGGTAACTTCAACTCTAGAATCGTCAGGCAAGACTCCTTGAGGAGGTAACATTTAAGCTGAGACCTGAAGGAAGAGAAGGTGCAGAGATCTGGGGGTAGCTCACCAGGCAAAGCCCCTCCTTCTCATGCCTGCCTCTCTTCACTCCCCTTTTTTTTTTTTTTAATCTTTTTTGTATTCCATGCCTGTTGAACAACCATCTGTACCTGTATACACTGTACTCTGGGGGTGCTTCTGCCCCAACTGTGAACTTCTCAAAGGAAGGAACTTCCTTGTTCATTTGGGTCCCTGGTGCTTTGTACATACTAGGCTCAATAATTGTGAGATGAAAAAGTGGATGCATCAGTGGATGGGTGGATGGACGGATGGGTGGGTAGGTAGGTGGATGGATGGGTGGATGGACAGATGGGTGGAAACACACATGCTTTGAGATGAGCTGGGTGTAGTGTCTTTTGGGTATAGTTACATAACCAACAAAGCTGAGGCCCTGAGTTTGCTGGAGTTGCCTTGTGCTGGGGGAAGGGTCGCTGAAAAGAATTCTCACTCAGTTTGGCTACTTGTCATTTTTCTATTTAACCATCCTTATTGTTGTGAAGTGGGCAAGTATTTTTTTTTTTACAAATATGAAACAATAACATTAAAAATTTTTTCTTTAATAAACAGCTCTTGCTTCAATTCTAAGGGGAATTTTTAGATAGAAAAATAAGAGGCCGTATACCCGGTGGTCCAGTCCCCGGCCTCTGCAGCCAGATCACTGTGTTCAAATACTGATCCAAACACTTACCCACAGAAGATCCTGGGAAACCTCACCAAGCCCCCAGTTTCTTTACCTATAAAGCATAACTGATAATAGTCTCTACTTTCACAGTGTTGCTGGGAGGATTCAGTGACATGTGTAAGTGTTAGCACAGCACCTGAAACAAAGGAAGGGCTCAAAAAATGGGAGGAGCCGCAGTTAGAGGAGTGACGTTTTCTCAGCCCGGCCCATCCACATGCCTCCAAAAGCTTCTCAAAGAATCCTCGGTAAACATGTCAAAGGACATGCCCTTGGAGCTGTTTTTCTGGTTCTGGTGGAGAGTTGCCCAGACGGTCCTTGACTCCAGAAGGGACTGCTGGAAGTGGCCACAGACACAGCCACAAGCAGACTTAGGTTGGATTCCAACCACTGCCCATGTGGGCCTGGCTCACTGCTGAGCGAACCAGCTCACCAGTTTTGTCACCAGTTTTGTCACACAACGTGACTGGAGCTGCTTTTCATTTGTCTGTAGCCTGGGCTTCCTCCCAAGACCTCACCTGTTAGGTAGCTGAAGAGCGGCATCAGTCTCATCCAGTACAAGAATCTAAAAGGTCCTGTTGGGTGATGCTCCGCCCCCTAGAGTGACCCCATCTTTGGCCACCCTCCCTGCTCCTCTCGGAAACATCGTCTAGCTGTAAGGGGAGCAGAGGTCACTCAGCCTCTCACTGGAAGAGTCGAGACCCTCACTCAGGGGCCTCTGGGGCCCAAGGTCTAGGTGTGGAGCCCTCTTCCTGGCTCTGTTACTGCCCACCCGTGGCCTTCACGGCTCAGGTTGAGGCCCTGGTCTCTCTTGGCTTGGTCAGGGCCCAGGGCGGCTCCTTGGCTGACTAGCTTTTACCGGCCAATGGGCCCCTCTGGGTCTCTGCCTCCCAGCCCAGGAGGTCTGCCCCTAGCCCTGCTACAAGTCACCACACAATGGCCTCTGACCCTCATCTCAGCATCTGTATCACACAGGAACAGCAGGACATCTGGAGTACAGACTACGCCCACTTGCCATGGGCTCAGGCCTGTCCACCCTCTCAGTTCTCCAGGCCTCCCCATGTTGCAGGGCCAGGGTTACCCCTGGCTCACTGGGATGTTGCCAAAGACACAGCCACCTCCACCCCCTACACACACACACACAGTCATATCATCTTCCAGGCTGACCCCCTGTGGCAGGTGGGCATCCCCTTACATGGTGGTAGAAGCTCCACAGTCTGTCTGCCAGGCCCAGCCCTTGCTATGTTAAAAGGGAGCTCAAGCAATTTCTCAAATCTTCTCTCTACAAATCTTGGCAGTTGAGCCGACTGCCCTCTTAATTTGGCGTTCCCATTTCCCTCCCTGGCTCCAGGTGACAGGGCTCCTGACCTAGCCTCCGGGAAGGGAGGCTCCAAATGGAACATGGTTTAAAGGCAGCAGGATGGGGTAAGGGGGATCAAAATACATTGCTTCACTTTTGCAAAATATTCTCCCTCATATAAGTCCTCTTCCAGGCCTGCCGTAGCTCATGGAGCCGGTGTCCTTCAAGGCACTTTTCTTTGCTCCATTCTTAGTTATGTTCATTCAGCAACGTTATTGAGCACCTGTGGCATGCACGCACTGTGCTGGGAATCAAGTCAGTGGCTGCCCCGCAAACATAATACAGATATTCTCATCTCCATGTGAAAAGACGCTCAACATCATTAGCCTTCAGGGACGTGTGGATCAAAACCACAGTGAGATAACATTCACGTCTGCTAGGATGGCTATGATCAAAAGATGGGTAATAACAAGTGTTGACAAGGATGTGGGGAAATTGGAGCCCCTGTACGTTGCTGGTGGGAATGTAAAGTTGGTGAGCCGCTTTGGAAAACAGTTTGACAGTTCCTCAAATGGTTATCCATAGGGTTACCATATGACCCAACAATCCCACTCCTAAGGATATACCCAAGATAAATGAAAACATATGTTCGTACAAAAACGCATGTATTAATGTTCAGAGTAGCATTGTTTATAATAGCCAAAAGGTGGAAATATCCCAGATGTCCATCAAATTGTGAATGAATGGATAAACAAAAATGTAGTAGATCCATATAGTGGAGTGTATTATTTGGCTCTAAAAAGGAGTGAAGTAATCATGAAATGCTACAACGTAGATGAACCTTGAAAACAATATGCTAGTGAAAGAAGCTGCTCACAAACACTGTATATTATACAATTCATTTATGTGAAATGTCCAGAATTGGCGAATCTATAGAAACAGAAAGTGGATTTGTGGTTGCCAGGGGCTGGGAGAGGAGGGACTGGGGAGTGATGGCTTAATGGGTGTGCGGGTTTTAGCACAATGAAAATGCCCTGAAATTAGATAGTGGCAGTATTTACACAACTCTGTCATTATAGTAAAATGCATTGAATTGTACACTTTAAATGGGTGAATTGTAATGGTATGTAAATTACATCTCAATAAAGCTGTTACAAAATGTCCTCATCTCTTTCTCTAACTGACTCTCCCTTTCCCAGTTTCTTAGCTCTCCCAGGGCGAGCATGTATTCAACTTGCGGTTGTTTCAAGACTTTCTCCAACATGCTTATTAGAGTCCAGTACTTGGTGGTTAGACTCCAATTTAATGATTTTTAAACCATCCTTTTCCATTAGAAGTGAAGCTTCGAGAGAGCAGGGACTCTTGTTCATGCTTAATACTGGGACTGGCACATGGTAGGGTACCACAGAGATGTGTCGAATGAACAGATGCTTTGTGGCGCTCACATCCTAAATGGATGTAGAAGCCCAGCAGTGGCTGTGAGTCGTTCATTCCCTCAGCACATATTTACTGTGTCCTCCTGATGCATGGATGGAGTGAATGTATGAAGCAGACAGGTCTCTGCCCTGGGGGAACTCAGCGCAAAGGAAACCTGTACTGAGCAGGGTTAGCACTTTAATCAAACGTGAAAACAAATAATATTGAACCTTCAGGAAAAGTTTACATAGATGGAAAGTGGAAATTTTGTTGAACTGGGGCTTTGTGGGAAGTTAGGCTGAGTTGAGACAGTCATGCAGGAAAGAAGAGAGATTCTGAAGGACAGAGGCTGCGTGAGAAGAAACTTAATCAGGGAAAAAAAAAAGAACGTGGGCAGTTCCCACTAGAATGATTTTGCCATTAGGAGACGTGTCCAAGTTGTGATTTTAATTTCTCATTGAAGTGGGGAGCAGTATTGAGAAAGGGGAAAGTGCCAAGTACCCTCCTTCATTTCCAGTGTCGGGAAAGCTCTGAGAAGAGATGTGCAGGGAAAGAG
>NW_006793908.1:478708-490626 GCF_000442215.2 Lipotes vexillifer
AGAGTGACTCATTGGCCTGGAGGGGAGGGCACAAGGGTGTTTCAAAGAGATGGAGAATATTTCTTGAAAGCACAATTGCCTCCTTCACTATGGAAAATCATGGGAAGGACAGCCAAGGGGTCACGACAGTGGGCAAAGCAGATATACGATGATACACAGCTGGGAAACCAAGAGGCCATCTTGTAGCTACACAGCCCACGGTGGGTGATGGGGGTCTTGGCATCAAAAATTAAAACAAGGAAAGTTGTCCATTTGGTTTTTTCCACACATACTACCTCCTCATTCCACGTCTCTTTTCCCCGTGTGTTCATTTTGACACGCAGGGATTCTAGAAAGCCTTAAACGAGAAGGAGGTATGAAACGGGGCTAGGAAGTGATTAAGTTGTGAATAAGGCTCTTGAACAAGGCAGGGTCAGGCCAAAGAGTTAGGACACTTGGAAAGATGGGAGGAGGCGAGGAAGATGTGGGAAGAATAAAGTTCAGGGTCAAGGATGATGTTGCAAAATCTGGCACAAATCACCAACCGGAGTTTGGGGAAAAGGAGAGATGGGTCAGAGAAAGACCCGGGACTGAAGAGGCTTATGAACTAGGCGAAGGAAGGGCAGAGCTGCAAGATCTTCTTAAATGGGTCACACCTGGCAGCCAGAGGATGATGCATCCCCAGAGTTCAGGGGGAGCTTGAGACTTGGAGTAAACCCAGGCATAGATGAGCCGGTGAAGCTGAACGAGACAAGGTTTTCTTCTCTCTCGAAGTCAGTGCCCCTGTTGTGTTTTTGGTTTGCTTAGCTGGCTGCCCACCAGAAGGAACAGATGACAAAGATGGCCCATCTCCTTCAGAGGCAGTGTTGCCTGACGGTTAGGGACAGGGATTTGGGGCACAGGAGGTTGCCAAGGACACATCCAGGCTCTCCAGCTCCGTAGTGCTGTGTCACTGACCATGACACAGCCTCTGCTGTGTTCTCCTGTCTAATAGCAGGGGTGAGAAGAAAGGGCTATTTGTTGGCTTGAAGTAAGATAGCAGACGCAAGGCTTTTAGCACATCATGGCACTTAGAACATTTCCCCAAGCCTCAGATGCAGTTTTCTTTTGGTATTTTAACATCTCTAATATTAGGATATGCATTGATTTCTTAGTGCTACCTAAAATGATGGCGTATCTTACAACTTGCGGTGCCTTAGGTTTGATACAGGAGGAGCCATCCAGTAAGTGACAGTGGAGGTGTTTTGTGGCTGTTCTACCCGGGCTAGATTTGTGGCTGTGTCCACATCCCGGGTTTCCTTCTCTCTGGGCTGGTTGAGCCTTTTCCCTGGGGGACAGGAACCTGGGCCCTGGAGCTATTAGCCCTGCAGAAGGCTACTACTGGATGTGAGACCGAAGCTAAACAGTGTCACCTCTCTGAACCTCAGTTTCCTCTGCTCTTCAAGGGGGATAACGATATTACCTATACTCATAGGCATATTGTGAGGATAAGATGAGATAAGGGTATATAAAGTGCTTTCTTAGCACAGTGCTGCACTGTATCAGTGTTAGATGATGATACAAATAAATAATGTTACCTTATATAACAAGATTACTACATCTTGTTAAAAGTATCGATACTGTTATAATTATTCGTGAGTTACCTCAGGAGCCCCACCACAAGCATCCATCTCAGACTCTCAGTGGGAAGAGATCTCAGAACCCGAGTCAGGCCTCATGCTCTGTGACTGTGGCTGGGACTGTAGCCTCCCACCGTCTCACCTTGAACCCCATCCACTTCCCTCTGCCTCCCTCAGGACTCTGGACACATGACTTTAGGAACTGTTTTTCTTGGGAAGAGGGCTGGCTCACTCCCCCTTGGAAAAGGCCATCCCAAACCCTGGCTGGGGTTTCCTCAAGCAATTAATGACCCAGGACCTCCCCCAACAAGGCTCTTCTCTGTCGCTTCATCTTCCCGTCTCCTCTTGTGCCCTTGCTCACTTCACTGAGCTATCTGCCTCTGTCCTTGCTGGCATCCTGTGCCCGAAATGTAAATGGCGTGTTTTTCTCCAAGCTTCTTACCTCTACCTAATGAGTCTTATGTATCAGAATCAATCAAGCTTTACATTTTTACCATTAGTAACTCACACACCCAGAGCCTCCCCATGTCTTCAGATCCCCCCTTGGTCTCGCCCATCCAGAGCTCTCCGTGGTCCTGAGAGCATCACACAGCCTTCCTCTTCAAGGGCCACAAATGAGCTTTTCCTCAGGGGACGCTGTAGAGCCTCTCGGGTAGACAGACTTGGCTAATGCCTTTCTTTAAGAAAAAAAAATTAACTAATTAGTTAATTAATTTTTGGCTGCCTTGGGTCCTTGTTGCTGCGCGCGGGCTTTCTCTAGTTGCGGCAAGCGGGAGCTACTCTTCAATGCAGTGTGCGGGCTTCTCATTGCGGTGGCTTCTCTTGTTGCGGAGCACGGGCTCTAGGCGCGTGGGCGCAGTAGTTGTGGCTCACGGGCTCTAGAGCGCAGGCTCAGTAGTTGTGGCACACGGGCTTAGCAGTTGTAGCTCGCGGGCTCTAGAGCGCAGGCTCAGTAGTTGTGGCGCACGGGCTTAGTTGCTCCGCGGCATGTGGGATCTTCCCGGACCAGGGCTTGAAGGCGTGTCCCCTGCATTGGCAGGCGGATTCTTAACCACTGCGCCACCAGGGAAGCCCTACTAATCCCTTTCTTGAGCACTAATCTTTCTCATCATTTCGTGAGCACAGAAGATGGAGCTAATGCCTTTTCCCCAGGTTGGCTCTCTGGCAAGCCTTTCTCTTTTGAGATGAGACACGCTGCCCTACCCCACCCCACCCCCGCCAACCCCTGCCCTGCAGTCTGCCTTGTTCTGCCTTTTATAATTGGTCTGCCTTGCTGCACCTTGGCTGGGGGGATTCCATGTAACACAAGCCGCTCTAGTGCGGCATGGCATCTGATAAAAGTCTCAGGCTTTGTCAATGAAACAGCCACTGCCTCCCTGTCAAGGTCATTTTCAGCGGACTGGATCTGGAACAGCATCGTGGGCCTGCCCCTCAGCGAAGCTTGGTATTAGGAGTCTTCACTGCATTTGTAACAGAATGACTCTCGTGGTCTAAGGAGTGTGTTCAAAAGGTCCCCGCTCCTCAAAGCTTGTTTCTGCTCACTTAAAAATCTTCAGGATGGGGGGTAATGTGCTGGAGGGTGTGGGATGGAAGATTTCACAAAATGCAGCAGCAGCAGCACGGCATGGTTGAGTCAGAAAGTAGAAAGCAAGGCATGTTAGACAAGTTTCCCCACATTTACTTATTTACTAGTCTGTCTGCCTGTCTGTACATGCTCTGACGTGTTCAGAGAAGGACATATGGCATTTAAGCCAAGATACGGAGCCCAAAGTGGTGTATTAAGATGTCTACGTGTTAGTAAGACGAGCAGACTCAAGGCTAGTGAAGATGTAAAGCGAGAGGAGGCCCCCTGGAGCCCCTCCCAGGCCCTTGCGGGGAGAGGCAGTAGGAAGGCAGGAGTGATGCTCTCCCACTGCTGAATGTCCCACGCCGCAAATGTTTTCTTCTGGGGGCGGCTCTGAAAGGTCAAAGTGCCTGATGCTCTCAGGCTTTGGAGGCTGGGGCTCCATTCCTGCAGGCTCTCGGGGGCGAGCTCCTGCCTCATTTCTCACAGAAACGAATGGAGGGGGCACCCGGACGGCTTGGTGGCGGCTGCGTGTTCAGCCCTCTGGGAAAGCAGCCCTATTCCTTTCCCAGCCTTCCTGTCCCAGCTCTCCCCTCTGGCCCTGCTCCCAGGACATGGGATGCCAAGCAGTGCCTGCCTGCCTGCCTGCCCGCCCACCCGCCCTGCTCACAAAGGCAGGTCTGTCTGGAGCTGAGCAGGGCAGGCCCACGGGGAGGACTGGCGCTCCACACCATGCCCCGTCCTTAAGGAAATGGACAGATCTAGTCCAGTGTTGGGGAGAGGGTATTCCCCTCATGAAATACCTCCTCTTAGACTCAGTAGAGAGGCCGCGGATATGTGAAAGGAAAGCGCTTTGGATGCCTGGACCAACAAGGGCTGCGAATGCAGCCTGTCGCCACCCAAATCCAATCAGATTAAATCCTCCTGGATTCAGTAATCCATCTAATCCTTTGCCCCTGAATCAGTCAAAAATGTTTAGCTTTGCTTTGAAAACTGGCTCCATTTCCTAGTTAACACATGTAAGAGGAGACTCGGCCACTAGACATCCTGCATTTGCCCAGCGATTGTGATTTGCCGTGTGACCTTGAGGAGACTGCTCTTGGCTTCACTGTCCCCATTCACTTAACTGAGCCACACCTACTAAGGGCCTATTAAGCACAGGGACCTGACAAGACACAACAAGGGAATAAAGGTGGAGTTGAGGTCAAAGGCATGAGCTCTGAAGTCTGGCTTCCTGGGTTTAAATCCAGAGAGTCAGTTCACCTCTCTGAGCATCAGTTACTTGACCTGTAAAGTGAGGCCAGTGATAGCACCCACCCCACATGTCCATCATGAGGGTGCAAGGAGGTAATGCAGGTAAAAGCACTTAGCACAGTGCCTGGCACATCTAAAGCATCTCATAGTTTTAGCTATTATTTTGTTGTTCGATTGTTCAAGATGAATAAGACAAGTTCCCTGTCCTTGATGGAGGATGAGAAACCGAATCGTAAGCAAGACAGACTGTGATAAATGCTGTGATGAAGGTGCCAGAGGCTGGAGGGAGAAGCGGTCCAGGAGGATTTAGTGGAAGCTGTGGCAGAGGAACGGGATAGCTTGAACAAAGGTCTGGGCATGGGCAGGTAGAGGTGGTCTGGTCTCAGCCTGAGTGACTGGTGCTGTTGTGGGGGCAGGGGGGTGCATGCAGGATGTGTAGGACCATGCACCTAGTTTGGAGTCACACCACTGAGGACCCCCTAATGATGCCATCCCAAAGAGTGTAGACTTTTATCTGCAAGCGGTGGGGAACCAGTGGAGATTTTTGAGAAGGGAATTGGGAAGATGCTTCTCGTAACATTTTATAGGAAAATCTTGGTGGGGGTGGGGGAGGGCTGGGCAGAGGCAGAGCAGAGGCTGAGCAGAGGCTGAGGGGCACTTGCTGTGTGTTTCCATCTCAGAAAAATTCATCAGTCTTCAAGTCCTTGCTTTTTTTTTTTTTTCCCCTGCAGTACGCGGGCCTCTCACTGTTGTGGCCCCTCCCATTGCGGAGCACAGGCTCCGGACGCGCAGGCCCAGCAGCCATGGCTCACGGGCCCAGCCGCTCCGCGGCATGTGGGATCCTCCCGAACCGGCGCATGAACCCGTGTCCCCTGCATCGGCAGGCGGACTCCCAACCACCGCGCCACCAGGGAAGCCCTTCAAGTCCTTGCTTAATCTTTATCTTCTTTACTTGACTGCAAGCTCGCGTAGGACAGGGGCCGTGTGCTTCCTTCACACAGCTGTACCCACAGAACAATCCCCAGTGCTTCATAAATAGTTGTTGAATTGAAATAGACAAAAGATGTGAAACTAGAGCTGTGGGAGTAGAAGGGAGGGAATGGGTCTAAAGTCACATGGGGAGATTCGTTCAAGATGGAGGAGTAGAAGGACATGCGCTCACTCCCTCTTGCGTGAACACTGGAATCACAACTAACTGCTGAACAGTCATCAACGGGAAGACACTGGAACTCACCAAAAAAGATACCCCACATCCAAAGACAAAGGAGAAGCCACTATGAGACCGTAGGAGGGGCGCAATCACAATAAAATTAAATCCCGTAACTGCTGGGTGGGTGACTCACAAACTGGAGAACACTTAAACCACAGAAGTCCACCCACGGGAGTGAAGGTTCTGAGCCCCACGTCAGGCTTCCCAACCTGGGGGTCCGGCAATGGGAGGAGGAATTCCTAGAGAATCAGACTTTGAAGGCTAGCGGGATTTGACTGCAGCACTTTGACAGGACTGAGGGAAACAGAGACTCCATTCATGGAGGGCACACACAAAGCAGTGTGTGCATCAGGACCCAGGGGAAAGAGCAGTGACCCCAGGGGAGACTGAACCAGACCTACCTGCTAGTGTTGGAGGGTCTCCTGCAGAGTTGGGGGGTGGCTGTGTCTCACTCTGAGGACAAGGATACTGGCAACAGAAGTCCTGGGAAGTACTCCTCGGCGTGAGCCCTCGCAGAGTCGGCCATTAGCCCCACCAAAGAGCCGGGTAGGCTCCGGTGTTGCGTTGCCTCAGGCCAAACAACCAACAGGGAGGGAACCCTGCCCCACCCATCAGCAGACGAGCGGATTAAAGTTTCACTGAGCTCTGCCCACCAGAGCAACACCCAGCTCTACCCACCACCAGTCCCTCCCATCAGGAAACGTGCACAAGCCTCTTAGATAGCCTCATCCACCAGAAGGCAGACAGCAGAAGCAAGAAGAACTACAGTCCTGCAGCCTGTGGAACAAAAACCACATTCACAGAAAGACAGGCAAGATGAAAAGGCAGAGAGCTATGTACCAGATGAAGGAACAAGATAAAGCCCCAGAAAAACAACTAAATGAAGTGGAGATAGGCAACTTTCCAGAAAAAGAATTCAGAATAATGATAGTGAAGAGGATCCAGGGCCTCAGAAAAAGAATGGAGGCAAAGATCGAGAAGATGCAAGAAATGTTTTAAGAAAGACCTAGAAGAATTACAGAACAAACAGAGATGAACTATACAATAACTGAAATGAAAACTACACTAGAAGGAATCAATAGCAGAATAACTGAGGCAGAAGAACGGATAAGTGACCTGGAAGACAGAATGGTGGAATTCACTGCTGCGGAACAGAATAAAGAAAAAAGAATGAAAAGAAATGAAGACAGCCTAAGAAACATCTGGGACAACATTAAATGCAACAACATTCACGTTATAGGGGTCCCAGAAGGAGAAGAGAGAGGGAAAGGACCCGAGAAAATATTTGAAGAGATTATAGTTGAAAACTTCCCTAACATGTGAAAGGAAACAGCCACCCAAGTCCAGGAAGCGCAGAGAGTCCCAGGCAGGACAAACCCAAGGAGAAACATGCCGAGACACATAGTAATCAAATAAAAATTAAAGGCAAAAATTATTGAAAGCAACAAGGGAAAAATGACAAATACCATACAAGGGAATGCCCATAAGGTTAACAGCTGATTTCTCAGCATAAACTCTACAAGCCAGAAGGGAGTGGCATGATATATTTAAAGTGATGAAAGGGAAGAACCTACAACCAAGATTACTCTACCCAGCAAGGATCTCATTCAGATTTGATGGAGAAATCAAAAGCTTTACAGACAGGCAAAAGCTGAGAGAATTCAGCACCATCAAACCAGCTCCACAACAAATGCTAAAGGAACTTAAATAAGTGGGAAAAACAGGACAAGAAAAGGACCTACAAAAACAAACCCATAACAATTAAGAAAATGGTCATAGGAACATACATATCGATAATTACCTTAAACATGAATGGATTAAATCTTCCAACCAAAAAACACAGGCTCGCTGAATGGAGACAAAAACAAGACCCATATATATGCTGTCTACAAGAGACCCACTTCAGACCTAGGGACACGTACAGACTGAAAGTGAGGGGATGGAAAAAGATATTCCATGCAAATGGAAATCAAAAGAAAGCTGGAGTAGCAATACTCATATCAGATAAAGTAGACTTTAAAATAAAGAATGTTACAAGAGGCAAGGAAGGACACTACATAGTGATGAAGGGATCAATCCAAGAAGAAGACATAACAATGATAAATATATATGCACCCAACACAGGAGCACCTCAAAACATAAGGCAACTGCTAACAGCTGTAAAAGAGGAAATCGACAGTAACACAATAATAGCGGGGAACTTTTAACACCTCACATACACCAACGGACACATCATCCACACAGAAAATTAATAAGGAAACACAAGCTTTAAATGACATAATAGACCAGATAGATTTAATTGATATTTAGAGGGCATTCCATCCAAAAACAGCAGATTACACTTTCTTCTCAAGTGCACATAGAACATTCTCCAGCTTAGATCACATCTTGGGTCACAAATCAAGCCTCGGTAAACTTAAGAAAATTGAAATCATATCAAGCATCTTTTCTGACCACAACACTATGAGATTAGAAATCAATTACAGGGAAAAAAAACGTAAAAAACACAAACATGTGGAGGCTAAACAGTACGTTACTAAGTGACCAAGAGATCACCGAAGAAATCAAAGAGGAAATCAAAAAATACCTAGAGGCAAATTACAATGAAAACACGACGATCCAAAACATATGGAATGCAGCAAAAGCACTTCTAAGAGAGAAGTTTATAGCAATACTAGTACCTCAAGAAACAAGAAAAGTCTCGAATAAACAATCTAACCTTACACCTAAAGGAACTACAGAAAGAAGAACAAACAAAACCGAAAGTTAGTAGAAGGAAAGAAATCGTAAAGATCAGAGCAGAAATAAATGAAACGGAAACAAAGAAAACAATAGCAAAGACCAATAACACTAAAAGCTGGTTCTTTGAGAAGATAAACAGAATAGATAAACCACTTGCCAGACTCAAGAAAAAGAGGGAGAGGACTCAAATCAATAAAATTAGAAATGATAAAGGAGAAGTTACAACAGACACTGCAGAAATACAAAGCATCCTAAGAGACTACTACAAGCAACTCTTTGCCAATAAAATGGACAACCTGAAGAAATGGACAAATTCTTAGAAGGTATAACCTCCAAGACTGAACCAGGAAGAAATAGAAAATATGAACAGACCCATCACAAGCACTGAAATTGAAACTGTGATAAAAAATCTTCCAACAAACAAAAGTCCAGGACCAGATGGCTTCACAGGTGAATTCTATCAAACATTTAGAGAAGAGCTAACACCCATCCTTCTCAAACTCTCCCAAAGAACTGCAGAGGAAGGACCACTCCCAAACTCATTCTATGAGGCCACCATCACCCTGATACCAAAACCAGACAAAGAGGTCACCAAGAAAGAAAACTACAGGTAAATATCACTGATGAACATAGATGCAAAAATCCTCAACAAAATACTAGCTGACAGAATCCAACAGCACATTAAACAGATCATACACCATGCTCGAGTGGGGTTTATCCCAGGGATGCAAGGATTCTTCAATATACGCACATCAGTGTGATACACCATATTAACAAATTGAAGAAGAAAAACCATATGATCATCTCAGTAGATGCAGAAAAAGCTTTTGACAAAATTCAACACCCATTTATGATAAAAACTCTCCAGAAATGGGGATAGGAGGGAGCCTACCTCAACATAATAAAGGCCATATACGACAAACCCACAGCAAACATCATTCTCAGTGGTGAAAAACTGAAAGCATTTTCTCTAAGATCAGGAACAAGACAAGGATGTCCACTCTTGCCATTATTATTCAACATGGTTTTGCAAGTCCTAGCCACGGCAATCAGAGAAGAAAAAGAAATAAAAGGAATACAAATTAGAAAAGAAGAAGTAAGTAAAACTGTCACTGTTTGCAGATGACATGACACTATACATGGAGAATCCTAAAGATGCCACCAGAAAACTACTAGAGCTAATCAGTGAATTTGGTAAAGTGGCAGGATATAAAACTAATGCACAGAAATCTCTTGTATTCCTATACACTAATGATGAAAAACCTGAAAGAGAAATTAAGGAAACACTCCCATTTACCGCTGCAACAGAAAGAATAAAATACCTAGGAATAAAGCTACCTAAGGAGACAAAAGACCTGTATGCAGAAAACTATAAGACACTGATGAAAGAAATTAAAGATGATACAAACAGATGGAGAGATATACCATGTTCTTGGATTGGAATAATCAATATTGTGAAAATGACTATTCTACCCAAAGCAATTTACAGATTCAGTGCAATCCCTATCAAATTACCAATGGCATTTTTTACAGAACTAGAACAAAAAAATCTTAAAATTTGTATGGAGACACAAAAGACCCAGAATAGCCAAAGCAGTCTTGAGAAAGAAAAACGGAGCTGGAGGAATCAGGCTCCTGGACTTCAGACTATACTACAAAGCTACAGTAATCAAGACAGTATGGTACTGGCACAAAAACAGAAATATAGATCAATGGAATAGGATAGAAAGCCCAGAGATAAACCCACACACATATGGTTACCTTATCTTTGATAAAGGAGGCAAGGATATACAATGGAGAAAAGACAGCCTCTTCAGTAAGTGGTGCTGAGAAAACTGGACAGCTACATGTAAAAGAAGGAAATTAGAACACTCCCTAACACCATACACAAAAATAAACTCAGTGGATTAAAGACCTAAATGTAAGGCCAGACACTATAAAACTCTTAGAGGAAAACATAGGAAGAACACTCCATGTCATAAATCACAGCAAGATCTTTTTTGACCCACCTCCTAGAGAAATGGAAATACAAACAAAAATAAACAAATGGGACCTAATGAAACATAAAAGCTTTTGCACAGTAAAGGAAACCATAAACAAGATGAAAAGACAGCCCTCGGAATGGGAGAATATATTTGCAAATGAAGCAACTGACAAAGGGTTAATCTCCTAAGTTTATAAGCACTCATGCAGCGCAATATCAAAAAAACAAACAACCCAATCAAAAAATGGGCAGTAGACCTAAATAGACATTTCTCCAAAGAAGACATACAGATGGCCAAGAAGCACAGGAAAAGCTGCTCAGCATCACGAATTATTAGAGAAATGCAAATCAAAACTACAGTGTGGTATTGCATTCACACCAGTTAGAATGGGCATCATCAGAAAATCTACAAACAGCAAATGCTGGAGAGGGTGTGGAGGAAAGGAAACCCTCTTGCACTGTTGGTGGGAATGTAAATTGATGTAGCCACTATGGAGAACAGTATGGTGGTTCCTTAAAAAACTAAAAATAGAATTACCATATGACGCAGCAGTCCCACTACTGGGCATATACCCAGAGAAAACCATAATTCAAAAAGACACATGCACCCCAATGTTCATTGCAGCACTATTTACAGTAGCCAGGTCATGGAAGCAACCTAAATGCCCGTCGACAGATGAATGGATAAAGAAGATGGGTACATGTGTACAATGGAATGTTACTCAGCCGTAAAAAGGAATGAACTTGGGTCATTTGTAGAGACGTGTATGCATCTAGAGACTGTCATACAGAGTGAAGTAAGTCAGAAAGAGAAAAACAAATACCGTATATTAACACATATATGTGGAACCTAGAAAAATGGTACAGATGAACTGGTTTGCCTGGCAGAAATAGAGATACAGATGTGGCCACCAAGGAGGGAAAGTGGCGGGTGGTGGTGGTGGTGTGATAAATTGGGAAATTGGGATTGACATGTGTACACTGATGTGTATAAAATGGATAACTAATAAGAACTGGCTGTATAAAAAACTAAATAAAATAAAATTCAAAAATTCAAAAATAACCATACAAAATAACCTCAGCTATTTAAAAATGCATAGGAGAGATTATATTAAGAAAATATACAGGGCTTCCCTGGTGGCCCAGTGGTTAAGAATCTGCCTGCCAAGGCAGGGGACACGGGTTCGAGCCCTGGTCTGGGAAGATTCCACATGCTGCCGAGCAGGTAAGCTTGTGTGCCACAGCTACTGAGCCTGCACTCTAGAACCCACGAGCCACAACTACTGAAGCCTGTGCACCTAGAGCCTGTGCTCGGCAACAAGAGAAGCCACTGCAATGAGAAGCCCGCGCACTGCAGCGAAGAGTAGCCCCCGCTCACCGCAACTAGAGAAAGCCTGCACGCAGCAACCAAGACCCAACACAATCAAAAAATATATAATTAATTAATTAATTAGAAAAATATACAGCGACACGGGTTCGTGCCCCGGTCCGGGAAGATCCCACGTGCCGCGGAGCGGCTAGGCCTGTGAGCCATGGCCGCTGAGCCTGCACGTCCGGAGCCTGTGC
>NW_006793908.1:490701-501001 GCF_000442215.2 Lipotes vexillifer
AAAAAAAAAATATATATATATATATATACCAATTGCTAATGATGATCTTCATTAGGATTCTGGATGAGTTCTTTTTCTTCCTTTAAATTTTCTGTATATCACAATATTGCTATAATAAGTATGCATTACCCTATAGTCAAATTATATTACTTAAAACTTAATTCATGCAGTTTTGTTCATGCAAGATGTTGAAACTATATAAAACCAGCAGAAAGTCTGGAAGTACGCCAAAATATTGTCTATACTTTTTTGTATTTTTAAGTTTTCTATCAATATATAGAGTATGTATTTCTTCTATACTGGCTGCCACAGCAGTTTCAGTAAATGTCTATGAATGAATGAATAAAGTCACTTGGGGAGGAGCATGAAGAGGATTTGGCAAATGCTAGGAACTCAACAAAGGAATAGTCAGAGATAGCTCAGGGCACGGGTGGGGAGGATGGAGGAATGGATGGGAGAATGGACAGAACCAGAAGCCCGATCAGCAGGTGCCGAGCACACTGTGGAGTGGGCTGCATCCCAGGTGAGAGGCACCATCCGTACAGAGCAGAGTGTGAAGCGGGACCTGAAAATGGGACTCTGGAGAGAAGCCAGAGTTGGAAGCAGATGCGGGAGGGTCGGGGCCCAGGGGAGAGAGGGGATATTCAATGGAGAACGATCTGAAGAGAGAGGCGGACAGAGGCAGTCGCCCTGGGAGGACACCCCACATTCTTGGAGACCCCCAATGCAGCCGGTGATCTCAAAGGAGATGTCACAGGAGACTAGAGGCCCCAAGGTATAGGATCACAGAATTCAGAGGGGAAACTGGCTCTGGGCCATGCTGCCCAAAGCTGCTAAGAGGCTAACGGAAGGAAAAGGAAAACGGAAGCCATAGCCTTGAGATTGGTCTCGCAGCGTTGCTGTTCTAATCACTTCTCCGCACGGTCACCCAGTCCCTCTTCTAAAGGAAGACGTGCGCTCTTCCATTATCAGAAACCTTCCATTTCTTTCCACTTCCCAGACATTAAGGCCCTAAGTCCTTGGAAGAGGATTGCCATGACCCCATATCTTGTCTGAAAAGCTTACCTTCCACCCTGTCCTTCCCCATCTCAGCCACGTGGGGCCCTCCCCTCCTTGTTGCTTGTCCAGGGCTTCATGAGTTGGTTCATGATGTTTCCTCAGCCTGGAAGGCTCTTCCCTTCCATTCTCTATCAGCTAAAATTCTTCTTATCCTTCAAGGCCTACATCACATTTTACATCCACTGCAAAGCCTTCCCTCATCTCTCCAGTAAGAAAGGTCCTTCCTTCCTTCCTTCAAGGACCCACGGTGTGGTGCTTTGCCTAGCAATACTTTGATTCCTTCTAAGATTCCATCCAGTTGTTGGTTTGTCTCTCCCCTCCACTGGCTTATGACATCATGAGAGCAGAAGACATATCTTGTCTTTGAATCTCCCCTAGTGTGATCTCCACCGACACCCTCAAAGCATAGGAAGAAACGAATACCTAAGGGCAGTAGATGCTGTAGTTCTACCACTTCCAGTGATTTACTTGGAAATTACAGGGTGTCAGAGTTATTCGACTTCAGGACTTTGACCTGCAATTAAAATCTTGGCCCAGCATTGGGTTACCTTACAATGAGATGTGTTATCTGTGATCTCCAGAGCCATTTCGATATTGAGGATACACTATTACACATACACTAAGATTTTTCTGAACATTTCCCCTATTTAGACAAAAATGGAAAAACTTGACCTGGTCATCAGAAGTGCTTTATCACATATGCTCCCCTGATGGAGGTTTAGAGAAATCCCTACACAGTTCCACCAGGATCATAAACATACTTCAAGAGCCATGAATTAGGAGGAGAAAGTTTTCCGACACTCAATTTACAAACTCAGAAAGCATCTGTTCATTTAATCATCTATCATCTTCTTCAGCCCCTCCGAATAGGCTCTGACAGTATTTAGATGAAATGAATCTACTGATTTATTTTGCGACAGCTTGCTGTTTGTAAGGAAAACATACATTCAATAAATATATTCAACAGGGTTCAGTGAGCACCTACTATGTGCCAGTAGTGTGTCTTTGTTAAACAGTGTACGATAGATGAGTCAGGTTAATTCTTTCTGTGGTCTGTGGTTTAGGGGTTAGATATTCTCTGTTTTGTTAAATAAAACTGAGAACAATTTAGAACTGTTGTAGATAGTCCTGCTATTTTTTGGTTTGCTTTGTTTTTATTTTAGGATAGACAGTTATAAAACACAGCTGGCAAAATGGAAAGAAAAGGTACATTCCTTATGCAGCTGTGAACAACAGAATTTAAATACCTCTAATCTGACAGACCTGGTTCTCGGCAAGGAAGGGAAACTGAGTTCATTGTTTTTTTTAACACTTTAGACTTCACACTCACACACGTGTGCGTGTGCATACACAAAGGGTAAAAGGGCAATATAGCCAGAGGGTATGTTGAGTGATTTTTAATTTCATTTTCCTCAGATCCTGCAGTGTAGGTTGGGAGGGAGTTTCCCAAAGCACTGAACTTGTGAGGAAAGTCTTCATCTACCTTCATAATAATAGAAATCACCATCTCCTGAGCATTTGTTCCATGCTGGACAGATGCTAGAAGAGCTTTACCTGTTTTACCTCATTACATTCTCTGAGGTATGTGCCATTTACACACAGAAACTGAGGCTCAGAACAGTGAACCAGCTGCAGGTCACATAGCTGGTTAGGGATAGGACTGGAATTTAAATCTAGTTGTCTAACTTTAGGGCCCACATTTTAGCCACAACTGGGATTTTCCTTAACCCACCTCCATTGTGGCAGAATTGCAACAAAAACATACTTGAGAGGTGACAAGTGACCAGGCCTGGGAAAATGTGGAACATTGCAGATGACATCTCCCCATCTTTAAGTGATTCTGAAGGACAGATGCAAGAAAGGTGGTTGGCCTACCCAAAAGAGCCCTAAAAATAGATATCTTTCTCTCTTTTGTATTTCAATATATAATGTTCTTTCCTCCTTAATAGTAATAGAGCCATGTTTAAATGTTTTTTATGGCAGTATTAATAATGGTGACAGTGAACTGAATATCCAATAACAGAGGACTCATTAGATTATAGAGGAATACACTGCCACCATTAAAAATTCTGTTTTAGAAGAATATTAATTGGAATGGAGAATGCCCATGATATGTTGCTAAATGAAAAAGTAAAAGTCTGTAAAGACAGTATGATCCCATTTTTTTTTTTTTTTTTTTTTTTTTTTTTTTGCGGTACGCGGGCCTCTCACTTTTGTGGCCTCTCCCGTTGCGGAGCACAGGCTCCGGACGCGCAGGCTCAGCGGCCGTGGCTCACGGGCCCAGCTGCTCCGCGGCATGTGGGATCCTCCCGGACCGGGGCACGAACCCGTGTCCCCTGCATCGGCAGGCGGACTCTCAACCACTGCGCCACCAGGGAAGCCCCGTGTGATCCCATTTTTGTTTCTCACGCACACAGGCAGGTAAGGAGGCAGACACACAAATACAGACATGCGTAAACACAGGAAAAGAACTGGAGGGTACCAATATTATCAATATTTTAACTGTGATTATCTCTGGATGATGGGTAGATTTTAATTCTCTTAAATTGTATTTCCTAGTATGACTTAAATTTCCTATAATGAAATAAATTACTTATCTAAAAATAAATTTTTAAGTAATGCATACTCATTAACTCACCAACTTCATTATACAAAGTTTTTGAGAATCCACTATGTACCAGACTCTCTGAATTCAAAACATTAAAAGGAAAACCAAAAAACAGAAAAAGAAAACAAAGTTACTCATATCCCTGTTCTACTGGCATTTTGGATGATATCCTTGAGGTCGTTTTCTGTGCTGCTTTTAAACACAGTGGTGACCAAAGCAGACAGCCACCAAGGCCTGGGACGAAGTCAGGAGTCCTGCCAATGGAGGCTGACCAGCCTCTGGGCCGTGACTCGTCTGCTTCTACCACCAAACATCATTTCCCTTCCCCCTAAGCCTCAGCTCCATCATCAGTAAAAAGGATTAAGAGTGTTACCTACCTCAACAGCCTTTCAGAGGATTAAATGAGCTACAAGTAAAGTGCCTTGAAGTACACAACAAATAGTAACTATTATTACTGTTATTCTATGTAGAATGGCTATGTTGCTGTTCTGTTTTGGTTTCCCTCTCCTTTCTTCCAAAGAGTATAACATAGCTGTATTTCTCTTGGAGAGCAGGGACCACTGTTTAGGTCATTCAGGCATATAAAGTCACCTTTGAGTTTTGCATGTAGATCAGATCACTTAGTCAAAGCCATTCGACCTCATATCCCAGGCAAAGTTGTAATGGATAGAGAGAGCTGACGTGGTTTAAAGAGAAACCAGAATATTTCTACACCTTTCAGGAACTCTCGGGGGCCAATGTTGGACAAAGTTCTTACTTAATTCTGTTTGGAAACCTAACAAACATGGCTAGGTATAGGCATTAGGATAGGTAAACTCTGTTGCTTATTCTGACCAAGTCCATGACTTTGGGGCTTGGTGTTCTGTTTTGTCTTATTAGCTCTGTTCTTTGAGCTCTTTGGAAGCAAGATGCTTAGCAGCCAGCTAATTCCTGGAAGAGACAGCCTGTTTCTAGCTGTGGCCCTGCCTCACTGTAGCCTCTGCCCCCATCATCTCCTTTCGGCATGACTCCCAGGCCTCCTAACTCAGACCCTTGCCTTCCCTCCACCCCTCTTAGAGTTAAATCTCCACTCAGGATCAAATGAGGGTCTTAAAATATCCACTGCTGCATGCCGCCTCTAATTCTAATCCCCCAGTGGCTTTCAGTGCATTCAGAATAAAGCCCCAAGTCTCTGCATGACTCCAGGCTATGCATGATCTTGTCCTTGCCTGCCTCTCCAGCCTCATCTTCTTTTTCCCCCAGCCTCACCTTTCCTCCATTGTCTACTCTACTTGACGTATCCTGGCCTCTGCTGGAGTCTAGAACACACAAGCTCTTGCCCACCTCGGGGCCTTATCGCATGCTCTTCCCTCCACAAAGGATAGTCTAGTCTTCACCCCTTCTCTTTGCATACCTGGAGCCCCTTAATCCTTCTGGCCTTTGCTTCTGTGTCACCTTCCAGAGGCTTTCCCTTTCTACCCAATTTGTAACAGCTTCTCTTGTTCCAGGACCTTGTTTGTTTCCTTTGTAGATCTTATCACAATTTCTATTATTTCTTTATTTGTTGGCTTACTTGGGGTGTTTGTGTGTGTACGCGCATGCGTGTTTGTATATACTCTGTCCCCCACTCTCCTGCCTCATTAGAATGTAAGCTCCTCAAGGGTGGGGACCATGTCTCTCTCTTCATTGTTGTAGCCTTGGGGCAGGACCCCTCATGGAGAAGGTATCCAATACATAGGGAAGGAGGGGAGGGAGGGCGTCTCCGAAAAGGGGGATGCTTTTCCATTCCAGGCAGCCCAGTTTCCCGTGAATGTGGGCAGTGTGTCCTGCTCAGCCCTAACATTACCGTACAAGTTTAAAAATAAAACCCCTGGGTGGAGTGAGAAGCCTTTAAAGAGGATGGGGGAGAGATAATGAGAAACAGGAGCTGGCCAACACAGGCCCAGCAGGATGTGGGACTGGCCGGGAAGAGAAAGGGACCTTGCCTTCAAGAAAATACTGCAAGAGTCTGATGAAGATAGGACTCCTCATTAGTCACCAGAGATCTTCCTCTTGGTCTGCAGCAGATGAAAAGATTTTAAAGTCACCAATTCAGGATATGCTTCCATCCTAGAGCAAGACATGTTTAGAGTTGTTTTTTTTTTTTAAGAGCTATTCTTTATCGTTCCTAAAACAGAGGCCTCCACACCCCACATCTGACTGCCATGCTGTTAGCAGAAGCGGGAAAGGCGGGAGGTTACAGGGAGGCGATGAAGCCTGCTTTGGCTCACCCTCCCCCTGACCTTCCCCAGGGCCCATTCCAGCGTGGGATCCGAACCTCCCACCACAGTAGGGTCCCGGCCAGACATCCCAAGGTGTAGCCGCCCTCCACAATCTTGGCTCAGTTCTGGGGCAAAGCAAGGCGGGGAGGGTCAGGTCAGTGGGTTGCTAGAAACAACTTGGACATCGCCTTGGAAACGCTCTCCCCCAACTTGCGCTGTGTGCATTTGGACCCATCCTGAACCGGCTGTGTGTTAAATCCTCCGGCCGCAGTGGGAGGTAGGGAGGCATCTGCGGAAGGTCAGAGTGTGTCAGGAAGGGGTCCACCTCCATGATGGGAGACCATCGATCTTCAGGCCTTAGTGAAAGGTCTGATGACCCAGGAGAGCCACAGGCTGAAAATCCATACTCTGGGCCTGGTCTCCGTGGTGCAAGAATGGGCTGGACCAAGGGTTAGGGCTGCCAGCATCCCCTCCTCCAGACTATGACCTGGACCCGTTCCCGTAATCCGTCTCTCTGTGCTGCTCCAAAAGCCAAGTGATGTGCTCACGGTCACCTAGTGCAGGGGAATATTTGCAAACCTCTACAACATTGATCACCACTGGGTTTTTCCATATTCCCCACTATGTGATGGTCAGGAGGGCCACAGAGGAATGGGAAGGAAATGAGCAAGTATGGAGAGAGACAGCTGGAGCTGTCCACGTCCCCTTAATAACCTCCACAACCCCCTCCCGAGAGGAACTCTTGCAGAGAAGGAAAACAAAGCACAGAGAGGACAAGTTCCTTACCCACAGTCACTCAGGACGGTGGGGCAGGGCATCTGGCAGCCTGAATGTAGAATACCTGTGCAGTTCACAGCCTACAGCAGGCCATCAAGTTCGCCCTGCAGTCAGGCTTCAAATAATTTAAACTCAAAGCCCAGGGTCAGGGGACACGGAGCAAAAGTTTGAAGGAATCCATGCCCTGAGGAACCGCACGCCCCCTGGAGGGGTGGGAATCCCAAAGCCTTTGAAGGAATTGTGCTAAAGGAGCCTCGCTGAAGTCCAGGCTTCTTTAATTGTTTGTTGCAAACGCCTGCAGCTTAAAACTGCTGAACAGGGAGGCTTGTCTGCTCTATGCTTGAACTCTTTAAGGGGGCTATTGCTTTCTTGGCTAGTTCTAGGTTCCTGACATGTGGATTTCAAGTGCTGAAAGAGCACAGGGTGATAATTGTCCCTTGGAACAAAAAAAGACTGACAGGGGAACAGCAGGGCAGCAGGTGACCTTCATGTTCCAAGATCATTCTTTTTTTAAATTTTTCTAATAGGAATTTTAGTAATAATGCTTTTTGTAAAAAACAAAAAACAAAATGATAACACAGAGTGCACACACGAGCACCACAAAAGCCTAACACAAGATCATTTTTTCAGTTCAAATACTTTCTTAGGAGAGCTTCCAAAAAACCTTAGCCAGACTGTGAAGATTGTCAGTAGCAATAATAATTACTTATTTATTTATTTAGGCCGTGTTGGGTCTTCATAGCTGTGTGCAGGCTTTCTCTGGTTGTGCCGAGCGGGGCAGGGGGTGGGTGCTACTCTTTGTTGTGGAGCACAGGCTCTAGCCGCGTGGGCTTCAGTAGTTGTGGCACGAGGGCTCAGTAGTTGTGGCTCACGGGCTCTAGAGCGCAGGCTCAGTAGTTGTGGCTCACGGGCTTAGTTGCTCCACGGCACGTGGGATCTTCCCCAGACCAGGGCTTGAACCCATGTGCCCTGCGTTGGCAGGCGGTTTCTTAACCACTACGCCACCAGGGAAGCCCAATAATTAATATTTTAATGAGCAAACACTGTGTGCTATGCATTATGTAGTAAAACATTTTTGTCTCACTGAAGCCTTAAGTCGACCCTATGAGGGAGTAACGGCTAATGCTGATAATATAACACTTACACTCTCTCAGACTTCACCTGTATGAGCTCACATAGTACTGTCAACAACCCTAGGGTATGGGTGCCGTTATTATGTCTCTTTTACAGAAGTGGAGAGGTTACGGAACTTGGCCAGGGCTGTGCAGCTATTGTGTGTCAGAGCCAGAATTCAAACCCAAGCGGTCCTGCCTCAACCATTATACTACCTAGCATCACGCCCCGCAGACTGTCACTCTGAAATAAGAAAAGGATGCTGAGAGAGACAGGGCAGAAGTGGAGCCATCAGGAGAGTTCTTGGTCTCCCGTGTCAGCTTTCTTTCCAAGGAACTTAGGACACTGCCTCCCGAGCCCTCAGCAGAGATCCCAGGACTGACCTGGGAGAACGGCAGCAAGTCCTGTGAGGCCAATGGAGTGGGGATTTTTTTTTTTTCTTTTTTGCGGTACGCGGGCCTCTCACTGTTGCGGCCTCTCCCACTGCGGAGCACAGGCTCTGGACGCGCAGACTCAGCAGCCATGGCTCACGGGCCCAGCCGTTCCACGGAACGTGGGATCCTCTTGGACCGGGGCACGAACCCGCGTCCCCTGCATCAGCAGGCGGACTCTCAACCACTGCGCCACCAGGGAAGCCCTGGAGTGGGGATTTTATCCTTGTGAAGAAACCATCCTGAAGCCGACCTGAATCTCTGCCCCTAGAAACATCCCCATTAGCATTTCAAACACGAAAAACCAGTGGATGCTTAAGGAGGAACATTTTGTTCCTTTAACGTAAACATCACCCAAGCACTAAAGACCAAGAACCCAGGACCAAGCCAGCCTGGGACCCTGGACCAGGGACGCACTGTCCCAGGGCTGCAGCTTGCCGTGTAGACTCCAAGGAGGGACTCTGAAGTATTCATTCTCCGCTGTCCTCCAGGTGCCATTTCTAAATTCTGACGAAGATTCTGAGGAAGGACAAGCGCAGCCTGGTTTTGTAGCAGCTCTTTGTGTCCCGGAGGTACTGGGGCAGCACTGTGCATGCACTGATTTATCAGTGCAGACGCTGCTTCCGCTCCCATGGGATCTGGTGGCAAAGGCGAGGATGAGCGGCTCCTCCCACCTCCCTGGGTGCGAGGGTTGGAACGCGCTGGATCAATGTCTCCCTTCTGGGTGCCTGACATCACTTGTTTGCCTTTGATGCCCATCAGCCAAAAGAAGTTATTCATCTTTGAGCATGAATTATACAACTAGGCTGGATTTTTCCAGGCTCCCAAAGCGAGTTCTCTGAAGAGCTGAGATTGCACACACTAAGCCAGAGCAGCCGACGCAAAGTATGGGGTCCTGGGCACTGTGAGGGGCCTGCCCACTCGAGTCAGGGTCGGGGACCCCGATGCGCACCTGTCGGTGCTGCTTTCAGACGTAACATGCCCCTTTCTAGAGCTGTGAGGAGCGACAGAGGCTGGGGTGTCCCACTGCTGTCCTTGGTCTTGGCTTTCCCACTCCCAAGATTGAACCAGTTGCTCATTCACTCATTCATTGGGCACCTACTATGTGCCTAGGCTCTGTCCTAGGCCCTGGAGATATAGCAGGGAACCAGACAGATGAGGTCCTGCCCTCCTGAGACTTACGTTCTAGGGGGGAGAATGAATCATAGCAAACTTAAAAAATTGACAAGACGACTACAGACTGGCCTTAAGCGCCATGAAGGAGACAGAGGTAGGATAGGGAATAACAGGAGAGAAAGCCTCTTCAAGGAGTTGACAAGAGTTCTGCTATGTGAAGAACTGTGGGGAAAGCACTCCAGGCAGATGGAACAGCAATTGCAAAGTCCCAGAGGCAGGAAAGGGCGTGGAACAGCAGAGGAATGGAAGAGAGGCTGGTAGGGCTAGAGCCAGTGGGGGATGTGAGAGAAGTGGGAGGATCTCGCTCCCCACAGGGCCCCCTGGCTGCTCTCACCTTCCTGAAAGTCCCTTCTCTTCTCCGAAGTGTGTTGCACTTGCCCCAAGGACTCATCCTTGCTAAGCCAAGTCCAGTCCCTCTGCTGGAAGGAAAAGGAAGGGAATTCTTTTTGTGGCCGGCGGGGCATATGGCAAAGGCATGGCGTTCAGTTTGACGTCAGGACTCGCTCATGGATTATGCCGACAACCGCTGGCGTCGATATGGAGTTTCCCAGTGATGGGAATGGGGTGTGCATCTCTGGTAGCAGGGGCACAGGAGAGGGCTGCAAACCCCAAGCTGGACTTCCCACAGCTGCGGGCCCACCTTGCTGCTGCTTGTGTGAAATCACAAATAAGGCAAATTTGGGCATCAAGTTCTTTGCGCTCATCCTTATACTCTCTGCCTCTTTTCAGACCTGTCTCTGCCCACGTTCACCCCTGGTGCCTCAGGGGGTCTGCCTGGGCTTCTCGCCCCTGCCTCTTTCCCCTTCACAGCTTGAATCTCCACCTTTGTCCACAGGCATGCTGAATAATTGGCCTGCTGACTGCTGGCCCTGTCCCATAGCTCCAGGCAAAGTTCA
>NW_006793908.1:501011-507631 GCF_000442215.2 Lipotes vexillifer
TTCAGCAGGCAAAGGAAAGGTTATATTCACAAGGCGTCTCTGAGTCCTTCAAATGATACCAAAGCAGGGGCCACCTGGTCAACCCCAGCCTGAGCCTGGCCTGGCTGCGAAGCTCACAAATTAACCTCATCAGCAGGAGACAGCTGTCCCTATTTAAACCCTTTCCAGTGGGGCCATGACCAACACCTAGAACATGCTCAGCTGAGGGGGACTGCGCTAGAACACTATTTGGGAAGTGGCCTGGAACTTTATTCCCTGATCATGATGCAGCCAACACTAGATTTGTGAGCTCGGGAAGCCTGCTGTCTTGCTTCAGGGCTGACCCACTGCTGAAACACGCCAGCAACTTGTTTGTCCTTTGTTGAACTCAGAGTTTACCCTATAGAGAATCTCTTCCTTCTCTGGCTTTCTGCGGCTCTCAGCAAAGGACCGAAATGCTCAGTGTGGCCACTGTGGTCCAGCCCACATCTGCCCCTTTGATGCCAACTTGCCCCCCTGCTTCCCTGCCTTCCAGCTGCCCTGGCCTCCCCTCCGCTCCTTGGTGAAGCCACACTTTTTACACCATGGGACCTTTGCTCATGCTCTCCCTCCACCTGAAACATTCAGCCCTCACCCATCTGACCCCTGCTCATCCTCCAGATCTCAGCCCAAGCATCACCTCCCCGCCGAAGCTTTTCCAGAGCCCCTGACTGGGTCCAGCACTCTGCCCTGTGCCTGCAGGGGGAGTTCCTGCACGATGGATGTCGGCTCTACCTTCCATGAAAGTAGGGACTGGTGGTCCCAGGCCCGGTGGCCTGCTCCTGGCACGCAGGAGGGGCCCCATGAATGAGATGCATGTCCTGAACTGGTCAGGGATGGCCTCCAATGTGTCCATCCTGGTCTCCACTCTCTTTATCTTTCTGCTCCTGCCTCCTTTTTTTCTTTGCTTTCCCTTCCTTCCTTCCTTCCTCTTCATCCTTTCCATTCATTCCTCCTTCCTTCCTGGCCCTTGGGCCTACCTGTGGCTCCCAAAAACACTATTTAAGCCAACAGAAAAGCACTCAGAATTAAAGAAAAAGTTGCCACAGCTTGGCAGAATGTGTTGCCCTTCACCTAGATCAGCCCAGACCCAGGGCCTAGAGGGGAAATCTGATTCCCACTGTAGCCGTTTCCTAAGGCTGCTGTAACAAGTACCACAGACTGGGTGGCTCACACAACAGAAATTTCTTGTCTCATAGTTCTGGAGGCCAGAAGTTCAAAATCACGGCATCTTCAGGGCGGTTTCTCCTGAGGGCTTTGAGGGAAGGATCTGGCCCAGGCCTTTCTCCTTGACTTGTAGATGGCCGTCTTCTCCCTGTGTCTTGTCACATCATCTTTCCTCTGTATATGTCACTGTGTCTCAATTTCCCCTTTTTAAAAGGTCACCAGTCATACTGGATTAGGACCCACCCTAATGATCTCTGATAACCAGGCTTCCCTGATGGCACAGTGATTAAGAATCTGCCTGCCAATGCAGGGGACACGGGCTCGATCCCTGGTCCAGGAAGATCCCACATGCTGTGGAGCAACTAAGCCCCTGCGCCACAACTACTGAAGCCCGCGTGCCTAGAGCCTGTGCTCTGCAGCAAGAGAAGCCACTGCAACGAGAAGCCCGCGCATCGCAACGAAGAGTAACCCCTACTCGCCACAACTAGAGACAGCCCGCAGGCAGCAATGAAGACCCAACGCAGCCAAAAATAAACAAATAAATAAATAAATTTATAAACAAAACAAAACAAAGCTGGATGACCTCTGTCAGGACACTAACTCCCAATAAGGTCACATTCTGAAATACTGGAGGTTAGGAGTTCCACATATGAATTTGAGGGGGAGACACAATTTAACCCATAACAACTACCTTCTACCCACCCGTTGACCACACCCTTTTTGACTTATTGAATGAGATAAAAATAGGGAACCACAGGGACACATCATCTTCTGAAGAAATTATATGGGAGTCTCGGGATGGGGAAGGACAAGATAGGAATGTGAAGGGGAGAAAGACACCCAAGAGTGAGAAAGGAGGGTTGAACTGACAGAGAGCTAAAGCTATGTTCATAGCCTCGCCCAGGGGTTCCGCGGCTGTGCTCTGGGGCTCTGTGGGGCCTGGGTTCATACCTCAGATCTGCCACATACTGGCAGTGGGGCCTTTCCCCTCACTTGTCAAATGTGATAATAATGGCACCTAACTTACGGGATGGTTGTGAAGGGCTTAGTACTGTGCCCGGCTCATGGTAACTCAGTACGCAGTAGGCGGGCTGTCGCTGTTATTACCAGCAGCGGAGGTCTAGCCTGAGTAAAACGGTGGTCCAGAAAGAAGCTGTGACAGAGAAGAGACTAACTGCCACTGATTCAGGCCCCGTGACTCTGTTCTCATGAACAGCAATGAAGACAAGGGAACCAGAGCAACGGTCAGCCCGAGGCTTCTTCAGCTGTAGCCTGTGGACCAAAGGCATCAGAACCAGCTGGGCCCCAGCCAGGAAATGCAGAATCCTGGGCCCCTCATGAACCCGGCTACGTCAGGACTTGTGTGGGTAGGTCCCGGGAACCTGAAGTTTAAAAAATCTTTTTAATTAGCTTATTTTTTGAAGTATAGTTGATTTATAATGTGTTAATTTCTGCTGTACAGCAAAGTGATTCAGTTCCACATAGACATACATTTAAAAAATATTCTTTTCCATTATAGTTTATCACAGGGTATTGAATATAGTTTCCTGTGCTACATAGTAGGACCTTGTTGTTTAGCCATTTTATATGTAATAGTTTGCATCTGCTAACCCCAAACTCTCACTCTGTCCCTCCCTCCTCTTCCCCTTGGCAACCACAAGTCTGTCCTCTATGAACCTGGTGTTTTAAAGAAGCTCCCATGTGATTCTCATGCACATTAAAGTCTGAAAACACCTGGGCCAGACCACAGGTTCTGGAGCGGCAGAGATGAGTCTTGTCCATCAGTAACCCCCAGATCTACACAGCCCTGGTGTGAGGTAGGCACACTCTCGCACCTGTTCCTATTGCCAGCGTTCCTTGGCTGAAGTCAGAGAGGTGGGCTTGAGCAATCATGCATAAAACAAATCTCTGTGTGTCATGTTTTAAACGTTCAATTTAGAGAAATTGCACTGGCAAATCAAGCCTTTTACATCACTGTAAACTTCACTGAGCCCAGATACTACATTCTGGATTGCCCATTCCTCCTCTCTCCACGGCTGGAGTCACCTAGTCTTGACCTCGGGCGTAGCTCAAGATGACCTCTGACCTTAGGCTAGAGGGGTGTCAGGATATCTGGCCCAGCACCCTTGCTGTGTCCGTCTCTGTACCATCTCCTCTCTTCTTGGGCACCATCCACTGCCTGCTGCAGGAAGGCCTGAGGCCCACCTTGTCCCCCAGGGCCTGCGTTCATGTCTTGTTCCCAA
Source organism: Lipotes vexillifer (assembly GCF_000442215.2). Classification (NCBI taxonomy): domain Eukaryota; kingdom Metazoa; phylum Chordata; class Mammalia; order Artiodactyla; family Lipotidae; genus Lipotes; species Lipotes vexillifer. Next base: position 504,440 of record NW_006793908.1, read on the forward strand.
ACACCGAGCCCCAAAGGTCATGGGTCCTCGAGGCTGAGATTCTGTCCCCAGGCCAATTTAGGGTTCTGCCGTCTTCTTGGCAAAGCTTCCAAATTCTGGTCTACTTTCTAGGGCCTTCAGATCTCATCTGTTGCTGAAGTCCATCTGTCACCAAACTCCACCTGCCTCTCAGGACACCTCCAGTGATCCCCCAAATCATAGACGGCATACTGGTAAGCAGCACAACCTGGGTGTAAGCTTGGCTCTGCCATTTGGTAACTGTGTGACTGTAGGCAAATGGCCCAGCCCACCGAGCTCAATTCCTGCAGCCGTGACAGCCCTACTTCACAGGGTTGTTACGAGAATCTGGCGAGGTCACACACGTCAAGTCAGGCACGGTACCTGGCTCATATAAGGGCTCAAGAAACGCTGGCCACCAGCACAGAAGCTCCTCTATTCTGAAAGCTTGGAAATGCAAGCAAAACTCCACACCAAGCAAAAGCACCACCAGCTGCCCAGAAGGTGGCACTGATGGTCACTCAGAGAGTCACTTTGGACCTTGGAACAAATGGACTTGTGAGCAGCCTTTTCAGAACTCACCTTTCAATGATAATAATAATAGTAATAACAATAACAACAAGAAATACTTAGGTTTTACTCATTATAAACCAGGCACCGAGCTAAGACTATTACTCATTTGATCCTTTCAGTAATAAGGCTGGTACTTTATTACCCCATTTTACAGATGAGGAGACTGAGGCACAAGGTCACAGGACTAGTAAGTGTCAGAGTCCAAACTGAACCCCAGCTTCTTCCTGGCTGCAGAATCTATGTACTTAACCACTATTCTGCTGCCTCTCTTAAGTAGTAACATTTAGGAATCAAAATAATTACTATTGGGCTTCCCTGGTGGTGCCGTGGTTAATCCACCCGCCAACGCAGGGGCCCCAGTTCGAGCCCTGGTCCAGGAAGATCCCGCATGCTGCGGAGCAGCTAAGCCTGTGCGCCACAACTACTGAGCCTGCACTCTAGAGCCCACGAGCCACAACTACTGAAGTCAGTGCTCCTAGAGCCCGTGCTCCACAGCAAGAGAAGCCATACCAACAATGAGAAGCCCGCGCACCGCAACGAAGAGTAGCCTCCGCTCACCTCAACTAGAGAAAGCCCGTGCGCAGCAACAAAGACCCAACGCAGCCAAAATAAATAACTAACTAACTAAATAAAAAAGACTTTGCGCTCCCAATGCAGGGGGCCTGGGTTCGATCCCTGGTCAGGGAACTAGATCCCACATGCATGCCACAGCTAAGAGTTTGCATGCCACAACTAAGGAGCCCGGGAGCCGCAACTAAGACCCAGGGCAACCAAAAATATATATATAATAATAATAATAATAATAATAATAATAATAATTACTATTCCCTCCCTCCCTCTTCTCTTGCTATAGGCCACTGGCCCAGATGCTTGTCCTTGTCCTCTACCTTGGACTCCTTTACCTCCCAGCTGAGTTGGACATCCTGTCAGCCCAGGTTCATTCTCTGTTATCTGCCCCCCCAGGTAAGTCCCCACCTTTCTCTATGGCTGAATGGGCTGGATCCAGTCCCATCTTTAGGTGGGACACCTTGACAGTATTTGATGAACTTGACGAGTGAATCCTTTCTTAAGGAAAAACAGTCATTCACTTACAATTTATGTGTCCTGGATAGTTGTTAGATTGACCTAAAACAGGGTATGTCTGTAGCACGACCGATTGCAGATTATTTTTCCAGTAGCTTAAATCAAGGAGTATTGCATTAGCCAAGTAATGCCTATTTGATGAGGTGGAAGGGATGTGTCTTCCCCTCTGTATGGTCTCTGACTGCTGGAAGCTGGCACAGGGGGGCCAGCGGCTCCATGACCTGTAACAGTTTATTCAGGGTCCACATAATGCGCCTCAGCAGAGTGAGCGAGCACATCTCTGTCCTGGCATCAGACATCCCTTTGCTAGGTGTAGATAGAACGCATGGATGTCTGTCCACTGTCGCCGTGGAAATATCATCATCAGAGTTGGTGCTACCTGCCTGTGAAATCAAACCATTTAATGCACTGGATGCTGCTTCCTTAAATCCTTTTTGGAAACTGCAAGCCATATATGTGTATGTGCACACCAGATTTGGGAGGAAGTTTACAAGTAACTCAATGTCTTGTCCCTTAATTTTTTGTGTATTAACTTTGTTTTTGATAAAGTACTGCATTTACAAATCCATTTCCTCATGCTAAAATGGTAGAATCAACAGAAGACAGTCAGGTACACGATCTCAAAAGGGGAATTTCCTCGGAAGCCCTCAATGACCAACACAAAGAAAACAAGGGGAGTTTGCAACTGTGAATCACAGTCTCCACCAAAATCCACATTCATTCACCCAGACAGCCCTGGGAGGCAGCTGGCCAGCCCTTTGCTAGACACCACTTGGCAAAGCTGATTTCTCTCCAACCCTTTGCCACTGTTGGGCTGGCTCGCCCTCACTCAGAGCCCAGTTCACCCTCTGCCCGGATGATTGCATCCGCCCACCGGTGTTCACGGAGCTAAATCATAAACAGTTGCATCCCTATAGCAAATGAAAGGGAAAGTGCCAGTCACCGAAGCAGGAAAGTGGGGGTGGATTTAAACAGCTGGAGAGAGCACAGAGCATTTGTGTCTGCTGAGGCACAGAGTGAGCTCTTGCACCTGAGAGGCGAGATAAGTGGGTGCCCTCTTGGGTCTCTGAAAAATGGGTCCGTGATTAAACACCTGAAATTCCCACCCCAGCACCTGGAGGTCTGAAGTTTTCGAACGCTCCGTCTAGAAGCCTTGCATACTTTTGGCATATAATAGTGACGTAGGTGTGGATAGCGTCAGTGCCAGAGAATGTGCCCAGTGGCTAGCCATTCCCATTCCCTCTCTGCCGGTGCCTATCTGGAGGGGCACTGAAATGAGGATGTGATTTTCAAAGAAGATCAGGACAGTAAGAAGTAATCCAGGTGACCAGCAGGGCCATCAGAATCCCACCCTCTCAAACACACTCAGATAATCCTATGTTTCAGCCCAACTTTGATATCAAAAGGTTGAACAAATCTAAGGTGCCCACCCAGTGGACAGGATTTCTAGGTACCTGAATTTCCAGGCTACCTAAGAGGGTAAGTGTGGCAAGCAGGATGATGCCAGGCAGGCTCACGAAGGCCACAGTGTCCTGCTGA
>NW_006793908.1:507821-511481 GCF_000442215.2 Lipotes vexillifer
ACTCTCTCTCTCTCTCTCTCTCTCTCTCTCTCTCTCTCTCTCTTGCTCTCTCTCTCTCTCTCTCTCTCTCCACCTCAGCTCTGGATATACTATAACCTGCTCAGAACAGAAACCCTGATTCTTACCTGAACAGCTTGCAGGCTGAGGGCTGCTCCTCTCTCCGGTCGAAGGGAAAGGGGATCCACTTGGTCTCGTCCGCTCTGTGGTGTCACTGTCACCGCGCTGCAGCTGCTTCTCCAGCAGCCCCAAGCCGACTCTCTGAACCTCCCGGTGGCTGCGGCTCTGTATGGGGAGAGGGGACGGGCCGTGGCATGTACATCAAGTTGCTGGTCCGCCTGCAGACACCGTGCCACAGAGCTGGCTCCCAGTCCCACAGGGCTGTGCGGGAAGCAGGGAGGCAGGCGGGGGACTAATAATGCAGCCTCTAGGTCTCTCTCTGGCCTCGTTGATCTGCAGAGGGGACCTGCCTTAGCGACCCCGCCCACAGGGATGCACGCGAAGCTCTAAGGGCCCCCAACCCTGGGCAGCCAGCGGCAGGCCCAGGGGCACAGAGCTGGTGGCCAGCAGGGAAGGGAGGCAGAGACAGCAGACGGCAGTGGCAGCTCTCCTGGGTGTTATTTTAGCGTGGTTTGTCTTGGGGCAAATGGCTGAGCTGAATGGACTACTAGCCTGTCTGAGCAGATTCCTGTTTATTTTGAGGCCTCAGTTGGCAGGGAAACAGCGGGTCACGGCTCAGAGACACTCCTCTGCAATCAGAAGGCTGCTGGATGAAAGGGAATCCTTTTCGGTTCTGGCATCTGGAATTCCGCACAGGGTGTAGATGTCTGTGTGTGGCGGTGTGTGTGTGTCTGTCTGTGCTGTTTCCATTTTGCAAAGCTGCTCGAGGCAGTGGCCATGCAGTTTAGGCCTGGGGAGGGGCTGCAGAGAGAATATTTCTGCCCTTCCTCACCAGTAGTCAAGCCTGTCCATGCTGAACTAGGCGAATCATCCGGTGGGGATTTCTTCAATGGACCATGGGTGGCATCTTTGTGCCCCTGGCCAGGATGGGGTAACGAAGAGAGGAAGCTGCCTGTACAAATAACTCTTTGGCTACAAGGTGAGGAATGAAACTGGACTGAAAGGATACAGCTCAGGAGGTGTCTTTGAAGAGACCAAATGGAAACATGATTAATAGTTTCTTGTAACTAATGAAGAGTCCTACCTGCTTATGCAGGCATCTGAGCCTGGGAGGTGTCACAGAGTGTGTGTGCAAGCCTGCCCACCTGGTGATTCAGATAGGAGGTACAGATTGACCTGTTGGAATTAGAAATATGCTCACTAGTCTCTCCCTCCTCTGGGAAGCTGGGGGTGGAAAACTGTTCTCCAAACTCATCAGGGAGCAGCCAGGGAGACTTCATGTGCCTCTGAAGGGACAGGCTCAGAGAAGCTCACCTCCTGTGACAGAACTAGAGGCACAGACATCACACAGCTCCGATAATGGATGAGCCACAGATCTCCTAAAAGGGACTTGAAAGGTACAGAAAGAGTTGATTTCTGCAAACTTTATTAATAGGAACCTCCATGATTTGCCACTACCACATATTCAAAGGTCCTAATAATTTGCTTTTTTAAAAATAGTAATTTTCTCGAGCATCTGCACGATTCCAAAGGACCTCTGGATCATAGATGAAAATATTTCGGACAGTCATCTTCTCAATATTGGAGAAATGCTTTGCTGCATGCAGGGGGCAGGTGAACTGTTTTTAACCACATGGAATGATAGATTGTAAAGTTAGGAAACACCCTGAAGACACCGAGGACAGAGATACACCTCAGCGTCTCACCCAGGTTGCCCACGTAGTTTCTAAGTCCTCACCAGGTCTGAAAGCTGGTCTCCCACCTCAGGCTAGCACCCTTGAACCGCCCACACAGGGCTGTTGACCATTTCTGGGCTGCTCAGCATCTCAGGGCTCTGACTCCCTCCTTCCTGAAGGAGATTCATGAGGCTTTCCGAGCCACATCTTTCCTGCAAGCCAACATGATTATTGTGACAATCAAATGTGCCCAAGCATGTGATAGCACCTTGAACACCGGTAATGCAAGTGCAAGTCGTTATTTTAGTGTTACTTCTCCATTACATCTAGCTGTGAAATGCTGTTAAAAAAAAAAAAAAAAAAAAAAACCAAAAAACCACACAGCTCTCAGGCAAATACAACCCCTAGCTACTGATATAAACCAATTTCTTTATTACATATCAGGTGTTGTTCGGCAATGTTCCTGTCCAAATACTGGGAACTGGTTCCTCAGTTCCTTAAAGTACTTACTGTAATATAATTCTCCTTGATATTGAATTTTTTAATGTTTCGGTTTAACTTCCCTCAAGTTCCATATTTATTTCAACTTCCATGTTGAAATGGAAGTGTCTAGATTTATCATTTTTAAAAAATTTATTTTATTGAAATACAGGTGATTTACAATGTTGTGTTAATTTCTGCTGTACAGCAAGGTGATTCAGTTATACATATATATATCCTTTTTCATATTCCTTTCCATTATGGTTTATCACAGGATATTGAATATAGTTCCCTGTGCTATACAGTAGGACCTTGTTGTTTACCCATTCTCTATGTAATAGTTTGCATCTGCTAACCCCAAACTCCCAGTCCTTCCCTCTTCCACCTCCCCTCCCCCACAGCAACCACAAATCTGTTCTCTATGTCTGTGAGTTTGTTTCTGTTTCATAGATAGGTTCATTTGTGTCATATTTTAGATTCCACATATAAGTGATATCATGTATTTGTCTTTCTCTTTCTGACTTATTTCACTTAGTATGATAATCTCTAGGTCCATCCATGTTGCTGCAAATGGCATTATTTCATTCTTTTTTATGGCTGAGTAATACTCCATTGTGTGTGTGTGTGTGTGTGTGTGTGTGTGTGTGTGTATACCACATCTAGATTTATCATTTAAATAATATATGTTCAGATGCTTGGAGTCATGAGACATGATAATGTTAATACTTCCTGGCCCCTCTGTTATTTAGCATGGGAAGGGACAGGATGTTTCCTAGTTTAAAAGTCTGGCCTCAGAATAGCCTTCCAGCTCTGGACTAGGAAATAGTCCATGGAAATAATAGCTGTTGAAGCCACTTTTTAAGCGTTCACAAGATGCTAGATCCTATAGAGAGTGTGTAACAGAAACCATATCTTCCCTCAAAGCGTTTAGACGACTTTTAAAGCCATTAAAACTATTTAAGGTGTTTGAGTGATTAAAACTTTATATGCGTGCTTACTAGCACTGCAGAGGGTGGATCTGAGAAAGGAAGAAAATGACAGATTTCGAGGACCAACAAAAGTCCTAGTAGAAGCCGGGTAGGTTTATCCACAGAGGTGTGGCCTTGGCCGGAGTCAGCCACGTCTAGAATGTTCTGGCCGGTGCTGTAGGTGAGATTTTTCCTTCCGTGTCCTAAGAGATTGACTCACTATCATGCACTTCAGCGGCAGCTATTACAGAAAGTGGTTCTAAACCTCTTATAAGAGCTTTAGAAGGACGAGAAAGGTAGAATGGGGCGTTTCTTTGGTTTTTTCTTATTCTGTGCTCAGTGCCTCTGAAAATCAGACGTAAAACTATCACTTTTTAACTGCACCAACATGAAAAAGGAATCAGAGCGTGATAGATTCA
>NW_006793908.1:511491-535968 GCF_000442215.2 Lipotes vexillifer
CTCAAATGTCCCAGAAAATAAATTTTCTTTCTCTCCCGGCATAACACATAAGCCCTGGCTTCTTGTTCTTGAAACTTGAGGCTGACATTCAGTATTTGCTTTAAAATTTCCCCTTCATACATCCTGTTTACATAAACAGTACAGTTATGTGAAATGCACACCAGACACACTGCATTTTCTTTCTAATCTCATTTGACCTTGTTCGGACTCAACAAATCCTAATCAGCTGACAAGAGAAATCAGATACTGCCTGCCGCTTTCTCCCTGCAGTAAAGTATTTCCTTCTGTTTATGCCCAATCATGCAATTAAATGAAGGGCATGCTGGCCTCCTGGCGAACCAGCTGCCAAGATGACGGAGGGGAGTAATTTGACAAATAGGGCACAGGGAAATACAGCAGACATTCACAGGAAATTGTATTGGTTGCCCAAGGAGACCTGACAGACACAAACATCACCAGAGCTACAGGACAGAAATGGGGTCCGAGGTCCTCCAGTGAGAAGGTGCCTCGCTCTGATCCCACTCTAACTGAAGAACAGGAACTTGTCCCAGTTTGTCAGCCTGGCTCTCAGCGGCTTCAGGGGAGGATGCCTAATTAGAGAGGGTCACACCCATGAGAAGTAGGCTTCCCCTTTCTGATATTGGTCACCCATAGCCTATTGTATGTTTTCCTCAATCTCAGCTTTTCAATTTTTATTTTAAAATATTTTATCTTTAAATAAAAGTAATGCCTTGTGCACATGTTAAAAATGCACAATGTACAGAGAGGTATAAAATGACCCTCACTAACCCCCTTCTTCTCAAGATAACCACTATTTACTTTTTTTTCTGGATCCTTTGAGGGACAGAAATGTCTTTACACACTTGAATGTGTGTATGCTTAAAAGCGATTTACTAGGCACAGTCCTGCATTGTTTGTTTTTCACTTAATAATAGATCTTCGCACATTGGTCTGGTACATCCAAGTGCCAATATTCCTTGCCTGCATTGTTGCAATACCTCCTCGCCGACTTCCCTGCTTCTGCCCTTACGCCCTACAGTTCATTCCAGAGGGATCCTACTAAAAGGTAAATCGGATCATGTTTCTGTTTGGTCAGAACTGCCCAGTGATTTCTCTGGCATTAAGAACAGAAGCTAAGCTTGCTGTCACCACCTGCCCCTCCAAATCCATCCCCGATGCATTCCTGTGCTCCAGCCTCACTGTTCCTCATACAGGCCAAGTGTGGTCCTACCTCAGGGCCTTTGTACTTACTGTTCCACCTGCCTGAAGTGCATGCATTTCTTTTCTGCCCTTGATTCTTTACATGGCTGGCCCTTCCTTACCATTCTGGTCTCATTTCAGACCCTCCTCCCTGACCACCTGTTCTAAATCAGCCCCTCATAGATCTTTCTTTTCCTTCATAGATCTTTTTACTAGCTGAGAATTATCATGTTCAGTTATTTGTTTACTTATATGTTGTCTGTCTTCTCCTAGCACACACTGGAATGTAAAGTCCATGAGGAGAGCAGGGATTTTATCTGTCTTTTCACCCTTATATTCCCAGTACTTGGACCAATGGTTCTCAAACTTGAATGGGCATCAGAATCGCAGATGACTGTACCCCAGCTCCAGAGTCTCTCATTCAGTAGGTCTGGAGCGGGCCTGGGAATTTGCATGTCTAACAAGTTCCCAGGTGATACGGATACTGCCGGTCCACGGACCAGACTTTGAGAACCACCAGTCTAGACGGTGCCTGGCACACAGTGGGTGTTGCTTATACGTTTATTATGTGAACACACGAGTCTGCACAGAAGGATCTGCTATTTTCTTTGGGATGGCAGTTTTATTTTTACTATATCATTTATTTATATTTACTGGACAGGAAACCTCCTCCAATTCTTTGGGACAGGAGGGCCCCAAGTTCTGTCAGCTAAAATGATGTATCAGCTCCATTGGTTTGTCAGCAAATGATGAGAAACCTGAAGTGTTATAGGCCCAGGGGAGCCAGCGAGAGGCACCCCTCGTTCTCTGCCTCAGTAGCACGTCAAAGCCAAAGGGGTGGGATTCTCCCTTCATATGTGACAGAGAACTTTCCCTATGCGTAATCACTCAGGCCTCCCCTGTAATTGTTTAACAACTGTCCTGTTGACTTGGATTAGGCCTTGGTGCATTGGAATGTATACAACACACACACACACACACACACACACACACACACACACTTTTTCATACTGAGTTTCAGGAAGTTACAAGATGCCCCAAGTCCATTTTAATCGCAAATTTTAAAACTCCTGATCCAATCATTGGCTATCTATTTGGCAAAACAAACAAAAACAACCTGGATCCCCAGTTTGTTATTTAAATTCCCAATTACATAAGAGGTTTAAATGTAATAAGACAAACCTTAGAGGACAACGTTAGAGAAGAGCATTAGAGGAAAGCATTAGGTAATGAGATTTACCATCTTAGGATGGGGAATGCTTTTTGAAGCATGATTTGAAACCCAAAAACAAAAGTAGAATAGTGAGATTGATTCCATAAAATTTAAAATGATCTATACAAGAAAGAAGAAAAAAGATTCTCCAGTTTAGACTCTGGGGAGAAATCTTTGGAGCCTATCTTTTCCATCTATATTCTTTCCACTTGAATTGTCTGGGTGGCCTGTGGCCAAGCGTGGTGGGATGAGACATGAGCTTATCAGAGCAGATGGGGTAAGACCACATCCTTCAGCAAAGCCCTGTCACTGGGTTCATTATTTCATTAGCCATGGTTTGGGGGTTTTCTGATCAATTTTATTGAGATGTAATTCACATACCATGGAGTTTGCCCATTTCAAGTATACAATTAAGTGGTTTTAGTATGTTCACAAAGTTGTGCAACCATCACCCCTGTCTAATTTAGAACTTTTTTTTGTCATCCCCAGTAGAAACCCCATACCCATTAGCAATCATTCCTCATCCCTGCCCTCCCGCCAGGCCTACACAACCACCATTCTACTTTCTATCTCTGTAGATTCGCCTTTTCTGGCCATTTCATATAGATGGGATCATAACAGTGTGGGTTTCTTTTCCTTATAAAGCAAAATGTCTTTAAGGTTCATCCACATTGTAGTTTGATCCATATTTATCAGAACATCATCCCTTTTTATTGCTGAATAATATTTTACTGTATGGATATGCCATATTTTATTTGTTCATCAGTTAATGGACATTTGGCTTATTTCCTCTGTTTAGATATCATGAGTAATGGTGCTGGAACATTTGTGTTGTATACAAGTTTTTGTGTGAATATTTGTATTTATTTCTCTTGGATCTAGCGGTGGTTTTTCTCTTAAATATTTACCCAAAGCATATTACTTAGCCTATTTAATTCTTTCGGTTTTAGCTTTGTCCTATCATGACTGCCTGGGGAAGCAAGCAGACTTGGACCTCAGAGGCCTGCTTCCCGGAGTCCGGGCCCCTCCCTGCTTCTGTGTAATTGGGGATGTGCTTTCATCTCACTGTGCCTCACTCGTGGGGATGCCAGCTCTCTGAGCCTCTCAGGGATACTGTGAGGATTAATGGCATAAACCCAATAGGATCTGCCCTTGAGAAGGTGCTAACCCACAAGAGCAGGTTCATGTGCGTCAGAGAAACAAGATACCCTCAGACCAAGGGCTCCCAGCACCACAGGTGATGGCATCAACCAAGAGGCCAGTGGCTGGATGCAGAGGCACAGACGTTATAAAACAAAAATACCGTTTACTTAAGATCTGGGTTTCCTTTGAGATCTGAATTTGCTGAATTTGGTTGCTTTCCAAATCCTGCAAGCTGCCCTCTGAGGGAGCCCTCTGGCCCGGTCACCCTGTTCACGGGGCAGGAGAAAGGACAAGGCCATGCCTAGTGATGGGCAGCCAGATGGGCAGAAAAATTCTAAAGCCCACCCTCCAGCTAACGTTTCCCCAAAGACCATTCTAATCGAAGAACTCATTTAATCAAAAAGCACCTCGCTCTCTGCAGAGCCCCAGAGGTACCTCCTTTTGTGAAATTCCCCTGCCCCTGACCTTCTTGTTGGCTCTGGGGTAGGGGTGTGACCCCTCATCCCTGGGCAGACCCCCTGTAGAGGCACTGGGAGCCCTGGAGGCAGAAGAGGGGCCTAAAATATCTGAACTTTCTCCTGCCCTCTGACCTATCACCTGTGCCCCTCGCTCTTTCAATTCAGGCAGCAGAAAGTACCACTGATAAACATGTAGCTGAGGAATCTAATAGGAAAGGAGATGGTAGACTTGCCTGGTTCTAACTCCCAGGCTGCCACTTACTAGCTCTCTGATCTAGGACAAGTGACTGAGTTCTCTGAGACTCAGTTTCCCCATCTGTTAAATGGGGATAATAGTGGTATTTACCTCGTAGGGTCACTGTGAGGATTACCTGAGATGATGCCTGTCAGGAGCTCCAGTATACATTCAGAGCTCCATCGGTATTTGTCCTAGTTATTATATTACTTATACAATCAGAATTAAGGATCTCAAGTAATCTAGCCATCCTCTCTAAGCTATTTAGGGAGGCTGTTTTTATTTTTATTTATTTTTATTGGTTGGAAGCACCTAATGTGTGTTAGACACCACAGGGAGGGCTGGGGATGAAACTTAATTTTCCCCAGGAATGTAAAATTCAAGCTGGGAGAGAAACTAAGGTACATGCAGTTCTTAAAGAACAAGTAAACAGTGGACTGCAATGCCGAGGGGGCAACGCTGTCCCAGTGTGGAGAGGGAGAGAACAGAAAAGGCTGGGTGGGCCAGATGCGGCCTCGGAGTGGAGGCAGCATGGAGTCTGGCCCTTGAAAGGTGAGATGGGTTCACATCAGCAGAGAAGAGGGAGGAAGAAGTGGGCCAAAGGTACGTGAAGGGAAGGGGAGACCCGTGGGAGCACAAGCAGGTTGGGGGCCCAGTGGGTCGGGGCATGGTGGGTAGTCTGGAGACTGAGCCAGAGACAAGCCTTCTGGTGTCTTTTCCACTCTCAGGTCTCTAGGGATGATGTACCATGGGGTCTTTTAGTCACCTGTTCTACTAATAATTATCCTTTCTATGAGACTTTCTGTCACGCATACATTTTTGTGGACTATACGAGGGAGGAAAGAGGCGGGGTTATGTTGGAGGAGCTTTGGCTCTTAATCTAGACGATCACAAAAAAAGCAGTACAAAGTGCCAACCAATGACCTTGGCCATCCTGCATGCAGCCCCCTTGATTGTCTTTGGGGACCCAGCCTTTCATTGCTTTCAGGCCGTGTGGTTTTGGGTGGGGATGACTACACCCCCGTGGCAGGGATGGCACAATACCCACATTGGTTCAGTGAATTGTGACCCTGAGACTCTAGCTAGAACTGTTGGGAAAGGGAAACACCTATTCTGGTAGGTTGGCTGGGCCAGTAGGATGTCAGCCCCCAGCTGCTGGCAGCCATCTTACCACCAGGATGAGTGAGTCTTCCTGGGAGTAGAATGACACAGGGATGCAAAGCAAGAAATGGAGAGAGACAGATTCAGGATAACATCATCTGGGCACCTGGATCCCACCATATCAAAACGCTGGCTGTTTCAGTTACATGAGGAAAACATTTTTCCCTTTTTTTTGTCTAAGTCTCTTCAAACTGGATTTCAGTCCACTCTCACTAGAAGAATCTTGACTTATTCAAGGAGTTATCTTGTTCCCAGCAGTGTTCTGTTGGCTTACTCTTAGCATAGATATTTGTGGTCCTGAGCCGAGGGGTGGTGCGTGTGCAAGCGACGGAGGCACCTATCCATACCCTCAATAGGCACAGGTACACGTCACGTGCTCGGGTGGCGGAGATGTTAGAAGGAGAACCCCGAACTCTGCAAAATGTCGTTCTTCTTTGCCCCTTGACTTTGCTTACACAGCAATTCCCCCCAAACCCTTGATTTTATTCCTCTTGTTCTCAGCCAAAGAAGAGGGTTCTTGGATCTGTTAAGTATATTTTGCAGGGTTCTAAAGTCGTCAGGAAGAGATGGGGAAGGGGGGCGAGGGGAAAGGAAGCTCTGCAGATGCCATTTGTGTTTTCTCCCTTTTGCCCAATTACAGGGAATCAGCTGGCATCCTTTTACTTATTTCCTATTCGATGCAGAGCTTTTAAAAAACTAAGCATTAGCATTACTGCAATGAGATTTGTCTAATGATTTTCTGGGAAATGTCTTCTTGGATCTCAGCAAAGATAATTCACTTTGTAGAAACCCTTCCCTGCTTCCCTGCTAAGAATTCGACTCACCCAGTTCTTTCTGGAAGCAGGCTGGCCTCCGAATGAGAGAAGGGAGTACAGGAATGCTTTAGTCTAGCATCCATCACACAGCCTCAAGCCTGCTACCGACTCAGATCAGGGAGAAGGGGTGGGGTGGGGGAGAGCGTTCATGCAGAGCACAAGCCTGAAGCCAGGCGGAAAGTCCACAGCAATCGGAGCCCCTTGGAGAAACGGATGCACTCACCTCTGTACTTTGGTTCTGGAGCACTTTCTTTCTGGGGTGATGGCAGCTGCGCAGCCTATGGCATCCACACTGTCCTACCAGGACCGCTGCAGGCAGGCCACCGCGGGAGGAAGGGCGTGGCCTTCACCAAAGGAGGCAATGCCCTTATTCCCCTGGAGTCCAGGCTGTTGGAGCTGCTTGTTCTCTCTCTCCTGCTCCCTCTCTGATGTGTATGGAGCTCAGGGAGCCCCCAGAGAAGGGCTGCGTGCACACCACACCCGCCCTGATGCAGGTGGGCTCCGCAGCCTTGGGGAGCCTGGGAAGTGCGTCGTCAGGCCACCCTCATGGGGTCCCTACCAGTGCGGCTGGTGTACCCACCGAAAGCCCAAGGACAAGCACTTGTGTATTTATTTCTCCCCCTCTCATGTGATCTTAGTTTTGGCCCAAACACAGAAGCTATTTGGGGGCTGGACAGCTGCCAGGTGAAAGGGCAGTTATCTCATCCAAGTTGTCTCTCTGCCTCTCTCTGAACTATGTCCCTGTTACCTTTCCGTGTATAAGGCAGAACGGGGGGAGGGGGGCTTGCTCTCAACCTTACTTTTAATATATCTGAGCTATTAATCCAAATTACTAACTTTATTTTAACCAGTTCATCCCCACCCTTTTAGGTTTCACAGAAGATCGATCTAACGAACAAAGTCACTGCTTTTATATCTGAGGCTGGTGGGCATGTCCTACAGTCAACACGCATGTGGCCGTCATCTGCACACTGCTGTAGACACAGAGACCCTCTTACCAGCACTGGGTGGGACCCCACCCCTGGAAGGCACTTGTGAGCAATGTGGAGGAGTGAGGCTCTTACACTGAATCACACTGATTCTGGCTGTTTCCCCTGGCTGTTGCTGCTTCTAATTACTAAGCTTGTAAAACTTAAAATATTTAAAAAGCTTGGGTGTTCGCCTCTGGTTCTTCCTCTTCAGACCTGAATGGGAAGCTTTGAAACCCTCATGCCTGACAAAATGCCAATTCCATATCATCTTCGCCTTCACCACTGTTATTTCTTGAGCCCTTGCTAAATGCCGTTTTCATGCCGAGCTCTTTTCTCGCGTTTGTCTCGTTTATCCTCGCAACAGCTCTGTGGGGAAGGTAATCCTGTTCCGATCTGACAGCCAGAGAGGCAGAGGCTGGGGAAGGTGAGCTTGCCAAGGAGAGAGATCCCAGCCCCCATCGTCTGACTGAATAGCAGGAACTTTCCGTCACTTTGCTCCCTGTCTCCTGAAGCTATAAATTATTGAGATTTCACTGTTGTTTTCATTTTATAAGAAGAATAACAAAAACCTCACATTTGATTCAGACCCATGACTTCAATCCTCAGTTTCTTTTCCCAGCCTCAGTTCTTGAAGGGGAAAAAGAATAAGGTTTTCATCTGTTTACAGTCCCAGGCCCTGATTCTAGGTACAGGATGGAGAGTCTCTGGCCTCCATTCTCCGTGGAGCCAGTTTCCTATGAATAATTCACTGTGCAAACACACACACACCAGAGAGGACTGGGTGGGGCCGCCCAGGCTGTGGTCCCCACTGCATCCAAGGTGAATTGCCCTTTCTGTCTGCTGCCTTGAGGGAGAGCCAGGGAGATGGAGCCCAATAGCTTGTCCAACACTGCCCTCTGCTGGCCGCTAGCATGTATTACCCCTAGGATGGTGGTCTTCAAGACTTTCCAATGGGCACACCAGGGATTATTTTTACAGAGCCAATTTCCAGGTTCCCAGTCTCTTTAGGTACCTTTTCCTAAAACTGATTTGCCTGAGAACATGTCTGTGTTCATAATAATCCTACCTTTGCTGGAAAGCATACCCCTCACTCTTCAAAAATCTTACTAAGGAGCCATATCCCTGAATGTAAAAATTTCCAGGTCCAGGTTCTCAAACTGGAAGCTTCCTTTAAAAATTTAATTCAACTTCCCTTAATAACAAATTAAGGCAGTTTTTAATTTAACAACTTTGTCTCTTCCATCCCTTGAATTTGAGGGAGAGTACCGTGAAAGTTGTAGAGAATATTAGAAATAAAAATAACAGATTAATAGGTACGTTTAAAGAATGTTGTCACAGCTTAACATTTTAATTCCAATATTTACAATATGCTGGAAGTTATTATCTTGAATCCATATGAACTTAGTGGTGAACCTTTAACGTCAATTTTTAAATGTGAGTATAAGTAACATTATTTTTCAAAATTGTTTTAGAAGGCACAAGGGCAAAAATGGGTGAATCAATCCGCCCTTGTTGACTGATAATAGGCTTTTATCCATCCATCCATCCATCCATCTTTCCACCCATCCAGCCAACACCCATTGAGCATCTACTATCTGTCAGGCATTGTTTTGGGCACTAGACATAAAAATGGTGACATGCTGACATGTGACATGCCAAATTCTTACTTACGAGTCCCTCTAGGGAATTGAGTGAGGGGAAACAGATTAGTTTAGTACTTTCTCAAATAAATGTAAGAATTCACATTTGATAAGTACTTCCAAGGAGGCGTATTCAGTGATGAGAGAATGTATAATGAGGATTGTATGTTATGAAGATTGACCTAACTCATGGTGGAGATGTTAGGAATGAGGTCTGAAGCCAGGAAAAGGTATTCAGCAATCTCTGTGAAAGGACTGTGAAAACCCAGGAAGAAAGGCCATTTTAATGTGGGAGGATTGGTGAATAGGATCAACCTTTGCAGAGCCAGTTGTTTTTAGAAAGGGCCTTTGCCCTTACACAAATACAGTCCATATTTAAAAATCACTGGGACCAAATTTTCCCCAGGGAACATTTGGCAATTTCTGGAGACATTTTTGGTTGCTGCAACTGGGATTGTGCTCACGGCATCTAGTGGGTAGAGGCAAGGGATGCTGCTAAACATGCTGCAGTGTTCAGGATAGTGCCCTCCACAACAAAGTATCCAGGCTAGCCCTAAAGTCAATAGTATTGGAGTTGAGAAAGCCTGTTATAGATGGGGGCAGGGCAGGCCTCGTCCACGTGTCTCCAGTGGATGTGGACCTATTCATCCATTCATTCATTCGACAGGTGCTTTTTGAGTACCCACTATGTTCAAGACACCATTATGGGCATAATCGAGGCATACCAGGCACCCCCTAACCAAAACTGTCATCTCAAATGGCCTACCTGGGTGTGTTCCTGTTACCCAGCCTAAACTTTTCACCATTAAAATGGTGGCAAAACTGGTCTTGCTGTCTGTAGAGAAAGAGACAAAAATCTATGGATATGATTCACAGTATGGTTGCTGCAACATTGCAAGAGTGAAAACAGCCTAAATGTCTGTCAACAGGGGAATGGCTACGTCATTTGGTACATCCATACAATGGTATACTGAGCAGCCAATAAAAAAAGAAAGAGGCAAATTTCTTTGAGATGACACAGAAAATAACCATGAAGATATTAACTGGAAAAAATTTTCAGAACAGCAGTTTAAATGAGATTGATCTGAGTTGTGTTTTTAAAATTGGTTTTTTGTGTGTGCTGGGAAAAGTCTCACCAAATTCTTAAAAATGGCTACCTCTAGGAAGTGGGGAAAAATGTGTAACATGTTCATTGGGAAAAGTTCCCCACCTAATTCCCTCCTTTCGCACCAGTTAGATTCTCCCCAGTTCATCCTCTCAGTTACTACCAATATTCAGCCAGTCACCAACTTCTGGAGAACATTCAAAAAACTTCCAGGATAGTATCCATTCCTTATTATTAACCCAGGGTCCTTCAAAACTTGCCTCCAGGCAGTCTTTATGGGCTCTTCTTGGAAGCCACTCTTCCTGCGACAGCCCTGTTCCCCCCCACCCCACCTCCCCAGAGCTTAAGTCATAGTGAACTCACCAGGACTTGTCACACCATACTCTTTCAAGACAGGCTCACCTCTGTGCCTGAAAAGTAGTCCTTTTCTTTTTCTGCTTGTATTAGGATAGACCAGGTTATACTATGTTTATAAATAATCTTCAAATTTTAGTGACTTAAAGTAACAATGGTCTGTTCCTCATACATCAACATTGACATGTCCATGTGTATGTTGGCTGGGCAGGTCTGCTCCTTGTCATTCTCAGTTGGGGGCCCAGACTGAGGGAGGTCCAGCCCTCTGCTTACAGGAAGGAAAGGGGAGAGTTGTTTACTGTTACACTAGCACCTGGCAGTTACTCCTACTCACATTTCATTGGTCAAAATGAGTCTTATGGCCACACCTAACATAAAATGAGGTGGAGAATTTTAGTCCTATTATTTGCTTGGAAGGTGAGGAGGTGAGAGTCATAAATATTTGGGGAACCTGAATTCTATAATTGCTGGGGGGGCTTCCCTGGTGGCGCAGTGGTTGAGAGTCCGCCTGCCGATGCAGGAGACACGGGGCCTGCGCGTCTGGAGCCTGTGCGCCGCAACGGGAGAGGCCACAACAGTGAGAGGCCCATGTACCACGAAAAAAAAAAAAAATATATATATATATATATAATTGCTGGGTGAAAAAAATATTTATATATAAAATATATATGTATATATCTCCACGAAGTCAGGTTTACTGATCATGTTCAAACAGTCTATATCCTTACTTATTTATCTGGTCATTTCTTGTGATTTTTGTCCATCTTAGCTTCATATGTTTTGAAGCCACAGCATAAAATGTATACAAATTTTATAATCGCTCTATTTTCCTTGTGAATTGAAATTTTTAAAATTATGATGTATCCTTCTTTAGCTGTAATAATGCTTTTGGCCCGAAAATATGTTTTGTCTGATATTAATATATACTATAGATATTAATATGATTTTGCTTAATATTTATGTTTTGTCTACCCTTTACTTTCAACATTTTTAAAACTAATATTTTAGATGTGTTTCTTATAAACAGTATATAGATTTTTAAAATCCAGCTCAATACTCTTTGACTTCTGATTGACGTATTTTGTTCATTTACATTTAATGAAATTACTGACCTATTTGGATTTAAATCTACCATCTTATTAAATGTTTCCATTTGTCACATGCTCTACATTCTTTTTATCCTCCTTTCTTTTTTTGCTTTTGGAGTGGCTAAATATTCTGTTTTACCCTCCCTTACGTTGCAAGTTATATACTTTTTTTACTGTTCTTTTAGAAGTTATCCTAGAGATCACAATGTGTATCTTTGATTTATCAAAGTCTAATGTTAATTAACATTTTTATTTTCTTTCATAGTAATACAAGGACCTTAGAACATCTTAGTTCCATTTACCCCTCCCTCCTTACTTATGTGTACTTGTTATACATTTTAACTTTTTAAATCCCCAGTGACATTGCCATGTTGTGTTGTACAGTCTACGTCATTTGGATTTCCTCAGATTCATCTCTGCATTGTTCTTCATTTTTTCCTGCACCTGTAATCTATCATATTAAATCATTTTCCTTTCCCTTAAAGAACATGCTTTAGTATATGCTGCTGGTAAAGAATCCTGAAAATGTCTTAAATTAACCTTTGTTATTAGAGGCTCTTTTCACTGGGCATGGAATTCTAGGTTGGCACTTCTTTTCTTTCAGCACTTGAAAGATATTTAAATTCTACTAATTTCTAGCTTCCATTGTTTCTGTCAAGAAGTAAGCTAACAGTCTATTCCTTTTTTCAAGTAATGATAGCTGCTTTTAACATTTTTTTCTTCTCTTTGTCTTTGGTTTTCATATATTTTACTATGACGTACCTAGGTGTAGTTTTTATTTATCCTGCTTGGGGTTCCCAGGTATTCTGGAATCTGTGGCTTGTTTTTAGTCAATTTTGGCAATTTCTCAAATATTTTCTCTTCAAATTGTTGCTACTGCCCTATTCTCTCTCTCGTCTCCTTCTAGAACTTCAATCTTCACTTTGTCTTCCACATCTCTTATTCCCTGCACTGTATTTTCCATCCTTGTGTCTCTCCATGTTTCATCCTGATGTTTTCTTCTAACTGACTTCCCAGTTCATCACTTCTCCCTTTGACTGTGTCTAATCTGCTTTAAACCCATCCACTCAGCTCTTTACTTTTGTTATTATATTTTCAAATCTAAATTACTATTTGGTTATTTTTTAAATCATTATTGTCCCTTTTTTAAAAAATTTCCAGTTCTCTGCCATATTTTTAAATCTCATCTTTTATCTCCTTTGCACAAAGTCTGTGTCCAGTAACTCCAAAAGTGGAATTCTCTGGGATTGTTTCTATTGTAGTTGTTCCTGTTGGATCTCATTCACATTGTCTTGTTTCCTCATGTGTCTGGGTACCTTCAGACCGAATTGTATGGGAAAAATTGTTAGTAGAAGTAAAGTGAGACGTTATGGTGTTATCTTCCTCCAGAGAGTACGGTAAGTCCCCTACATACAAACAAGTTCCATTCTGAGAGTGCGTTCATAAGTCCAGTTTGTTTGTAAGTGCAAAAAAGTTAGCCTAGGTACCCAACCAACACAATCGGCTGGCTATATAGTACTGTACTGTAACAGGTTTGTAATACTTTTCACACAAATAATACATAACAAACAAAAAATAAACATTTTTAATCTTACAGTACAGTACCTTGAAAAGTACAGTAGTACAGTACAACAGCTGGCATACAGGGCCTGGCATCGAGTGAACAGGCAAGAAGAGTTACTGACTGGAGGAGGGAGAGGAGGTGGGAGATGGCAGAGCTGAAGGATCGTCAGCAATAGGAGACGGAGGGCAAGCTGCAGTTTCACTCACGCCTGACGTTGATGGCACAGGTTCTGGCTCCTTGCTGGATTCAATTCTATCTACCCTCTTCAAAAAATCGATCCAGTGATGTCTGGGTAGTAGCTCTTTTTTTTTGTCATTGTAGATGACACAGTAGCACTGGATTGCATTCTGAACGACTGCTGCAACCCTTGTGTACCATTCTATGTTCAGGTGTGCCTCCTCAAACAGAACTAACTTAGGTGATTGGACACACGAACGCACATTCGCATCTTTGAAAATTTGCAACTTGAAGGTTTGCGTGTAGAGGACTTACTGTACTTACGTTTGCTTCTGCTAGGCACCTGGGGATACTAGCAATCTGGTCTGGCCAATCTGGCCTTAATCCAGTTTGAAGAATTAGGCTCATTGGAAGCTGGGTTGGGACTCTGCAAAATCTGGTTATTTTCAGTTCACCTAGTCTTAAGATGCAATTTCAGGGTCTTAGTCTAAAACGGGGAGTTACAGTACCCCGGCTCCTTCGGTGGGCACTGGATCCCACCTTGTGTCCCCTTAGACATGCAGAGCTGCCTAGGTGCTGCTTAACCTGTCAGCGTCTTAGTTGTCTCTTCCTGAGGCAGCAAATATCCCAAGGGGGAAAGAGCCCCCAGTTGTTGGGCTTGTCTCCCTGAATGGCCGTCTTTTCCCGGAACTTGGTTTGGCAAAATTCTTCACGATCTTATTAAGTTTTGGGTGCCTTTGGGCTGATTTTCTTTTTATTTTGTCCAGCCTTTCTAACTGTCCCCAGCAGGAAAGCAGACCCCGATGATCTAGTCTGCCGTTACCAGATGGTAAGAAATATAAATGTAGGAGGTTGTCCAGGTGTTTGTGCACGTGCACACCTTATGTGAGTGGTGGGCACTGGGGTCAACCAGAGAGTGTGTGCTTATTTTTGCCTTATGGGGATGAAAGTCTCATGTTGCCAGATTTTCCAATTTTTTCAAGAGAAGTAGGAAATGTGGGCTTTTTAAATGTGAAATCCCAATTTTCAATGGTGGTTAAAAAAAATTAACTCTCAATGAGCCAAACAAGATCCATCTGGGGTCCAAACCGAGCCCACTGCATACCAGTTTGAAATAGCTGGACTACATTCCGTGTTGGTGGGAGAAGTGGGCTGAAGGGTGGCTCTCCTTTACCAGTAAACGCTAGCCTCCAGTGGTCCAGGCTGCCTTGGATAAACACCAGGCCCTCATACAAAAAATAACTTTAAAACCACTTTATGTCTCTACGGAAATCTCTTAAAAATGCCAAGGGGGAGGATGGATTCCAATCATAACACCAAGAACATTTCTGAAAAGCCGTCTCCCATCTCTCTCCCAAATCCTCCTCATGGCAGCTGAGCAGCTACTCCAGTCCCCCAGAATTCATCTCTTTAATTCCTCCCAGTTCAGCCCATCCCTGGCTCTTATGTCTCTTGTCCCCCTTCTCACCTTCTGATCTGTTCTGCTTCTTCCATTAGGTGATTCTCCGCCTTTGCTTCGGTGAACCCATCAAGTCATCTGAGTCACAGCACCACACAGTTCAGAACCCCTTCCCATAGTTTCCTACCTTCTGCACAAGACAGGCTCCAAAACTTAGTGGGCCAAAGCTAAATCCTCCTTCACAGGAAGTGGGGGCAGGGAGAACCGATGCTGTAAATACTCTAAAATATGTGTGTTTTCCTGTCCCATCAGCTATGCCATCTGGGATGGGGTGAAGCCAGGACAAGACGTCATTTTGCAAAGGAGGCAGAGCCCATATCAGGATGCCTTGGCACCAGGGTGAGTTTTCAGATGGCTGCCATCTCCTTGTCACTTACCTTCTATTGAAAGGACAGGGTCCCCCCCCAAACCACCACCCCTCCCACAAATGGGGAGGGAGAAGCCAGAAGGAAGAGAAATCAAACGTGGACTTTTTCTGATGTGTCTAAAAATAGAAAGTTGGCAAAGCCTGTCACAGAATACAAAGTATTTGATAAAAATAGCATCTGTTGAGCTTGGAACTCAAGCTAGAGATGCATGGAAATGAAGTTTATTCCTTCCTTTAGTGTTTCCATATTAGTGTAACAATTCTGTCTCTCTCATTGATGAGGGTTCAGATGCTGCTTTCTGTGGCCAAGTGGCTTCCTTTCCCAGGGTCTGATGGTGGAGGAGGTGCTGGCCTAATTAAAGAAAACACTAGACTGAGAGGCTCATGGGTCATGGGTGTGGGTCCACCACTCTCACACCCACCCTTGACTTTGACTCACAGTGTCAGGGCTCACTTAACGCCAGCTTGTGAGTTTTCTAAATAAGCCAGTGTTGCTGACTCACAGAAGCCTGAATGGTAATAATAACTGTGTAGTAGCATTACTCCCCCAGAGGGAGGCCACTTGCCATTTGGCAAGTCCACAGAGGCTGCTGTCTCCCTTCCCCGCCCCCCGAGCAGCTCCCCAAGGTGTCTGGGGTTCACATTCTCCTCCTGCTACTGAGGACCCCACAGGGCTGTCCCTCTCAGGTCAGGATGGGACTCAAGACCCGCCCTTTCTCAAAGCACATCCCATAGTCCAGGGAATTACTAGCCACAGGGACTGTCGCCTCTCATCAGCTCTCCCAGATCCCAGCTCCTCAGATGTCCTGCTCTCTGCTGAGTTTCCTTTACTGAGAAGCAAAGCTGAGCCAGTCTAATAATAAATGAGAACAAGGGATCAAGTGGCCCCTTTTAAATGAGCTAGATTTTTTAATTAGTTCTTTTAATTGTGGTAAGATACACATGACATAAAGCTACCATCTTAACCATTTTTAAGTATACAGTTCAGTGGCTTTAAGTACATTCACATTGTTGTGCAGCCATCACTGCCATCCATCTCCAGAACTCTCTTCATCTTCCCCAAATAAACTCCTTACCCAGCAGACAGCAACTCCACATTCCCCCCTCCCCCCAGCCCCTGGCAACCACCATTCTACTTTCTGTCTCTATGGATTTGACTACTCTAGATAGCACATGTGGATGGAATCATACTGTATTTATTGTTTTGTGACTGGCTTATTTCACGGAGTATAATGTCCTCAAGGTTCATCCATGTTGTAGCATGTATCAGAATGTCCTTCCTTTTTAAAAAGGGCTGAATACTATTCCATTGTATGAACATACATACCACCTTTTGTTTATCCATTCATCCACTGATGGACACTTGGGTTGCTTCTTTCGGCCATTGTAAATTATGCTGCAGTGAATGTGGGTGCTATTTTCCTGCTTGTTTTGACCCGTTTATATTTTAACGGGATTTTCAAGGAAGGTAATCCAAACGGTGCAATATTTCAGGGATCTGAGGCTGACCCCCTTGCGAGCTGTTTTAGGTGGAGACAGATTTGGTGCTCTTGTATCAAACTATGTCACGTGCATATGGGGCTGCCCGGGGATATGTGTTCTGGTATCGTGTGTTGTGTGCTTTCCTCACTGACAGGGATAGGAACTTATGTCCAGTGGAAGGAAAATGTTTCTGACTATAAACACTTCTTAAGCTACTCGGCCATGGGAATCCTGACAGTGGTTGACTGGCAGACAGTGACGGTGGGAAGTGATGGGGTGATGCAGATGCAAGAAGGCTTTGATATCAAAGCAGCAAACATGTGTCCCCCACATGGGCTTCAAACACCTGCCTTGTCCTGATTCTTTAGGGTCCTTGCTGATTCACATCCACCCCCTCCCCAAGATCTCCTGTATCTTTAACTCTTAATTTTACCCCCATCAGCATTGCAACATGCTCAAGTGTAATGAAACAAAACTGCAAAGCAAATCATAACCCCACCCACCCACCCTGAGCCCTGTCACACTTCTTCTCCCACCCTCTCTCCCCCTCTTCCTCCTGGAGACCTGTCTTCCCTCCTCACTTCCACATCCCCACCCCCACTCACTCCTAAACCAATCACACTCTGGCGCCCATGCTTTCCTGGCTCTGGGTTCCGATATGACCTTGCGGACCCTCCTCATTTGACCTCCTGACGGACCCGAGTCTCAGCCCCCTGTTCAAGGCAAGAGCCCTGCATCCTGAGTGGTCCTGGCCTCCTGCTTCAGAGGCAGTCCCTAGAACACCAAGAATTTTATATTTTATTAATTTATTAATTTTTATTTTTACGCAGTTTATAAAGGTTACACTCCATTTACAGTTACTACAAAATATTGGCTGTATTCCCCGTGTTGCACAATACATCCTTGAGCCTGTCTTACTTCCGCACCCCTACACTTCCCCTCCCCACCCTTTCCAGTGGTAGCCAGTAGTTTGTTCTCTGTATCTGTGAGTCTGCTTCTTTCTTGTTATACTCACTAGTTTGTTGTATTTTTTAGATTCCACATATAAATGGTATCATACAGTATTTGTCTTTCTCTGTCTGACTTACTTCACTTAGCATAATGCCCTCAATTTTTTGTAGCTTAGTAATATTAACTTGTATATATAAACCACATCTGCTTTATATGTTCATCTGTTGATGGACACTTAGGTTGCTTCCATATCTTGGCCACTGTCAATAATGCTGCATTTATCTATCTGTCATCTATCTATCTATCTATCTTCCCCATCAAGAGAATGAGATGTAATCCAGAACCACACCCTTACAAACTCAGGAATAAAAGCAATATTTGCAAATCACTTTTCAGACAGTGGAGTGTAGAGATGAGGCAATCACCTCTATCATTAAACAGATTTTGATACAACTCCCGGTTCTGCTAGTTGCTAGCTGGGAGACCTTGGGCAAGTTTCTTAAATGCTGTGCCTCCTCTCCTCACCTCGAGATGCAATTTTAGTTGCACCTACCTGGTAGGACTATTAGGAAAAATAAATAAGAAGATGTGTGTCGACGGAGCAACTAAGCCTGTGAGCCACAACTGTTGAGCCCACGTGCCACAACTACTGAAGCCTGCGTGCCTCGAGCCCGTGCTCTGCAACAAGTGAAGCCACCGCAATGAGAAGCCCGCGCACCGCAACTAGAGAAAGCTGGCGTGCGACAACAAAGACCCAACGCAGCCAAAAATTAATTAATTAATTTTAAAAAAAGAAAAAAAATGTGTGTTGAGTGCTGAGCACAGCGCATGGCTTACAGAAAGCATTTCATAAGGATGAGCTCTTATTACTCCTTTTTAATTGGTGTAAGTTGACCTTAGTACTTAAGTCTGTTTTGCTTTTCATACCTGTAAAATTTGAATGAACAAATGTGCTAAGACTAAGGGGTTTATTGCAAAATCCTCTAGAGAATAAATGGTTTCCTAAGAGATCAGAAACGTTTACTGAAGCCTGCATGAGAACTGCAGGGAGAAACATCGTCTAGAGGCTGCTGAAAGGCAGAGTCCCTGAATGAGGGTGAACATTCCTAGATGTTGGGAGATAAACCAAAAGACTCGAGAGTGATTAAACGTGTGCCTCGGTGATTAGTGTCAGATGAGATGAATGATCTCTATGATGCAAGTACAAACACAGACTGTGGGAAAACAGCCACTGGAAAAGCTATTGGAACTAAAATTAGATGATAGTCAACAGTCTGGCCACCAGATGAGGAATCTACTGTTTGATAAATTTCACAAAACTGTAGCCCTCATTTTAAAATAAGTAGAGATATTCCAAGAACAGATTGCAGGGTCCATGAATAGGTATAGGGATCTGATAAAATAGCTGAATTTTAGGCAGAAATTGAAGGACTTTGAGGTGACGTTGACATATACTGCTCCACACATGGAGGCTGGAGGGTGGCTGGACTGACGTGGAGAGTCTAGTCCTGTGTGATGCTCTGTGGCAGCTGGGAGCATGTGTGGCTCTCCAGTATCTGGCCTGTGGCTGGTGGACACTGAGAGGTGCCGCGAGTGTAAAAGACACACAGCTTTCAAAGGCTGAGTAAAAAAAAACAATGTGAAATATATCAACAATGTAAAAAATATTAGTTGCATGTTAAAATAACAGTTTAGATGTAAATGTTGGGTGAAATAAAAGATATGAAAATCAATTTGACTGTTTATACCATTTTAATGTGGCTTCTAGAAAATGTAAAATTACACATGTGGCTTGTATTTGTGAGTTGCTTTATATTTTTACTGGACTCTGCTGGTTGGTTCAGCTCCACACTCCCCTTGCACCACCTGGATCCAGCTGGTATTAACCATGACCTTGGACAAGTTACTTAAAACCCATGGAAGCTTTAGTTTCCTCATCAGTAAAAGAGTGGTTGTAGGAATTAAAGGGGGTAATTAAAAAGCATTAACAGTGTGCCTTGCCCCAGAGTAGGTAGTCAACAAATGTAAGCTATTCTTTTCTGTTAAACTCACAGAGCTGGAAGTTTCCTATAGGTCAGTAGCATTATGTATTTAAGGCAATACTAGAGGATGCCATCACAGTCTACCAAATGAGAGAGGAAAATCTGCCCACCTTTCAGAGCAGCGGTTCTCAACTTGGGACGTCACGTCTGGTGATGCCTGAGAGGGCTGCTACTGGCCGTCTAGTGGGTAGAGGCCAGGGATGCTGCTAAACATTCTACAACATACAGAATAACCCCCACCCCCCAAAAACACACACGCACCAAAGTATCACGTCAAAATATCAATAGTGCCCAAGGTGAGAAACCCTGAATTAGAGGCTCCTGGTTATTTGCAACTTACACTGCTGAATGGCAAGGTCTAGAACATGTGTGACATAAAGAGAAACTACAAATGCCACCCAGGTGCATGCCCCCCAACCAGCAGCATCAGTATCGCCCAGGGAGTTATTAGAAGTGCAAATTCTCAGGCTCCATCCCAGTCCCGCTGAATCAGAATCTCTGGAGGTGGAGCCCAAAAATCTATGGTTCAACAAGCCCTCCAGCTGATTCTAATGTACTGTGAAGTCTGAGAAGCCTGCTCAGCTTGACAGTTTCCTGGTTACCATCTCCTGCACATCCCAGGCCCGAGCAGCAGGTGGCAGCAAAGCCTATAAGGATGTTGTAACGCCTGCGAGAAGCTGCGCGCTTGCTATGAATCAATCGGTAACCGAGCTGGGTGCCGGAGTGTTTGTACACTAGATCACAGTTAATAATGCCAGCTTTCTAATTTCAGGAAAGTCAGAGGGGAAATTGTTCACAATCATCCTAAGGTTCCTTCTTAATCATATAGTGTTTCCAGGGCTTTGAAATTATTCAGTTCTAACGTCTGTTACAAAGGCGTCTTCTCCAACAGAGAATTTAGTGAGTAATCCGGTTTGGACTATTCTCCTAAAATACTTCTCACCCTATAAAATCCCAAAGCCATGAGAATAAATCATTTCTGCTGTCCCCAGGCAACTTTGGGCCAAGTATTCGACCCCATCACCCGCCTTAATGGACCCTTGGCCCCTCCTCTACACGTGGACCAGATCTAGTGAATGATGAACATCTCACGTTTCCCAGGATTTTTTGTCCAGCAGGTAAAACTAAATTTGTTCAGTAATCTTTATTAAGGGTAAGGGCGAGCAGGTTACAGTTCAGGTAATTTTCCATTTGTGCCACATGGGGGCGCCCTCCACATTGCCGTGGGCATCCATGGTCCAGGTGAAGGCACTGAAGCAGAAGGTTGAGTGACCTGCTAGGCAGTGAAGGGCGGGGGGCGGGGGGAACAGTTACTTTTCTTCTATAAAGTAGCTGAGTGATGTGGCCTCACTTAGACCGCAGCCCTGCACTCTAGAGCTGGGTTTCTCAGAGGTTGATCCCCGGTCCGGCAGCGTCAGCATCACCTGGGAAGTAGTTAGGAAAGCAAATTCTTGGCCCCATCCCAGACCAGCTGCATCAGACTCTCTGGAGGCGGGGCAGTGATCTCTTTTAATAAGTGGCTCCACCCCCTCCCTCCAGGTGATTGCGCTGCAGGCTCTAGCTTGAGCACCACTGCTGTCTAGTCTGGAGCATCTCCCCAGTTACTGGCTGGGACACAAAACCACGTTGCTATCTGATCTCATCACACTTCTGCCAGGAGGTGAAATCTAGGAGCCCACCTTCTTAATGCCCAACGTCTTCTTCAGGTCACTTACCTGAGAACACCTGAGGATACTGAGGTCAGTCACTCTGCATGAACCTGTGGAATCCCTGGGCTCTGAGGGATATAAAAGAGCATTAAGTAGGGTTTCCACCCTCACGGAGCTTCCACTCTCCTGTAGGAGATGGGATTGCCACTGGGAACCAAAGACTGAGAGGGGCCCGGAGGCTGTATTTCTGGCTGGCTACAGGGGGAGGCAGCGTGGAAGCACACACCTGCCAAGTTCCCTTCTCTGTCCTTGGCCTTCCATTCTCTCCCGCTGGTGCCGCAGCCCGTCCTTCTCTCCTTCCTGCTCAACCGCCTGCCCTAGGGTTGCCCTGTTTTTCTCTTCCTTTTCCCCCAACCTCACACATCTCTTGTCCTATCTCTCCCACTCACACATATCTTGTCCTATCTCTCCCACTGGTTTAGTTTTAAATTACAAAAGTCCAGGATTAGGTCCATCAGGGACAGGGACCCCAAGGGGCAGGGGGAAAGGAAAGAACCGAGTGGACAAGGGCAGATTTCCATGTGGGGTAAATCCAGAGAGCCCCTGACTGCACTGGGATCGTGGTTACTCTTGCCCCAAGCGCTGTGCGAGCCTGGGGGAGGGAGAGGACTCCAGGATGCAGCGTATGGGAGAAGCTTGGGGTGGGGTGTGGCTGGACCTGTGCTTATCTTTGGCAGGGGCTTCGGGTGAGCAGAAGGGAGGGAGGGCCCGTGCCAGCCCAGTACCAGGAGGATCTGGGGTGTGATGGGGAGTCCTGGGAAGTGAGGCTGGATGAGTCCCCAGATTGAGGAGGTGACAGTTAAAGTTTGAGTTTGATGATGGAAGTACTAGGGAGATATACTACATTCTTGAGCAAAGGAGAACCGTGCATAAGAATAAATTGTTATTGAGAAGGCATCACCTATGACAGGGGTCACAAACTCAAATGCCTATTTTGTGAAGCGGGCCAGGTAAGAAGCAGTAGGGCGTGGGGAGGGGGGATGCTGGGGGAGCTAGAGAGCTGGTGTTTGCTCTTAATAAATGAGCAGTTATTACACAAATCCGGAAAGTTATCACCATGGGGAAGCAGAAGCCCAGAGCTGCCAACTCTTCGTGCTTCTCAAGAGAAGGCAGAACTCTGGATTTTTTGCTTCACGTGAAGTTTCTTAATTTTTAGATATGGCAGCTAATATGGCAGCTAATGACAAACTTGAAAGTCTGGGCCTCTGGTTGGCCAATTCTCACCTGTATTTTTTTTCTAACTTGGGGGTTTGTACCATAGTCTCAAAATACTATCTCATTTCTTCCTAGTTTCCTCCCTCACTCTTACTATCAAATCCATATATTATGAACAAAAAATAAATATAACATTCACCAAACATTAACAATGTGCTCCTTTAAATGCTTCACATGGATTATCTCATTTAATCCTCCCACAACCCTGTAAGATGTTAGTCCCAGGTACAGATGGAACACAGTGTCAGAGAGGTGAAATCAGTGGCTCCAGGTCACATAGTTACCAAGTGGAGGAGCTGGGACTCAAACTCAGGTGGTCAGGTTCCTGAGTCATGTATTTAACCTGTGTGCCTTTCCTGTGTAGTTTTTGTTACCATATATCTGTCCTGTTTTTCTTTCTTCTGAGCATGAGTGATATTCGTGAGGTTACGCCTACCTTCTTGTGTTAAAATATCAGGCCTGCTTTTTTTTATTGCCTATACTCTGATGCATAAGGCATGTGAGTCAGTTCTGGTCAGCCTGACGGACATTTATTGGGAACCCATCATGTACCGTGATGGAAGGGGATGGGCACCGGTACAACGTCAC
Source organism: Lipotes vexillifer (assembly GCF_000442215.2). Taxonomy (NCBI): domain Eukaryota; kingdom Metazoa; phylum Chordata; class Mammalia; order Artiodactyla; family Lipotidae; genus Lipotes; species Lipotes vexillifer. Next base: position 534,429 of record NW_006793908.1, read on the forward strand.
AAAGCCATTTTATTTTATTTTATTTTATTTTATTTTTTTTAACATCTTTATTGGGGTATAATTGCTTTACAATGGTGTGTTAGTTTCTGCTTTATAACAGAGTGAGTCAGTTATACATATATATATGTTCCCATATCTCTTCCCTCTTTGTCTCCCTCCCTCCCACCCTCCCTATCCCACCCCTCCAGACAGCCACAAAGAACCGAGCCGGTTTCCCTGTGCCATGCGGCTGCTTCCCACTGGCTATCTACCTTACGTTTGTTAGTATATATATGTCCATGTCTCTCTCTCGCCCTAACACACCTCACCCTTCCCCCTCCCCATATCCTCAAGTCTGTTCTCCAGTAGGTCTCTGTCTTTATTCCTGTTTTACCCCTAGGTTCTTCATAACATTTTTTTTTCTTAAATTCCATATATATGTGTTAGCATACGGTATTTGTCCTTCTCTTTCTGACTTACTTCACTCCGTATGACAGACTCTAGATCTATCCACCTCATTACAAATAGCTCAATTTCGTTTCTTTTTAACAAAGCCATTTTAATAGGGGATTCTGACAAATAGAAATGCCACCTGTCATAATATGGGATATCACATTGGGATAAAGGCATTCTCAGTATGCAATGAGGTCACACTGTGGAGTCGTGAATGTGGGGAGGGGCTGGGTCAGGGGTGTCTTCCTGGGAGAAAGGTTGTGGAGCTGAGTGTCAGAGAACTCTGAGTGGCACCAGGGCTCGAGAGGCCAACCAGTGGGCGAGCCACAGGGTGGAGGGAAGATCGAGAGAGTGGTGACAAGGCTTCAGGAGGAGCCAGGAGAATCTACCTAGGAGGGCTGGTAGATAGGAAGAAGGGCCAGAGGGGGCAGGGTGGATAGGCTGAGGGGCAGAATGCATAGAAAGAATAAAGGTTTGATTGTAGAGTGAAGAGATCAGTGAATCCACTGAAAGGCAGGAAGAGGACATTGCCTCAGCTCAGCCTGGCACACAGGAAGGGCTGACCGTCCAGCAGCCTGCTGCATCTCTTATTGGTCGCGGCACCTTAGGCAACCTGCTTTGCCTCTTTGATCCCCAGTGTCCAGTGTCCTCATCTGTAAAATGGAATCCCTGGCTCATATGGTTTGGTGAGAATTGCATAAGACGCCCATGCCAGCTCTAGCCCAGTGCCTAGCCCAGGGCGATCACTTAGACAATGTGAGTTAGATTATCATTGTAGGCACTTGGTAAATGTTTGTTGAACGAATGAGAGAGAGCAGTGGCTTAATCATCCCCAGTGACACCCGCTGGAGGTGGGAGATCAGGACAGGAGCTTAAGCTTAAGAATGACCCATGATTCCATTTGGCTTTGACTGGGAAATGAAGGTTACATTCATTTGAATGAAAATTCAGCTTTATCTTAAACTCCAAATGAAGCCGTCTGGTCCCCTTGAGAAGCATCCCACCTAACAGGCAAGTCTGACCACAGATTCTGCAGTTGAATCAGCCATAATTCAGTGCTGAGGCTGCTGACTTTCCCCAGTGGACTTATCTGCATGCAGGCGAATCT
>NW_006793908.1:536097-562182 GCF_000442215.2 Lipotes vexillifer
TTCCTGGAGGTTACATCGTTCCCACCAGGTGCAGTTAGCCCCTCCGACAGAGCGCTCTCTCCAGGGCAGTTGCAGCAACCTGGCACCTGACGACACCACAGAGTCAGCCCATCAGGTGCAGCTGTGCAGCTGTTCAGGGTGAGCGCCAGACTCGCTGACTCTGGGTGATGGACAGATACAGCTACCGCCACTGCCCCCCTTGCCCCTGAATCATGGAGTGGCCAGTCTCCCAGCCAGGTGGGTGGCTCCAGGTGGCCACTTTCACCTTGGGAATTCCCACGAGACCCAGGAAAAGAGAGAAAAGCTGTGTAAAATGATCACAATCGTACTTTCCATTTCTGTAGTCATTTTTGTTAAGGATCTCAACTGCTGGGGCACATGGGACTTCTCCAGGGTTTCTGTGTCGACAGCTGTCGTACCTTGATTTTCAGCGGGTGATGGGTACCCCTGGACGAAGAGACCTCAAAAATGAAAGTCTGGCTGCTTTTTTCTGAATGAAATGCTTTCTGTGGCAGCGGAGCCCCAGCTGTGTGCTGGGCTCCTCTGTGGACAAGGACACACATAGAGCTGCAAGTTCTGAATCGGTAGGTGGGTGGCCACACCCAGACACCGGGATCCTTAACGAGCTCCTTAGGAGGTATTTCTCACAGTGTGGTCAGCAGGCTGCCTGCATCCAGTTTCCTGGGCACTTGTTCAAAAATGCAGGGTCCTTGGTCCTACCCCAGACTCACTTAAATAGACAGGGTGCGGATGGCTTCGTGTTTAACAGGTGACTTTAACCACAGGTCCCTCAGCAATTTGAACACATTTACATTTGAGGACTGCTGCATAAGCGATGCTGATGTACCAGGATACTTGGAAAGCCACTGCTCTACAACAATTAAGCTTGAATTTCTGTCCCACAGACCCTAGATTTTTTTTTCCTGATTCAACTAGACTTCCCTTAGCAACTTAGGCAAGTGTTGGCCAACAGAACACAAAGAAGCAAAGAAAGTAGAAAAGTGATGTTATCTGAGGCCATGTAGAGTCTGAGGCCAAGAAATTGTGATGGAAAAACACCAGGGCTCCTCACCTGGCCTGTGACAGAGCCTTGGTGGGCGAAGGGGAGTGTGTGAGAACTTTCAGAAAATGGTCCACACCACCCTGTTCTTTTTTTTTTTTTTTTTTTGATGGAAGGGGTCTTGTTTTTTTTTTTTATATTTTTTTAAATTTTAATTTTATTGAAGTATAGCTGACCTACAGTGTTGTGTTAGTTTCAGGTGTACAGCAAAAGTGATTCGGTTATACATATACATATATTCATTCTTTTTTAGATTCTTTTCTCATATAGGTTATCACAGAACATTGAGTAGAGTTCCCTGTGCTATACAGTAGGTCCTTGTTGGTTATCTATCCTATATATAGTAGTGTGTGTATGTTCATTCCAAGCTCCTGATTTATCCCTCCCCCACCCCCCGTTTCCCTTTTGGTAACCATAAGTTTGTTTTCGATATCTGTAAGTCTGTTTCTGTTTTGTAAATAAGTTCATTTGTATCACTTTTTAAAATTAGATGCCACATATGAGTGATGTCATATATTTGTCTTTGTCTGACTTACTTCACTTAGTATGATAATCTCTAAGTCCATCCATGTTGCTGCAAATGGCATTATTTCATTCTTTTTTATGGCTGAGTAATATTCCATTGTATATATGTACCACATCTTTTTTTTAAAATTATCTCTATTTTTTTACATCTTTTTTGGATTATAATTGTTTTCCAATGTTGTGTTAGTTTCTACTGTACAACAAAGTGAATCAGGTGTATGTATACATATATCCCCTCCCTCTTGAGCCTCTCTCCCACCCTCCCTATCCCACCCCTCTAGGTGGTCACAAAGCTCCGAGTTGATCTCCCTGTGCTATGCAGCAGCTTCCCACTAGCTATCTATTTTACACATGGTAGTGTATATATGCCAATGCTACTCTCTCACTTCTTCCCAGCCTCCCCTTCCCCACCATGTCCTCAAGTCCATTTTCTACGTCTTCGTCTCTATTCCTGCCCTGCCACTAGGTTTATCAATACCATTTTTCTAGATTCCATATATATGTGTTAACATATGGTATTTGTTTTTCTGACTTATTTCAGTCTGTATGACAGACTCTGGGTCCAGCCACCTCACTACAAATGACTCAATTTCATTCCTTTTTATGGCTGAGTAATATTCCATTGTATGTATGTGCCACATCTTCTTTATCCATTCATCTGTCGGTGGACACTTAGGTTGCTCCCATGTCTTGGCTATCGTAAATAGTGCTGCTGTGAACACTGGGGTGCATGTATCTTTTCAGATTATGGTTTTCTCCAGATATATGCCCAGGAGGGGGATTGCTGGATGATATGGTAGCTCTATTTTTAGTTTTTTAAGGACCCTCCATACTGTTCTCCATAGTGGTTGTACCAATTTACATTCCCACCAGCAGTGTAGGAGGGCTCCCTTTTCTTCACATCCTCTCCAGCATTTATCATTTGTGGCTTACTGACATATCATTATTCTTTTTCAGTTGTCTGTTTTTTTTCTTTTTTATAACAGCTTTACTGAGAGCTAATTCATATACCATAAAATTCACCCTTCTAAAGTCAACAGTTTGGTAGATTTTAGTATATTCACGTGACTGTGCAAACATCACCACTATCTAATTTCAGAACATTTTCGTCATCCCAAAAGAAACCCCATACCCATTAGCAGTCACTGCCCAGTACTCTGTCCCCTCAAGCCCTTGGCAATCAGTAATCTACTTCCTCTCTATATAGATTTGCCTATTCTGGACATTTCATAAAAATGAAATCATATAACTTATGGCCTTTTGTGTCTGGCTTCTTTCACTGAGCATGATGTTTTCAAGGTCCATCCATCAGTATCAGTATTTCGTTATTATGACTGAATAACATTCCATTGTATGGATATGCCATAATTTGTTTATCCCTTTATCAGTTGATGGGTAATTGGGTTGTTTCCGCTTTTTGGCTATTATGAATAATGCTGCTGTGAACATTCACGTACATGTTTTTGTGTGAACACATGTTTTAGTTCTCTTGAGTATATACTTTGGAGTGGAATCCTAGGTCATAGGGTAACTCTATGTTTAATTTTTTGAGGAACTTTAAAGCTGTTTTCTAAAGCAGCTGTACCAATTTAAATTCTCACCAGCAATGTATGAGGATTCCAATTTCTCCAGATACTCAGTAACACTTGTTGTTGTCTGTCTTTTTGATTATAGCCATCTTAGTGGGCGTGAAATGGTATCTCATTGAGTTTTGATTTGCAGTTCCCAGAAGACTAATGATGTTGAGCATTTTTTCATGTGCTTATTGGTCACTTGTGTATCATTTTTAGAAAAATACCTATTCAAATTCTTTGCCCGTTTTTAAAAGCTTTTTCTTTTATATTGGAGTATAGCCAATTAACTATGTTGTGATGGTTTCAGGTGCACAGCAAAGCACCTCAGCCACACGCGTACATGTATCCGTTCTCCCCGAGACTCCCCTCCCATCCAGGCTGCCACATAACATTGGGCAGAGTTCCCTGTGCTATACAGTAGGCCCTTGTTGGTAATCCTTTTTAAATATAGCAGTGTGTACATGTCAATCCCAGACTCCCTAACTATCACTTCCCTCCACCCTTCCCCCCCACCCCCCTCCCGGCCCTGGTGTCCGTAAGTTCATTCTTTAAGTCTGCGAATCTGTTTCTGTTTTGTAAATACGTTCATTTGTATCATTTCTTTTTAGATTCCGCATACAAGCGATACCGTACAATATTTCTCTTTCTCTGTTTGACTTACTTCACTCAGTATGACAATCTCTAGGTCCATCCATGTTGCTGCAAGTGGTATTATTTCTTTTTTTTTTATTCTTTGTCCATTTTTATTTGGATTATTTGTCCTTTTATTTTTGGGTTCTAAGAGTTCCTTGTGTATTCTGGATACAAGTCTCTCTCTGAAATATGATGTACAAATTTTATTCTCTATTCTGTGGGTAGTCTTTTCCTTTCTTGATTATGATCTTTGAAGGACAAAGTTTTTTTTTTTTTTTAATTAATAATTAATTAATTAATTAATGGCTGTGTTGGGTCTTCGTTTCTGTGCGAGGGCTTTCTCTAGTTGCGGCAAGTGGGGGCCACTCTTCATTGCGGTGCGCGGGCCTCTCACTATTGCAGCCTCTCTTTTTGCGGAGCACAGGCTCCAGACGCGCAGGCTCAGTAATTGTGGCTCACATAGGCCTAGCTGCTCCACGGCATGTGGGATCTTCCCAGACCAGGGCTCGAACCCGTGTCCCCTACATTGGCAGGCAGATTCTCAACCACTGCGCCACCAGGGAAGCCCCAGGACAAAGTTTTTAATTTTGATGAACTGACATATAAATTTGGGAGCCATCGGCGTACAGGGGGTACTTTATGCCACAAGACTCCATGACATCCTCTAAGACGTTAGTTTAATAAGGAATCAAAGGAATGGAAGAATCCAAGGACTTGCCCATCATTCACAGGTCCAAGATGTGAGAAGACACCAGCAAGGGAGAGTAAGAAGGACCCCACTCCCATTTCCCCTCTTCTGTCAGTTTCGGAGTGTTCATCTCTTTCCAAGGTGGCGACAGAAGATTCAGATTTCTTGTTCATTTGTTAGGCAGTGTCTCAATTCTCTCCTTTCAGGCCAGGTGCACTCCAAGAGCCTCTCCCATTCCAATAAGGAGCCCTTTTTCTTCCATGATGCTGATCAGATGACCTGATGGTTTCAGCCCATAAACCTCTATATATTCTCACCTCAGATTACTTTTGCTTTCACACAAAATAGGTGACCACATGCATCACTTGCCGCTGTAACTATTGAGAAGATTTTCTGTCTCCTTCTCATCCATTCAAGACCACCCCTGAATGTGGCTATATTGCAGCCGCCATCCGTTTTTGCCTTGTACCTGGCAACCAGGCCAACTCATCTATAAAGCCAGCTAGGCCTTCTTTTCCTCTGCCTGCAGCTGATCTTAAGGACACCCAACATGGCATAGGTGTAAAGCTGGAGAAGGGATGCTTGTGCAGCTGTGATAGGTGACCTGGGAGTCTGGATCCATGCAGCTTGGTCCCAAACACACCATTTCCAACTTATATTGTACTGCTGCTGGGCCCACCCAACTCTGTGACTTGGTGGATCTGACAGACCCCAGCTCATGATAGGCAGTTGTAGACTGTCTCTACTGGGACCCAGCAACACAGCGCGAGTTGTTTCTCCAAAGGTGTGTGCTTGTCTGCCGTGGATTGTTTGGCCCTGCCTTAGAATCCTGGAACTGCATCATGATTCTCCCACTGGGTCTGTCAGCAATTTGTCTTTTACTTTAGCGGGGATGTTCCGATACATCTCTGACCATTGGACCCCTAAAAACTTCACAGTGGCTGTGGCTGGTCCATGAATCTTCACAGCGTTAGTATCCTTCTCTGTGTGATGCACTTGTCTTCCTAAGTCTTCCAGTGTCTTGTTCATCCTGTTCTTGCTTTTCCTGTCTTATCAGTCTGATGCCATCAGTGTAATGGATCAGTGTAATATTAGTTCCATGGGATGTCCAGGTGGTCCAGATCTCTTTGGACTGTATTATTACAGAAGGTGAGAGAGTTAAAAGAGCATGGAAGCAGAACTAAATAAGTGTCAGTTTTATGATAATGTGAACTGTTTCTGATCTTCTTTTCTAACAAAAATAGAAAATGCATTTACCAAATCAAGAGCTGCATACCATGTACTTTAGGCCTTATTAATCTTCTGGAATAAAAATACCACTTCCAGCAGAGTAGCTGCAATCAGGCCTAATAATTGGTTGAGTTGCAGCAATCTACAGTCATTTTCCAGATCCATCTGGTCTCTGCAGGGCTCTAACTGGCAAATTAAGTGAAGATACAAGAGGGGCCACCATCCCTGTATCCTTTAAGTTTTCAATGGTGATATTAGTCTTTTTCATCCATCCAGGATGTACTGATTGTATTTTTTATTTACATTCTTGGCCAGGAAGGAGGGGGCACCTTCAGAGGTTTCCATTTGACCTTCGTCACTATGATAGCTCCTATGCCAAAGACCAAGGACCCAGTTCAGGTATCATACCAACTGCTGAACTTATCAATCCCAATTTTACACTTGGGGATGGGGGAAATGATCACTGGGTGGTTTCACAGACCCAGTGGACTTACCATGAGCCAGACGTTATACCATGATTCCATTTATAACCTGATCCCTACAAACCCCTACTCTATAGGGGGGACCATGATAATGCTTTGTGTCTCTGGCTATCATTGTCACTTCAGATCTGCCCAAGGGTCTCTTAAATATCTGGATATTCCCATTTTCTTAGTGTACAGTAACCTGAGTAAATGTTCTAGTGTGTACTTGCCATGGTGTTGCTGGGTCCTTTCTGTTAAGGACCCATCTACCTCTTCAATCAGCAGGTTCTGGATCTGAAAATTGACTTGATCCGGAAACTGAGTGAGGGACCACGACTCTTTATTGGGCCAGTTGCCCCCCATTTCCTGCTCCTCCACTCTTGCTTTGTTGTTGTTTTTATAAATGGTGTCACTCTGAGTGCCCACCTATTCTGCATCTAGGAATGCCCTGCTCTGTCAGCAATCTCCACAACCCCCTGTAGGTCCGTCTCCCTTGGCTGCCCCTCCCCACTTGCCAGTGGTTACAATGAAAGCCAGCAGTGCTGGCTTCTGATGATTGATATCTGGCTTCTGTTACTTGAGAATGAGGGGTCATCTCCATGGATATTAACAAGCCCAGCTCTGTGACTGCCCCTCTGGCCTGCAGAGGAGAGCCACCACTAAACTTCATAGTGACACTGAGTTAATAAGGTCCTGGTGGTCTTAGTTAATGGTGTGTCATCTGGACCCTCCCATGGAACAGTATCCTGTGATCCGCTGGCCTCACATAATGGATCCACTCCAGCATTCAGCTTCTTTATTCCTCCCTCTCCTGTCTTTTAGAGCAAATCAGGCACTTCCACTTTGTTCAGCGTGGCTCACTTACTCTCTCCAGCCTCCTAAGAGCTATTGGATTTGTTGTCTCTTGCTATGGAACAAATCCCCTAAAACTTGGTGGCTTCAAACAACAAATATACATTATTTCACAGTTGTTATGGGTCAGGTCAGAAGTGGCTTAGCTTAATGGTTCTGGCTCAGGGACGCTCATGAGGTAGCAGTCAAGGTGTCAGCCGGGGCTGCATCGTCTGAAGCCTTGGTTGGCAGTGGAGGGGCTGCTCCCAAGAAGGCTCACTCCTGTGGCTGGCAGTTGGTACCGGCTGGGATGTCATGGCTCTCTTCCACATGACCTCTCATCCTCCAGGACCTCCCTTCTCCATGTGGCTTCTCCCGCAAGACAGTCTGGACATCTTTACATGGTGGCTGGACTCCGTGAGAGAAAGAAAAAGTGTGTGTTCAGGAAGAAAGAAAGAGCACCAAAAGGAGAAAGAGAACCGGAAGGAGAGAGAGAAAGGCTAAGACTTAAGCCAACCTAACCATGGAAGTGCCATCCCATCACTTCTGCCATAGTCTACTTGGTAGAAGTGAGTCGTAAGTCCAGCCTATAGGGAAGGGATTACACAGGGGCACGAGTACCAGGAGGCAGGGGGCATGGGGGCCCTCTTGGAGGCTGCCTACTATAGCTACCCTAGCAGAAAGTTTGCCTTGACCCCTGGGGTACTGGACAGGAAGTATTAACTCCCATGTACCAAGAAAGTATCTCCATGTCAAAGTATTTAGAGTCCCATGTTCTTACCCTTTGGTCAGGAACCCTCCAGTCGAATCCCGGAGGTCTCCAGCTCCTGCTGGCACATGCTAGCTAAGTCTTACAGCTCTCATTGTGCAGCCTCTTTCCTCCCTTATCAGGCCCAGCACATCCTGGAATTTAATCCTTATTAGCAAAAGGTGAGCGCAGCTCCCGAGAGGCTTTGTGAGGAGAAGCCTCTGCAAGACCATCCAGCACAGGAAAGTGCTAACTCTTACTAGAAAGAGGTGAGCTACCTCTGTGGAGGCACCTCCTAGAGCATCTGTCCAGATGTCCCCATCCCACCATTTCAGGGGCCTGATTTTCCGGCCAGGGTTTGACCTAAGCACAATAGCTAGTCTAGGCTGAGCTTTTGAATGCCTCTGGAACTCTGAAACTCAGACAATCAAGTCCTGCTTCAGTTCCTCCGCTCTGTTAGCTTTTCCACTGCAGGAAATAAGGGCCTCTTTGTAAACTACCAAATAAACCCTCTGGCTCTCACACTTAGCCTTTAACTGTTTGTTTAACTGTTTGTTAAGGACCCTGGGTTTCTCTTCCATGGCTGTGCTTCAAGACAACTTAGCAATAACCAGCTAAGTCTGCCCTTCTTGTAGAGACTCACCCTCCCCCCAGTATCATTCAAATTCCTCGACCTGTCAGGCTGTTCCCTTCCACCAGGACACCTCCCCAGGCCACCACCAGTGAAACTCAGCCACTAGGCTGCCACCTTGTGCCAGTGATTGTCTGTGCCCCTTATTCTACTCAGGGTGATGTCCTCAGCCTTCCTGGTGGTGAGTGAGGCAGGCCCCAAGCCCCATCTTTTCTGCCTGCCTTCTCAACCATTCCTGTGCTAGTTTGGGTTCTCTGAGAAGCAAATGCCAAGATGTGATTAAGTGCAAGAGATTATTTGCGCAAAAGGGAGGGAGCAGGATTGGGCAAGGAGTGTCTTCAGACTGTTGTGCTGGTCTGATAGCTGTTTAAGGAGACCTGGGGAAGGATGATTGTTAGCACTGAGACTCAGACCACAGTGTGGTTCTAAGAGCTTCAGCCAGGCCAATGGAGGGTCCTTCAGCCAGAGTTAGAGTCGTGGGCTAGGACCCCACCATGCTCAGTCATTGCTGGGAGCGGCTCTGGAAAGTGCCTGGGCACCAACCCTGGGGAGGATTCAGAGGGGCTGTCAGTCAACTCCACACCTGACCCCTCCCCAGCTTCTGGAAGCAGCAACAGGACTGAGCAGCCTTTTTTAAAAAAAATTTTATTGGGATATAGTTGATTTATAATGTGTTAGTTTCAGGTGTACAGCAGTGAATCACTTATACATATACATATATCCAGTTTTTTTTAGATTCGTTTCCCATATAGGCCATTACAGGGTATTGAGTAGAGTTCCCTGTGCTACACAGTAGGTTACTGAGCAGCCTTTTGATGGCCCCTAGTCCACAAGTGCCCCGAGTATCAAGAGCTCCATTGACTAAGCCTGTTAACTGAGCCTGGTGAGAATATGTAATTACCCTGAACCGCCAAGTATCTGACATTGAGGCCACTTCTGTCCTAGAAGCTCAGCCTGTCCTGGGCTGCCTCCACCTCTCCTCACTGGCCCTGGGTGCAGGCCTAGTTTCACGAATAAAAACTGGTAGCACATGGGACTGTGGAGAGGTGGGCAGAGACAGAGTGGGGCACATATGGCATCCTTGGAGAGTCTTCTCTAGGATTTACTGGTCAGGCCCAAAAAAGGCTGGGATGGGGGCAGATTCCTCAGGCCCCAGCCAGAGACTTGCGTTGTGATGTGATGGGGTCCCAGCTCTTTCCTGCCCTGCCTTTGTGTCTGAACTTCCATCACTGGAGTCATTCCTTTGTCCAAAACATAATCTTCTCTAGGCTCCTCTTTTTTTTTTTTTTTTGCAGTACGCAGACCTCTCACTGTTGTGGCCTCTCCCGTTGTGGAGCACAGGCTCCGGACGCGCAGGCTCGGCGGCCATGGCTCACGGGCCCAGCTGCTCCGCGGCATGTGGGATCCTCCCGGACCGGGGCACGAACCCGCGTCCCCTGCATCGGCAGGCGGACTCTCAACCACTGCGCCACCAGGGAAGCCCTAGGCTCCTCTTTTTAACTGCTATTCCTCACCCTCATCCCCATCCTGCCCTCACTTCCCAAGAAGGAAGTGATTAAATCTCAGATGCTCCCTTAGGAACTCAATTTCCTGGATCTTTCCTCCATCCAGGAAAAACCCTGGGCGGTAGGGCTGCACTGGGGGTGCAGTGAGGAATGTGGTTAGGGCAGCAAATGGGAAGCCCCAATGATTAAAAAAAAAAAAGATACACTGCATAATAGACTGCTGTTCCTTGCTAGAAAGGTGCAAGTGATCATATATTTTTCTATGTGGTATTTGCCCACTTTACCTGCCTCCAGGTATTCTAGGAAGAGATCTTTGTGTCTTTGAGGCAAGAAAACAGTCTTTAATATCACGCAGTGGGTAGGGAGGAACTGCTAAGATCAGGCAGTGCTTCTGGCTCCTTTGGTGCCTCCAGCAGGTGCTGGGGGAGGGGAGGACTCGGGCCAGCTCACTCCACCTCAGTGCTTGCGTGTTGTAACCTCTTCAGGGTGAAAATTATCCCAGCCCAAACCTCTAGAGGAAAGCAATCCCCCACCCCCTTCCCTTGCCGGGCAGCCGTGCAGGACTGAACACCTTGTTCCACCCGGAGAGCAGACTCGGGGATTGTTGTCATCCACAGACAGGCAGGCAGCCCGCTCTTGCTTGTTTCCAGAAGCAAGACAAAGAACTGATGCAGAAAGCCCTAGCCAGGGGATTGGCTTTTGGTCAGGAGTTCACAAACCTTGCAGGCGGAAGGGGTAAGGGCAGGGGTGCAGGTCTCAAGGGGACTGACCTCAAAGTGGAGCCGCCTCTGGGTGGTGAGGGGCAGGGAGCCCCATACTCTGCCACGTACCCCTGAGGGACCTGGAGCTGGCTGCCAAGCATCTCTGGACCTCGGCTTCTCAGTCTGTTAGTAGATGGATAGATAGATAGATAGATAGATAGACAGATGATAGGTTAAATAGATAATAGAAAATGATAGGTAGTAATCATAAATAATAATGATAGCTGTTAATAGATAGTGACAGCTAGATAATGATGGTAGATAGATAAATAATAGATAATAATAGCACCTCCCTCATAGCCTTGTTTTGTGGTTTAAGGGGAGTAAGGGGCAAAAAGTGCCCAGGCCAGGCCTGGCATTCTAAAGTCTTAATAAGTGAAGGTTGCTGTAAGTGTGGGTATTTCTTTAGTAGGTATTGGAGCAGCAAGTGGAGTGTTTCCAGAACTCACACACATCTGAAATGTCCCATCGCTTCCTAATTTTTAAAAAACCAAATGAAATCCAACTCTAAGGCCCCATTTCGTCAGACTTTGAGGAGACTCAGTGTCAGTTATTATTCCGGGTTTCACAGGGTGCCTGGATGTGAGGGAGATGCCGATAGGGGACACAAGGACTGATGCATGCGCCTTGTCCAGGTTCAGGTGAGCATTTGACGTCTGCAGACCCTGCACTTCCATGCCTCTAGGGCACAGGGCCAGCCTTCACACCTGTCTCCCTGAGCCTACCATGAAGCTCTCCCCCCACCCCATCCTGCAACTCCCAGGTCTCCAGGTGACCCCAGGGAGTGTTTCCAGGGCCTCATCACTCACCAGCCTGCGGTCCTCCTCTCCCAATCAAAGCCAGGCCCTCACCCTTCCAGCTTCCTGAGTCCCCTACCATCTGCTCTTCAACCTGGTAAGATCTTCATAAAAGAGAAGGGCAGGCTGGCTTCAGGCAGCTTCTGCTTATAGTTCCACATCACAGATTCCCCCATGGCGAGGAGGTGGGGAGAGTGGAGGGTTTAAGAGACTGAGATGCACATTTATTTACTTATTTATTCAAGAAATCTTGTCTGTGTGCCAGGTGCCACTGCAGTCCCTGAGATTCATTCGTGAACAAGTTTCCTCTCTCCAGAAGCTCAGTCCTGGTGCAGGGAGGATGAGTCAGATGATAAGTGTATAAACACACATGGATGGTGATTTTGCCCAGTGGTACCGTGCCAGAAAGTGATAGAATAGAGAATGGGGCGGGAGGATGAACAGTTGGTTGGGTGGTTGAGGAAGGCCTCGCCAGGAAGGTGAGGTCTGAGCAGAGCCTCACATGCTAGGAAGCCAGCCAGGCACAGATGCGGGCAGGGGCGGTCCAGGTGGACGGAACAGCCCTGCAGCAGGACGATGGTACAAAAGGGGGCTGGAGAAACAACGGGAGGCCAGATCATGACCTTTCAGGCCACGGCTGGGAGAGTGGATTTGACTTGAATTCCAGTGGGAAGTGCTAAGAGAAGATTTGAAGCAGAGCAGTAACGTAATCTGAGTTATAGGGCTTTTTGTTTTTGTTTTTGTTTTTTGCGGTACGCGGGCCTCTCACCGTTGTGGCCTCTCCCGTTGCGGAGCACAGGCTCCGGACGCGCAGGCTCAGCAGCCATGGCTCACGGGCCCAGGCGCTCCGCGGCATGTGGGATCTTCCCGGTGCCCCCGCGTCCCCTGCATCGGCAGGCGGACTCTCAACCATTGCGCCACCAGGGAAGCCCTGATTTATAGTTTTAAAAGATAACTTTGGCTGCTGGGTAGAGGACAGTTTGTATGGGGGCCTACGTGGGAGGAGAAAATCATAAAGAAGCTGTCTCCGTGGTACTGGGGAGACATGGGCTCCTGCAATAAAGCAGTGGAAGCCCTGTCCTCTGGCCACGTGGCTGCCTCAGTGCTTTGATACTACAGCAGCATGGCTTTCTGTCCCCCTTCCAGTAGACATTTTAATTCTCCTCTTTTTATTGAGGAATAAACACATGAAGTTTCCTGCCAAGTTATTTTAAATGTTATCCTCTGTCACAGTCAGATGAATTTGTGCTTATGGGTAGACGTGTATTCTTAGGCTGGGCTCTCTCTCTTCTCCATCTTCCATTCCTGTTTGGTGTTTCAGAGCCTTACTCATTTATCCTCCTCTTCTGTCTTCCTTTATCTCCTTATAAGGTATGGATTTGGTCAAATCTTGCCCCATTTCTGTGTCAGTTCCTTTTTGTACTGTTAAAATATAAATGCAGCCATATTAAAATTTTTGAGAGTTTATTTGAGCAAAAATTATTTCATACCAGGCAGGGCCCATCCAGAAGTGGTTAGGAGCGCTCCTCTGACAGGGGCTGGGGAGAGACTTAACGGAGAGAAAATGTGGAAGCAAAGAAAAGAAGTTCTTTGATTGGCTGTAGCTTAAAGCCTAGTTGGCTGTTGGTGATTGGCTGTCCTTAGGTGTTGATTTTGTAAGCTTGAGGTACTTCCAGGCTTAGATTTTGGTTTGCTTACGTAGGCCGTCACATCATGGCATTAGAACCATCTCAGTCTGATGGCCTCCTTGTTTAATTAATTTAATAGTATCCTTTGATGTTCTGCAGTGGGGAAGGACATCAAAGGTAGAATGAAGATTGCTACAATAGAAACCAGTCATACTTAGTTGTAATCATGCATTTCTTAAGCACTTACTGTGAGTCAGGCACCGAGCTAAAAATTTGCTTCATTTAATTTCGCATGGCAACCTATGAAGTAGGTATTGGTTTTGTCCCTGTTTTACAGAAGAAGAAAAGCTCTGGGAAAGTAAGCACATTTCCCCCAGGGCTCATACTAGAGTGAGTGGCGGGCCAGCATTCAGACCCAGGCTATCTGATTCCAATCTGCCCTCTTGATTAAACCTCTCACTCCTTCCTGCCCCCGTCGTGGGTTGTTTTAGGCTTGGCTAATGAACCCAGTTTGAAATTAGAAGGATGTGGGGCTATGTGAGCATAGACTGCAGCTCCCTTCTCTGCACCTAAGTAAAATAAACAACATGCAAATTCAAGTTTGAATGCAAATAAGCACCTATTTATTTTCCGAGTCAACCATTCAAGCATTTTCTGTAGCAAGTCTGTGGCTTTCTGGGTCAGACTAGGACTTGATTGAATGTGATGTTGCTGTCAGTCCAGATTTGTGCGTACACATGTGTGATGGTCCCCGGAGGCCACACAACACTTAGATGTAGCTGAGCAAAGTCTCTTGCCCACTGTACCTTCTCCCCAAGAGCACAGAGCTGGTGCAGCTGCCTAGCCCGTCCTAGCCTAATGACTTTCTTCATTTTCCTGCCTTTTGTTAATGATATTTGGCCATCTCACACACACACACACACACACACACACACACACACACACTAAATAGAATTAGGAACCTGGAAAACGTGACCTCTGTATAGGAAGTTAAAAATCCAAAAATTACCATCTGGATTTTATGTCTTCTTACACAGTAAGGCTGCCTCTCAAGACAGCACATTTTGGGGGCTGCTTGGCAGCGTCATTGCAGCTAGCTTCCCCTCCATCCTTCCAGCTCCCAGCTGCTGAGTCCAGCTCTGTAGCTTGTGGGGTAGGAAATAGGTCAGTGGATACAGAATCCAAGGCTGTGCCTTCTTGTTCTCTGACTGTGACCGCTGATGGGCTAGGGTGCTTCTCTCTGTCTTTGCTCAGGCTACCATGAAGGCTTCTTTTCTCTTCTTTGAAATCTTAATGAGGGACTCCCCTGGTGGCACAGTGGTTAAGGATCTGCCTGCCAATGCAGGGGCCATGGGTTCGAGCCCTGGTCCGGGAAGATCCCACATGGCGCGGAGCAACTAAGCCTGTGTGCCACAACTGCTGAGCCTGCGTGCTGCAAGTACTGAAGCCTGCTTGCCTAGAGCCCACGCTGTGCAACAAGAGAAGCCACTGTATTGAGAAGCCTGCATACCGCAACTAAGAGTAGCCCCCGCTCGCCACAACTAGAGAAAGCCTGGGCGCAGCAGCAAAGACCCAATGCAGCCAAAAAAAAAAAAAAAAAAAAAAAAACTTAATGAAACCATCCTCTAGCAAAGTCTGGCCCTCATTCTCTGCATAGACAGCCCTTAATTGTTTCACGTGTTTTATGAAAGCTGATACAGCTTCCCAGAGGAAGGCAAGCAAGGAGAGGGTAAGCATAAGCTCTCAATAAATGCTAACCATTACTACTACCACCGCTACCACTGGTAAAATCCCTGATGCAGGGTCCATGCCTTGTAAGTCTCTTATATTCTAGAAGAGTGCTGGGTACACAATAGACATTTATTAAACACTTAGTGGCCTAGCTATATGCTTCCTTGTCACTACCTGTAAAATACTCATCGGTGTTTCCCAAACTTCAGTCATTTCCTCATTCCCTTTGCGTGTTGGTATACCATCTGTATAATTTTTTTTTTCACTATTCTTCTTTAAATCCATGGATCACTTTGGTTTTACTTGATTTCTTTTACAATTTATTTATTACATCGCTTTCACAAGTGGAAAAGCAACATCTTATGCATTAAGTAAAAGGGAACTTTAAGCCTAATTTATAACTATTAAAAAAAAATTTGTCCATGTGCCATCCAAAGACTTCTCCTATATCACCTACGAAATAGGATATTGACGTCTGAGCTTTACTTGAAAGAGGCTGTAGCGGAGGTTCATTGCCCTTTAGACCTTACTTCTTCCTTGTGCTCTAGACCTTTCTAACTGCCAGGATCTGCACCTATGTGCTTGAGGGCTTTGTCCAGGACCATAGAAGGCCACCCATGCCTCTGCCCTGCTCTGTGGGCTCTCAGGGAATTCACATCCCTGAGAGTAGCCTCAACCAATGATGATGGAAATTGGTATAAAAGTACCATAGCTCCCTCACCCCTCTGGTGGGCTACTTCTGAGGCATGGCTTTTATACTGTTTCTCAGAGTTTCTCTGTAGGGTTAAGTTCCAGTCACTCGCTGTAGTTGCTGACTGACCAGCACACCCCTTGTTGGCGGCTTTCCTTGCCTCTATCACTTTTACCTCCCACATCAACTGGTTGCTCTCAGATCCAGGTCTGCTTCTGGAGGAACCCAAACTCAGTCAGGAGTTGCTTGCAAATCAGGAGTCGATGGTCAAGTTTACACTCCCCAGCTGAGGTCTGCATGTGTGCTCTGCATGACTGTGCACTGTCTATGCAAATTTATTAAATCCTGAGTGGACCACACTTTGACAAATATTTATCCAGGTAACGTGTTTCTACCAAAGCAACAATTTGAAAATATTTTCCAGGAAAAATGAAATTGAACGAAGTCTAAACAGTTTCTAGTAGTAATGGCTCTTTCCAGCACACACAAGTAAACATGAGACAAAAGTTTTATTTGGATAATGTCCTCCCATAGAGGAAAGTCAATATGCTAAAAGCCTGGGCGTTATTAAGCAGAGGAATTGGTTATAAATGCAAATAATTACTTTGAGAGAATAGTTGAAGGAGATGGTCACCAAATAGTAGTATCGTCACAATAGTGACGATGGTTAATAATTCCAAAATTCTCACAGCTTTATTGTTTGTGCTCTCATTTAACTGAACCCTCTGTATCAAAGCTGTGCCATTGTCTCCTGCAAAAACTTAGTCCAGGCGATGAAATAACAAGACAGCTTGGGTTAAAAGGGCAAGTTTATTCTGCTTTGTTGTTGATCTAGATGCTTGGCTTACTTTCTACTTTGTCTCTTCAGAGATTCCAACATTAGTGCAGTTCCTTTGAAGGACTCCTGTGTGCTTTCTTGACATTCAGACTGTTTTTTCAGTCATTGGTGGGGCCGATTAGCAATGGAATTCAGTGGTCACCCCCAAAATCTAGTCCAGATTTCTAGGTGCTGGGAATATAACAGCGAGCAAAGGAGAATGAGTCCCAGACTTCCTGGAGCTTATAGACTATTAATCAAACAAATAATTATAAAACTGAAGTTCTGTGAAGGAAAAGGACAGTATGTTTGAGAGAGAAATCAAGAAAGTACTTATTTACTCGTGTGAGGATTATCAGTGGAGGTTTTATTCAGCTAGGAGTAACAGAAATCCAATGAACAGTAGCTTAAACAATTTAGGGTTTGTTTCTTCCCATTGGGGGATGAGAAGTCTGAAAGTAAATAGACCAGGGTTGGTATGGCAGCTCTTCAGTGTCATCAGAGTGTTAGCTTCCTTCTGACTTTCTGCCATCATCAGAATATTGTCCTTGACCTCATGCTGAGTAGAAGGCTGCTGGAGTGCTGTTCGTCATGACAGAGGTCCAGGAGCAGCAAGGGTCAAATGCAAACAGGGCTAGCTTGCTTGCTGGTTGAATTGACCTCCCTTTTAGGGAAATTTTCCAGAGGTACAATCTTAACAGCTTCTCTTCACACCTCATTGGCTTAAACTGTGTCACGTGGCTACCCCCAGTTGCAAGGGAGGCTGGGAAACGTAGTGTTTTACTGGGAACTTCACCACCACCCAAATCAGAAGGATGCACCTAACAAGGAAGAAGGGAGAATGAATCCTGGATAGGCAACTAGCAATCTCTGCTACAGAATAAAGGTTGGAGAAAGCTCCTTTGAGGAAGTAACATCTAAGCTAATATCTAAAGATGAAGAACGGCTTCCCTGGTGGCGCAGCGGCTGAGAGTCCGCCTGCCGACGTAGGGGACACGGGTTCATGCCCCGGTCCGGGAAGATCCCACATGCCGCAGAGCGGCTGGGCCCGTGAGCCATGGCCGCTGAGCCTGCGCGTCCGGACTGTGCTCGGCAGCGGGAGAGGCCACAGCAGTGAGAGGCCCGCGTACCGCAAAAATAAATAAATAAATAAAAATGAAGAAAAGTATCCTGTACTAACAGCAGTGGGAGAGGCATTGCAGGAAGAGAGACCAGCAATATAGGAGAGAGAGAGAGAAGGGGAGTAGGAAAGAGCTTAGCTTTCCAGGTTGAGCATCCCATCATGAGCAAGGTGAGAGGATTCTAGCCCTTATCTGGCTTCCAATGAAAGGCGCGAGGACTGTAGTCAAAGTATGCTGAGTAGGAATATTAAATGCCTGTTCTCAGAAAGATAATATTATGTATCATCACTCCTCCATGACTCATGCCTTCCCAAATATCTTCAATTTTGAGTGCTTAGTACTTTTTCCACCAGAAGTATGAAACGGTGGTCCCTCTTCCTGCCAGACTTCACGTCAGCTTTGTTCTGGGCGTAGGAATAAAAGAAATCCTGTTTCCTGTCCTTTGTTTCCTGGCTGCAGCCTCTGGTTCCGCCCCCTTCTTGGTCTCACAGTGTCTGTTTCCTCCTAAGGCTCTCAAACAAGCCCACAGATCCCTTTTCTCTTCCACAGTTACTAGTTAGTCACACAGAATTATCAAAGTGGAAAATAACTTCTCTCCCTTTGTGAGGTTTTTTTTTTTCCCCTTGGATCTTTTTGTTTTGCTTTATTCTTAGGTTAATTTCCCAGACTCTTCTTTGCAAAGCCAGGAAGAAACTAAGCAGGTGTGGAGAGCCTGCTTCTCCTAGGGAATATACTGGAGCAATGTTGGTTCAAGACCAGAAATGACATAATCAGGTCACTGGCAACAAAACGAAGACAAGGAAAAAGTCCAGGGTTTTCTGTCTTGGGTGTGGGAATTGAGATCTAACACTATGGACAGGACCAGGAGTAAAGGGTACCTTGTCTAAGAGAACAGCTTCTGGATTTGTATAAGTTCTCCCATTTCCAGGCTGGCCGACTTTCGACAAGTTATTTGACTGTTCTAAAGTTTGTTTTTTGCATTTTGTGCTCGGCAGCGGGAGAGGCCACAGCAGTGAGAGGCCCGCGTACCGCAAAAATAAATAAATAAATAAAAATGAAGAAAAGTATCCTGTACTAACAGCAGTGGGAGAGGCATTGCAGGAAGAGAGACCAGCAATATAGGAGAGAGAGAGAGAAGGGGAGTAGGAAAGAGCTTAGCTTTCCAGGTTGAGCATCCCATCATGAGCAAGGTGAGAGGATTCTAGCCCTTATCTGGCTTCCAATGAAAGGCGCGAGGACTGTAGTCAAAGTATGCTGAGTAGGAATATTAAATGCCTGTTCTCAGAAAGATAATATTATGTATCATCACTCCTCCATGACTCATGCCTTCCCAAATATCTTCAATTTTGAGTGCTTAGTACTTTTTCCACCAGAAGTATGAAACGGTGGTCCCTCTTCCTGCCAGACTTCACGTCAGCTTTGTTCTGGGCGTAGGAATAAAAGAAATCCTGTTTCCTGTCCTTTGTTTCCTGGCTGCAGCCTCTGGTTCCGCCCCCTTCTTGGTCTCACAGTGTCTGTTTCCTCCTAAGGCTCTCAAACAAGCCCACAGATCCCTTTTCTCTTCCACAGTTACTAGTTAGTCACACAGAATTATCAAAGTGGAAAATAACTTCTCTCCCTTTGTGAGGTTTTTTTTTTTCCCCTTGGATCTTTTTGTTTTGCTTTATTCTTAGGTTAATTTCCCAGACTCTTCTTTGCAAAGCCAGGAAGAAACTAAGCAGGTGTGGAGAGCCTGCTTCTCCTAGGGAATATACTGGAGCAATGTTGGTTCAAGACCAGAAATGACATAATCAGGTCACTGGCAACAAAACGAAGACAAGGAAAAAGTCCAGGGTTTTCTGTCTTGGGTGTGGGAATTGAGATCTAACACTATGGACAGGACCAGGAGTAAAGGGTACCTTGTCTAAGAGAACAGCTTCTGGATTTGTATAAGTTCTCCCATTTCCAGGCTGGCCGACTTTCGACAAGTTATTTGACTGTTCTAAAGTTTGTTTTTTGCATTTATAGAAGAGGAGATAATAGTTCCTACCTAATCGAGTCATTGTGAGGATTAAATAAAACAATGAAAGTGAAGTGTTTGTTGAGTGCCACATTGAAAGCACGCAACAAATGATCATCATTATTATTACTAGTGAGATTTAGATCGGGTGCATTTTTTTTTTTTTCCTGCGGTACGCGGGCCTCTCACTGCTGTGGCCTCTCCTGCCGCGGAGCAACAGGCTCCGGATGCGCAGGCCCAGTGGCCATGGCTCACGGGCCCAGCCGCTGCGCGGCATGTGGGATCTTCCCGGACCGGGGCATAACCCGCGTCCCCTGCATCGGCAGGCAGACTCTCAACCACTGCGCCACCAGGGAAGCCCAGATCGGGTGCATTTTTAATTAAAATAATAAATAATGTTGTTGATTCCAACAATAAGAAGAAAATATATGGAGGATTACTGATTCCTTCATGGAGAGGCTGGCTTGGGAATCAAGGACATGTACAAGATTGGTATCACCCTGAGCCCTTTCTCTATTATAAACTCCTTAGAGTGAGGGTTACTTAGCCTGGATGATATTATCCAAATGTGTTCTCAGTTTGAGGTCAGTCCCAGCTCTCCAGCTCCCCTGGGCAGTGCCAGAGGATGAGGGAGAGGCAGCCTGCTCTGGGTTCTCTCTAGGATGACAGTGGACTAGTCTATAGATAAATGAGAATTCCAGATTTAGGAATTGCGTTTCTCACTCTCACGATAGCAGAGAAATCTCTTTGCTCTCTTTTGGAAAGGTTTCTTTGAATCTTTCCGCTGGTCTGTTAAAACTCTTCTGACGTTGACTGTGATTCAGAGCTTCATTTCTCCATCCCACCAAACCACTAGCTTCTGGAAATTAATTGTTGACCAAGATGAGAGGGTTTAAGCATGGCACCATGAGTATGCCTGTTTTCCATGTCACATGCATTTAGATCTTTGCTGTGTCAGTTGGGATAAGCTAGGTTATGCTGTAGAATCCAGTGGTCATAAAATCTCTGTGGCTTCAAACATCAAAAGGTTATTTTGCTCACACTACACATCTAGATCCATCTCAACTGACCCTGGCAGGGAGAAGGGGGACATATAAAATCATGTTCTGATTCTTAAAGAGTACCTGCCCACAGTTCTGTAGTTCAAGTAGGTCCTGGTAGCCACACCTAACTTTAGAAAAGAGTTCTCTCGTCCCTGTGTTAGGGTTTTTCTCATTCAAATGGGCCTACCTGTAGCCAGTGTGATCTAGTGGGTTTCGTGAACCTTTGAAATCATCTGGTTTGAAATTGTCAAGGACTGACCGGTGATCTAATGAAAATGAGGGAGGATAGGGGTTTTGAAATGCCCGTTAAGAGTCCCTTTTGAGAAAGCAGTAATGTGTCATCTTTGCACTGTGTTCAAAATCAAACCTGTTCCATGCCTCACATTTGAGCCTTGAAATAGAAACAGAAAGTTTGGGCCATAAAACAGTCAAGGTTTGTGCAATACCAATGGTTATTTTCCTTGAGAAATGATCAAAGCAATCTTTGTAAGGGTAATAGATTTAGTTTATTGAAACTTTTCCAAGGGAGAGTTCAGGACAGAAGTGTTATGATAAATATGTCCATGTAGCTTCATTGCCTTATTCCCAATTAATTCTGCTCATAATTTAGAATTTGAGAAAGTAATCTACATGGTTGAAGGACAACTTCAGATCACACCTGCCACTTAAAACACCAAGAACACACTGGAGTTTTGGACTGTTTTGAATGAAATGTGTAAGTGGAGCCAGCAGAGATATCACTATTTCTAAGTCACAGTTTATTGCCTACCTATCACGTGCCTTGCACTGGGCAAATCATTCTGTACACATTATCACATTATCATTCTCCCAACAACAGGCAAGACTGCTGAAGCTTTGGGAGCTTACAGTGTTCTGCCCAAGGTCACTTGGCTGGTACAGGGCCCAGCCAAAGGCCTGAATCCAAAGGCCAAACTCTGAATTAATAGCAGGGAATGAACAAGACTCTACTGAGGGGAACCGTATAGACTTGGTAAGAAACTTTGGTTGGTTGTTTATGTCCTCATTTGGCTGTTTTCCACATTTGAGGAACTGAGGCACAAAAGGATATAAATGGGTCTTATATCTACCAAAGATTAGCTCTAGTTCTGAAAGTAATAAAATAACATTATATCCGGTCCTCAACGGAGAGCATGATAGCTGGATTTGAGCATTTTGTGAGCTAACCAGCCCTGGAAAAAGTATGATTGATGCTTCAGCCTTTAGCTTATACTTCCCCTTTCAGATTTTTAGAAACTTCCACTCCTCATAAACTCAAGCCAAAGCATGACTGTGCCTAAAAGGTGGAAGAGAAAGAGCTTCCAAGGGTCCCAAGTTCAGAATCATCTGATGCTATTTAAAGGCTTAACCAGACTTTTACAATGGCTGAATTTTCTAGGGGTACCTGAATTTTCTGTTTCCTGGGAAGGGGCTTCTTGACACTAGCCCTTCTTTCTCCTAACTCCGTTCTGGTCCCTAGGTCTAAAGACCCTACAAAATAGTTGTTGGTTCCACAATAATTTTTTGAGCACTTACTTCCTCCATGCTAGACATGTGTGGTGAAACCGTGATGGACAAAACATAGTTCCTATCTTCCAGTACTTTATAGTCAGGAAACAGAACATGACACGAACAGTGAGTTCAATTGCCATTGTATTTGAGATGCCATGCCTCATTTAATACTCTTTCCAATGATGCTTTGGACTAAGCAGGCACCTTCCATTTAAGGCAATAGGGCCCAGTGGAAGGAAGGCTTGGGGACAGATAGGGACACACAGATAATAAACGATTAAGTGATCCTGTTGCCCACTAGCCCTATTGTTTAACCTTACTGAATTCAGTTTTCCCCTCTGTAAAATGGGGGTAATCATATGAGTATGAAGGGCCGTTACAAGGATTAAATGAGGTAATGCATGTAAAACATCCAGCATCATGCCTGGTTCACAGGAAGTGCTCAATAACTGTTAGCTAGAATCATAATAACGAAGACGTCAACAAAGGCAAGAGATAGTAATGACTGTAACAATGAGGTGGGGTAGAAATAAAATAGAGGCTGCTGAGAGGAAAGGGTTCAACCACTAAACCACTAAAGCTGTTTCCTCTGTGGTAGTTATGCCTTAAAATGCATATTTGGATGCAATTTCCAACCTTCTTTTAAGTACTTAAAGTGTAGGCCTTTTCTTAAATTTGTGTGTAAAGGTTGAGATGCAGCTGAAGGAGAGATGCTTTAAATGGAAACCAAGCTCTTTTCCTTTTTCTCTTTTCTTTTTCTTCCCTGAGGTCTAGAACAATGAACCTCATTTAGACAAAGAGTATTTACCCAAAGCCTGTTTCCATTTAAGATATTTCAGCAGGACAGTGAATAATCTCTTATCCTGTTGAGGAGGTTTCACTGTCATTACTGGAACAGAGACGTCATTATTAAAATAAACTCGACTTCCCATAGAAGGGTTACTTTAGTTAAAAGAGCATTATTCATAAGGGCTTTACAAGAATGGAAGCTATGACACCATTATCATATAGAGCACTATCAAAGAACTCGATTCTAAGAAACAGGATTCGTTGGTGGCAAGCAACAGACCCAACTGTGGCTCATTTAACCAAAAGGAAAAGAATTTACTAGAAGGGTATGAGGTTGCTCGTAGATGCCAAGGAAAAGCTGGCGAACCAGGTTTCTGAAAGCACAGGAACCAGAATAGCTCAGGGAGCAGGGTCCCTGGTCACCCCTACCAGATGAATCAACTCCATTTATTTTCAGTCTCTGCTTCATTTGTCCCAAGATTTAATTTCCTGGGAGAGAAACTCTGGTTGGCCAAACTTAGGTCTTGGGCCTACAGGTCAGCCAGGGGGCATAGGAGCACCTTGATTGATATTCCCACCAAGCCTACCTGGAGTGGGAGAGGGGTTGTTAGTCCCAGGAGAAACTGAGGTGCTGCCACCACAAGGGGGACTAGATTATGGGAAGGCAACAAGAGTTTTACGACACAGAGAGCCTCTGGGGAAGAGGTGTTATGGAGGGATCATCACCACATGACTTAATGGGAAACTGAGGCCCTGAATGAAAGTAGTTTGCCTGAGGGGTCACATGTAACAACAGAACTGAAACGTTCTGACTCCTGCCAGCCATATGGGAATTTCTTCCTTATTCTGTCCAGCTTGCTAAAGCACTGGTTCAGAGACCTGGCAGTGTCTCAGGATTACCTGTGGAACTTGTGAAAAATAGAGGAGCTGGGTTTGGCATGGGGCTGGTGCCTCTGTATTTTTAATAAGCTTCTCATCTGATTCTGTTCACAACCAACTTGGAGGCCCACTACGCCAAGCCCCCACAGGCTCCAATATAGAAAAGGAACACTGTAGAACTAAAAATGGAAGAAAGTGATTTTAGGGAAAAGGTTCAGGTTTGTTGATAAAAATGTTTGAGGTCCAATTAGTGTTAGCTGTCTTCATGGTTTGTGGTTTGGGGGATGTGAGGACAGGGAGAATTCTTCCTTGTTTATGATGAGCCTAGGCCAACTGGATCAGGAGGTTAGGCTGTTGTCCCAGGAAGCACTTGCAATCGAGCACCGGAGAGAGAGGGCTGGGGCCCCTCTGGGGCTGTCCTGACCATCTGTGGTGCTCTAGGAGAAGGGTCAGATTATATGGGTAGATTACCCAAGTGCTAAGATCTGGAGCACAGAAAAGGGCTGGGAAAAAGGCCTGAGCTGGCACAGACAGGAAAGGGATCTGTTACCTTTATCTTTTTGTCTCATCACAACAGGCCAACCTAAGTCTCTTAACCAACTTGGAACACGGAGGAGAAGGAGGAATGCTATTCTTCTGCTGGGAATCTGCATTCCTCCACTTCTCACCTGGCTACTCATATCCATCCTCCAGATCCTTGCTTAAAGTTCGTCCTCTGGGCTTCCCTGGCGGCGCAGTGGTTGAGAGTCCGCCTGCCGATGCAGGGGACGCGGGTTCGTGCCCCGGTCCGGGAGGATCCCACGTGCCGCGGAGCGGCTGGGCCCGTGAGCCATGGCCGCTGAGCCTGCGCGTCCGGAGCCTGTGCTCCGCAACGGGAGAGGCCACGACAGTGAGAGGCCCGCGTACCGCAAAAAAAGAAAAAAAAAAAGAAAGATCGTACTTCTTCCTGGTCCCCCTAATCTAACTAGGCCCCACGCTGTTCTCTCTTGTGGACACCTGTTCTTTTCCGGGGCCAGTTTCTTGGCCGTGCAACCTGGGCAATCATACAGGGCCCTGTACTTAGAAGGACTCCGTTCTCAGTTTAATGCTCTGCTGTTGCCATCTTGAAATTCCTCATAATTTTTGAACAAGGGGCTCTCCATTTTCATTTTGACTGAGTTTTGCTGATTATACAGCTGGCCCTGTTCTTTCCTTTCCTTAAACTTAGCACCATTTAATTGCAGTAGCTCTAACATCTAGCTCTATGCCTACCACTATAGTATAGGTTTGCTAAATATTAACTTTAACCATTTGAAATTATTGTTATTTATGTTTGACTTATTAAAAAAAACATTCATATGGTTCAACCTAAAATATTCTGGATGGATGAATAAATGAGTGATAGGAAGAAGAAAGATACCTTGAACACAGTGGGTTGCTGACCCAATATCCACTTCCTTCCTTCCTACCTTTCTTCCACCAATTTTGATCAAGTGTCCATCCTTTCCCTAGTGACTCAGAGGAGGAGACTCCATCCCTAATTACAGGGCAGATCCTGATCAGTCTGCATATTCTTTCTCCTAAGAACAATCTTGCTTCTTCCTCTAGACATTGTCAGGTTTGAAGGAGACCCCAGGAACTGCTGCAGCCATCTGCCAGTCTAACAAGTAGACCAACTCAAAGCAGAGAGCAGAGGCCAAGGAATTTCAGAAAAGCAGAGCCAGGATATGTTGTGGATGGACCCTAATCTACCCCTGAACTTCTTACTGTGTGAGGTAATAAAATTTCTGTATTGTTTGTTTTGGTCATCTATTGCTGTGAAACAATTATCCCAAAATGGAGTGGCTTACAACAGCATCCATCTTATTACAGTTCACAATTTTGTGGGCCAGGAAGCCAAGCAGGTGATTCTTCTGTTCCATGTAGCATCAACTGAGGTCACTCAGTGGTATTCAGCTGGCCGATAGCCTATCTGAAGAGTCTAGGATGGCTTCCCTCATATTTGGCATCTTGGTGGTGATGGCCCAAAGTTTAGGTTCAACTGGAACCTTCAACCAGAGCACGTCCATGTGGACTTTCCTGCGTGGCCATCCAAGGTGGTCAGACTTCTTGCATGAGATGCAGGGCTCCAGAAGTGTTGTAAGAGGCAGAAAGTGGAAGATGCCAGGCTCTTCAGGCCCAAGCCTGGATTGGCACAGGATCATTTCTGTCATGTACTGTGGGTCAGAGCAGGCACAAAGCCCACCCAGCTTCAAAGAAAGTTGACATAGCTTCTACCTCTTTTTTGTTTGTTTTTGTTTTGTTCTTTGCAGTACGCGGGCCTCTCACTGCTGTGGCCTCTCCCGTGAGCACAGGCCCGGGATGCGCAGGCCCAGCGGCCATGGCTCGCGGGCCCAGCCGCTCCGCGGCATGTGAGATCTTCCCAGACCGGGGCACGAACCCGTGTCCCCTG
>NW_006793908.1:562223-570153 GCF_000442215.2 Lipotes vexillifer
GCATCGGCAGGCGGACTCTCAACCACTGCGCCACCAAGGAAGCCCAGCTTCTACCTCTTGATGGGAAAAGTACCAAAGAGTTTATGGCTATCGCTAATCCTCCGTGTTACATAAGTCAACTGGAAACAGGTTTTCTGTTATTTACAGTCAAAAGGATCAGAAATCATTAAAGAAATTCAAGGTTCTCTCAAGCCTGGGAAGGTATTTCTTCCTGTTCCTCTACTATAGCGGTCTGTAAACTTTTTCGCGAAGAGCCAGATAGTAAATGTTTCAAGTTTTACAGGGCACACAACCTCTGTTGCAACTACTTGGCTTTGCCAATGACATATGAAACCAGCCATGGAAAATATATAAATGAATGAGATGTGTTCCAAAAATTTTTATTTATGATCACTGAAGTTCGAATTTTGTATAATTTTCATGCATCATGAAATATTTTTTTCCCAGCCATTTAAAAATGTAAAAGCCATTCTTAGCTTTTGAGCTATACAAATGAAGAAGGCAGACCGAATTTGGTCCCTGGACCATATTTTACCTACCCCTACCGTAATGCAGCAAGCTTGCTGCAAGCTCAGGGCCTTCGCATGTGCTGACCCTCTGTCCTCTCCGAGATCTTCATGTGGTTTGTACCTTCTCTTCATTTGGGTTTTAACTCAGATATTACCTCCTCAGAACAGCCTTCTCTGATCACTCTATCTAAAATAGTCCCCTAACTCTGAAACATATTATCCCCTTATATTTTCTTCTATTTTTAATGTCTTTTTATTGTGGTAAAAGTCACATAATATAAAACATACTATTTTAACCATATTTAACTGTACAGTTCAGCGGCTCGAAGTACATTCACATTGTTGTGCAACTCTCATCATCATCCATCTCCCGAATTTTTCACCATCCTAAACTGAAACTCTGTCCCCTTCAAACACTAACTCCCCATTCCCCTCCTCCACACACCCCCTCATCCCCAGGCCCCTGGCATCTACCAGTGTACTTTCTGACTCTATGAATTTGACTATTCTAGGTACCTCGTATAAGTGGAATCAAACAGTATTTGTCTGCACTTTAACGTATATTGGAATGCATTTTTAAAATTAATATATATCCGGCAAACAGATTGTACCTGTGTTTTTCCCCCTGTGCAATACAGTAGGTACTCACCAGCCAACTACTCCATATATAGTAGCGTACATACATCAATCCCAATCTCCCAATCCATCCCACCCCTCCTCTCCCCTTGGTGTCCATACCCCTTACGTTTTCTTGATAGCACGTCTCACTGTCTGACGTTTTGTTCATTTATTTGTTACATTTATGTGCTACCTCTCTTTAACCTTCACTGGAGTAGGACCTAGAAGCAGGCCTCTTGCCTGTCCTATTCTCTTCTGTACACTCCTTACCTAGCACAGTGCCTGGCGTGTAATAGATGCTCAATTAAATATTTGTTGAATTTGAGTTGAATGGTTACAACGCAGTGCTCTGGGGCTTGACAAGAACATGGAAGGCTACTGAATTTATCCTTATTGAATGAGAGAAAGATAATTAAAGCAGAAGAAGGAGATCACCTTGTCATCTGCACGCAGAGAAGCATTGGTCCCTTTGTTATTTCCCTGTTATTTCAGGAAAAAGCCAAAGGAAAAATTCTTATCCTCTTATATAATTCTGAAGAAAGTTATTTTCCATTCTTGGCAGATGTCTCCAAACAGGTACCTTGCCTGTTTGGAGGCAGGAAAAGGGGATACAACGTTATTTGAGGAGAGAGAGTGTCATCTTGGTAGTTGTGAAATGGTGTTTGGAAGCTAGATTCTTCTAGACCACTAAGGTATGATTTCCCAGAAATTCCCAAGATTCCTGAGGGAAAATGGCAAAGGTCCTGGGTGTCACGGCAACGGTAGAGATGACAGAGTTGGGAATCACATCAGGCTAAACTTGTCATCAGGAGAGAGGGAAAAAAAGCAGCAGGTACGACATTTGGGACAAGAAGACTTGAGCTCAAACAGAGTGTACCGAGTGGTGTTGGGTGGTGGCCAGAACCCAACCATTTGGCAGTGGACTTTCCAAGCCTGGGCACAGAAGTGGCTTCCATCCAGTCCTGCCTCTACTTATTAAAACAAACAATTGGCAGGGTAGAAAGGGCCTGCGGTAGGTGAATACAATAAACGGGAAGAGTCCGTGGGAAGCAGTGAGGGCCACAGCAGTGGATCTTAGAACTTAGGGCTTTGTAAGTTCAGTGAGTTCAGGTGATGAATAGAGCTCTGGGACACAAAGTAGAAATGGAGAGGGAGGCTGATGCAGGAGGTGCCGAGAGGCTGACCTGAAAATGCCGAGTGTGGTGTGGATTGCATTCATAGGATGGCTGGCCGAAGGAAGTGACTTTGACTTTAGACAGTTGATTCCCAGTTGGTGGGTGAAGCAGAAAGAAGACAGGTGGTATTGTGTCTCTCATGTGGACTTTTTGGTTGCAAGTGGTGGAAAAGCTAACAAAATGTTGCCAAAGTTTAAAAAGGGAATTTTTTAGTTCACGTAATTGAGAAGTGTAGCTTCAGGCGTGGCCAGATCTGGGATTTCCAAGAATGCCTTTAGTACGTAGCCTCCCTCTCTTTCTTCATCTCTCAGCAATTCTTTCCTCTGTATTAGCTTCATTCTCGGACAGGCTCTCCCCGTGATGCAGTGGTTCACATTAGCTCCTGGTGTATACCCATCCAGCTTTAAGTTCAGTAAAGAATATCTTTGGCCTGGTCTCTCTAGCAAGTCCAAGAATTCTACCGCATTGCCTGATTGGTCGTATGCCCATTCTTTAGCCAGTCACTGAACCTAGGGGGTTGCAGTGTTTTATTGACCAGCTCTGGGTCACATGCCCTCTCCTTGAAGCCCAGTTGCAGTCAGCTCCACCCAAATGACCTGGACTAGAAATGGGGAAGAAAGTGGTTCCCCAAGAAAAACTCAGGTGCCATTACCATAAAAATGGGTATGGATGCTGGGTAGGCAAAAAGCAAAACAAAATGAAAGCAATAAAAAACCAGGTGATCAGATGTCTACAACCAGTAATCACCACACTCACATAGAATTGACCAGAAGCCACCATCTCTATCACCAGCACATGAAAATAATACTAACTGAATGCTACTGTCAGGTCTTAGACATTCAGCTGTTCTCATACTGACAGTTATGTCCTCTGGTTTAAATCAGCATTAGGGAGTTAACACCAAGAACAGAAACTAATCATCATAAATGGAAAAAAAGCAGTTATCCAAAGTGATTTAAAGCAAAAGCACAGAACAGCACAAACTTGGTAATGAAATTTGGTAACTAGAAATTCAACTATTGCCCAGTAGCCCTTGGATTTCAAGCTTCCAAGCTTCCAAAACTCTAGAAAAAAAGAAATGCTCATTTTTATCTAGATTTTTCTAGAGACCTATTTCACCTTCAACTTAGAAATAATTCATGAAGCCTTTCTAATACCCGATAATGTGTGTGTACTTGGGTCCTATGTGTACCTCACTTTATTTCCATGACACCACACCCTTCCAGTCCTCCACATTTCTGACTACTCCACTTCTGTGTCCTTTGCCCAACCCTGAACCACTGATGTTTTCTAGAGCTTCATCGTTGATTCCCAGCTCTTCTCTTCTTACAAACTCTCACAGGGTAGCTCTTCATTCATTCTTTTCAACAGGTACCCAAGGAGCGCATCCTTTGTGCCAGGTGCTGTGCCAACCATCCTTGAAGGTTAACTCCTGATCATCCCATGTGCTAATGACACCCAACTCTCTGAAGTCCAGACCCCTCTCCCTTCAGATTCACACCTGGACATTTACAAGGCAGGTACTTTATAAATAGTTCTTGAATGAATGGATAAATGAATGAATGCTTTTCCCTTAATGTTTCAAGTTCCACATACCTAACAATGAAATCATCTTCCTGCCTGATCCTATTACTACTTGTACTTGGTAATACCCTTAAGGATAGAAACCTGGGTGTTATCCTTACCTCCTCCTTCTTGTCTCCTTCACATAAAGTTCCACTAATTTTAACCCAATATTTCTTAAGTCTGTCTCCTTCTCCCCCACCTCCCCAGCTCCTGCCCTAATTCAGACCTGCAGCACCTTCTACCTGGACGTTGCCATAGCCTCCCTACTGGTCTGCCTGCCTCTAAGTGTGTTCGTGTAGCAGTCAGACTCTCCTGCTTCAGTGGCTCTCTGTTGCCTATGAACAAAGATCATACTCCTTAAAATGCTAAATAAAGTTCCCCGTGTCCTGCTCTCTGTCTTCCTTTCCAGTCTCACCTTAAGAGTGGTTTGCCTCGAACGTTTGTGGTTTCCTACACACAGCACGCAGATTCATGGCTTTGCTCATGCCGTATTTGCTGTTTGGAATATGACCTACCCTATACCCCCATTTCTGCACATAATTTAAGCTTCAGCTGAGGTGCCATATCCTCTAGGAGGCCTTGTCAGTCCTCTTCAGGCTGAGCTGGGTGTCCTCTGGTCGGCTTTCATAGCACACTGGGCGTCCCTCTGTCATTGCACTATTAAGATCAGGTCCTCTTGCTGCCACCTGGATTCCCGTGTGAGTTCCTTGAAGACATGGGCATGTCTTGTTCATCCTTGATTCCCCAATGCCTAGCCAGTACCTGAAACACAGTAGGATTTCAATAAAGGTCTGTTGAAAGTCTATGTTTCCTCTTAAGTAGAGCAGGTGTTTTAGCCTTGGTACTTTTATAGTGTGAAAAAGGTACCCCCTAAAATACTAAAAGCTAAAGGGTATGTTATTCAAGACCAAGATCAAGATCATCAAGGGTTATCAGCGGAAACTTGGAGGTAATCTAATTTGCATTTTCTGGCCCAAAAGATTAACTCCAGGCAAGTGTTAAAGACCCTAAAATATTTATGCTGATCTGATACCTTGGGATCAGAGAATGACTAATAAAAAAAATCAGGCATTTCTCCAGCATAAACAGTTTATTTACTTATAGTCAGATCTTTTAAGCCTTTTCCCAAATTTTCAGACTAACATTTTCTAAATTAATTTGAAATCCTTATGGATTGTCAACCAGTTGGAGCAGAGTGAGTTGGGGGAAAAGATGGAAATGAGATGAGAAGAGGTATCCTCATGGGTCAGATCATGCTTTTCCTTTACTTTGGAAAGATGGAAAACCACTGGAGGGTTTTGCTCAGAGGAGATTATTGATGCAATTTAATGTTCTGAAAGGATCGCTCTGGCTGCTTGGAGCAGACTTAACTATAGGCAGCACGGGCAGAAGTAGAGAGACTAGTTTGGAGGCTGCCGTAATAATCTAGGCAAAAGAGGATGGTGGCTTGGACCAGCGTGGTAGCCAGGAGGTAGAAAAGTAGTCAGATTATAGGTGTATATTGGAGACTCAGTCAAGAGAATTTGCCAGTGATTAGATGTGGATTGTAGAGAGGGAAGAAAAGGACAGCTCTAAGGGTTTTGGCTTGAACAGCTGCAAGGATGGATTTGCCATTGGGAAGAGCAGGTTTGGGGAGAGAATCAAGAGTTCAGTTCTGGTCTCTTTTTAAGTTTGAGATGTCTATTTAGATATATAATACAAGGAGAGTATTGAGCATTCAAGTTATGTGTACCTGTGTGGAGTTCAGAGGAGAGGTCAAGGTGAGGATAGATATTTGGAGGTTGTTAGTGTGCAGATGGTATTTGCAGCCATGAAGCAGGTTGGGGTCATCTAGGAGGTGTGTATGGAGTGGAGGTTTGAGGAACGACCTGGAATGATCCAGTGTTCAGAAGTTGGGAAAATGAGGAGGAATCAGCAAAGGAAACCAAGGAGGAGGGACCAGTGAGAAAGGAGACCCAAGAGGCAGTGAGTGGGTGGTGACCCAGAGGCCAAGTAAAGAAAGATGATTGTGTCTGAAATAAGAAACAACCTACCAAGTTCTAACTTACCCCAAGTCTCACTGGATAGTGTATTTCTGTATGCATGCACACATGCGTGTGTGTGTGTGTGTGTGTGTGTGTGTGTGTGTGTGTGTGTATAATTTTTTTGGCCTGTGGTCGCCCAGCTACCATATATTTCCTTTGTTCCCTCTCCCTAGAAATTCTGAGTCCATGTGGTCCCAGACTTCATTACTGGGTCTGGGTGGTCGTGAATTTTACTAGTTCTCTTTTCGTCTTGTGGCCACTACAAGATCAGTTCACCTTGGTTTCTACACTTCTAAGGAAAGCCTGAAGCCCTGAGCACCTGCCAGGGCTGCCCATTCATAAAATCATTCATTTATTCATTCACTAGATAGTTACTGGGAATTTACAATACACAGACACTGTCCTAGGCCCTGAGGTTACAGCCATGAACCACGTAGTCCCAGCACCATCTTTGCCAACAGGGAGCTTACATTCTAGCAGAGTGGGGAGGAGTGGGGGAGGGGAGACAATGTGTGTAGGGGGTCAACAAATAAACAAAATAACCTCAAATTGTTATGTCTACACTGAAGAAAACAATCAGGGGTCTAAGATTTAGAATAACAATGAAGACTAAGACTGGGGACTAGTTTCCAGTAGGAGGGCAGGGAAGCTTCTCTGAAAACTAAGATCCTGATGTCTCCAAAGTAACCAGCAAATCATTTTCTTTTAGGTCCTGAAATGAATCTGGGGCTCTTATAGAACAAGGGCAGAAACCTACCTCCGGTTGCACCTTTACGTGAGCACCTGCCCTCAACAATTTATGGGATTATGCTGAAAAATCAATCTTTTACAATTTCACCTAACATCTGCCAGAGGAAACAAAAGCTTATTAAAAGGGGACTTATCAAAGTTCATCTTCCAACAAAGTGGTTAGTTACCATCTAATTTAGCTAACATTTTGGGGGGAACACTTACTACAGTGCAGACACGGGTCTAAGTAAGCTTTTTTTATGCATCCTATCATTTAATCTTCACAAAATTCCTGTGAGGTAGGTACTGTTATTCTCCCCATCTTACACTTAAAAATCTCGAGGCTTAGATGGATTAACTCCAAGGTCACACGGCTAGCAAGTGGCAGGGCTCTGGTTAAAACCCATGTCTGTCTAATGTTCAAGATTTTGCTTTCGGCATTCCTTTGGAATGATGATTTGAGGACATTCTTTTTTTTTTGAGGACATTCTTAACTAGTTTTAAGTACTACATTCCTTATCTTCACAAAATTTTATCAGGTAAGAAACAAAAATACAGGTTTAGAGGTGCTAGGATTTCTCTGTAGTTGAATAATCTTTGGGGTATTTCAGTGACAAACTTGTTTTAAGTGGTGTCAAGCCAAATCCCTTCCTAAAGTGAAAGTATGTTGGTGATTTCAAGTTTGAAAACAGCCTTACATTGTCTTCCAGGAATGCTATAAACAGAAATTCAAGGAAGTATTTCAACTAATAAAGATAAAAATATTTTTGGTAGAGCATCAAATATTTAGGTCTTATTTCTTAGCTCAGTTTAAAAACCACAAATTTAATATATTTTTTTAGCAGGTATGGTAAATTGTGAGATTTTAAAAGTTCATATAATAGAAATTCAAGTTATAATTTATTGAGCATTTATTGTGTGCCTGACAATGTACTGTGCATATTATTTTACTTGTCCTTAGCTATAATTCTATGAGATATTAATTATCATTCCTGTTTTGAAGATGAAGACATTGAGACTCAGTTAAGTAACTGAGATTCAAAACCATGTGTCAAATCCAGTATTTACATCTAGGAATGGAAACCCTGTGTTCCTTTCATCATAAGAATGAAATTTCTGATTATTTATTTCTGATTCAGGCTTCAGAAGGTATCTTTTCTTATTAGACTATTTTCATTCTCTAAATAAGTGACCTTGGGGAAGTATCTTCCCTAGTATTCAGTTTCCTTGCCTTTAAAACAATGTGATTGCACTGGATGTTTCCCATAATCTCTTCTTGTTCTTCTTTTTTTTTTTTTTTTTTTTTTTG